>NW_027526203.1:119700467-120062967 GCF_048455015.1 Haemaphysalis longicornis | reverse complement strand
ACAACGAAAAAAAGAAAGAGGGAAAGCAAATACAAAGAACAGTAAGCTGAACGAAAAAAATCAAGATAAAGCAAGCAAGAAGTTAAAGACGACAAGCTAAAGAAAAGAAAGAGAAACGAACTTCACGAAACTGCAAACTTATTCCGGAATAGAGACTACGATGCACTTATGCTGTCAGGTAACGTCTAACACAAGAACTCAGTCGAGCGACGGAAGGTTAGCTGTGGAGTTAAGCGGCGATGAGGCATTAAATGTTCTGTCATAGGGTTAGGCGAGGTGAGAAGAGCAGGTGGCGGATTTAAAAGGCAGAGTTCGTGCCCTGTGCTGCGAATGAGTGGAGAGAGTATCGGGTTCAACAGTCTTGGTGCAACAGGTAGAAAAGAAGGTTATCCTCTAGTCGACAGCTCCTGACAAAATCGTAGACTCTCGACACAATGCAGTGAAAAATAAAAAGAGAGTTTCTTCCCCCCGCGCAGTCGGGGCGGCGCTGGCTACTAAGCCCTGAACGTATACACTTACATACATATAAATACTCACACACTCGAGGGGAATAAAGTCGCTCCAGTAGGCAAATCGGTAGAATAACTGACGTTTGTTGGTTCAGTTCCCTCCCCGGATCCAAATTTCGCTCCATTTTCGACACCCTTTCGGTCCCACCAGGAGAAGGAACCACCTTCTCTTTGTCTGCCTTGCATGCTTGGCTGATGACTCTAATATAGGACCTCAGGAATTGTCTAGCGACCATTTTCTGCTAAATTTAGACTGTTTATTTGATTTTTCTTAAATATGCTAATCAAATCGATCGAATCCTTGAGCAGGCGAAGTCCCAGGTAAGAGTAGGTTTCTCGCCCACCGTTACTCGCTGGCCGATTTCGTTAGCAAGTGCTTAAAATAGGGGTTCTTGGCGAGACAGCACTGACGACAGCATGGAGGAACGTATTCATAAAACGCAGCATTGGGGTTGTGAGTACACTGTACTGTTGTTGTTGTCTATGGCGTCCAGCTGGCTTTCGGAAAGTCGTATAGGCAAGAGTGGGCGTTACGTAAATGGCGAACGACGTGAGCTCGAAAATGCTCGCAAATATGGCATCGCGAGCAACTTCTTCATTCGCTGGAAGGAATGCACATAGGAGCCCGGTCTTGATCCCACCCATAGCGTCCGCGTGGAATCTTTGAGGCCTTAGATATCATATAAGAAATACTTGCATGAACACGCTTTGCGCGACTTTATTCTTCGAAAGAGATTGCATATATTAATGTCAGTAGACCGAAGAGCTCATTTCTTATGTTTTTCGTGCTTTCTAGCGCTCTTTTTATTTCTACTTCATTTTCGTAGCATCACGAGTAATATTTCAGTTGTGGTGTTGCATCTGCATTTTAGCGCGGTTTGGTCGCGGCAGCATCAACGAGCACGCCTTACACCAGCCTAAAATAGTTACTTCAAGGTAGTGTTTTTCAGCTCTGTTGCATCCCACCCTTCCAAACAGAAATATTCAGCCTCTTGGCGATGTTTGAAATAATTAGACACGCACCCAATGCAAAGTATTTGAATTTTACCTCCGTATTGGTATAGCCCTTGGCCACGCAAGAGCAGCGCTTGAGGTATACACAAGCACGAAAAGACGCTAGAGAAAAGTAGACAAGGAGCAAAAAAGCGGGAAATTTTCATTCAGCTCCCCTCGTTGCGGGCGCATAAAAGGGAGAGAAAGAAGCGGCTGGAAATGGCCTTTGCCAGGCTGAGCCCCAATTGGAAGCGCGACGTCCTGGAAAGCTAGAGGAGCCGAAGAGGAGGAGAAATCACGGAGGCAGGTAGGGCCAGGAAAAAGGAAGCGAGATATGACACAAAAATATCCTGCAAGAGGAATCAAACAAGGGAAGAAGCAGAAGGAGAAAGGCAACCAACAGGAGCAAAGATAGGCGTCAGTATCAAAAGGCTGCCAAGTGGCGGGTACAAGCTCCTTCATCTCGCTGTCCCCACCGAGCCAAAGAAAGCGGCGGTGCATGCCGTCCCCTCGATGCAGCGGTAGAGCAGGCCGGCCTGTCTGGCGCCTTCTACGGCTCCGGGTCTATGAACCAGGCGAAGCCTGTCCCCAGTCCTTCTTTCTTTGCGGGCCGTGGCGCCCCGCAGCCTCTGTCGCGGGGTCGCTAAGCGGTCGGCGTGACTGCGGCCTGCGACAAAGGGTCCTTACAGCGACGCTGGGAGGGGAGGGGGATGTCAGGGTATAGGACGCTTGCCTTGTCCGCTACCGGACACTGGAGACGCGTGCACGAGTCGTACAATACCAGCGAACCCTTTGCCTTTAAAAACGAAGAAACCTGGTTGTAACGCACAAGGTACCAGTTGTGAAGGGCAATGAGGGAAAAGCGAGAAGTACGGGAGAGGGGAAGCGGGGAAACGGGGCGGGGTGTACTGCGAGCAAGCGTTAATACTCCCCGTGCTCATTAGTGCGTAACTGTTCCGCTATAGCGCTACTCCTTCAAAGAACCGCGCTCAAGCCGTGCACGCTGGACCATTGAACCCCAAATACATGTCCTCTGAAAGCGGTAGTGCATTATACATTGTCGTCCAGGTCCTTGGAAGTGCGAGACCTGTGGCATGTCATGACCGGCTGCTTAGAATTGCTTGGTCCCATCAGTTACTTGTCCCAGCCCAGTGCACACGTACGGAAAAGCTTCTGTTGTTGTTGATGCTGAGCGTTATATTGAGTACGCTTGTCCGCCTCTACCGCTGCTCAGAGACACGTGGGAGGCACAGTCCACGCGTCCACGTCGTATGAACCAGGTTTGCGCGCGAAAGCAGCCACCACTGCGAGGCTGAGTGAAAACAACTCCTTGATCCGCCAACAGCGCTGGAAAGGAAAAGCGTCTCCCCAAAGCGAAGTACAACCAAAGAATACACACACATGCGCTGCTTTCTCGGCGTTAGGGCCAGCACTCATGTGACCCGAACGGCACCCTGCCCTTGCCGCTGTTCTTTGATGATGTGCGCGGGCCTTTTGTTGGGGAAGCGGGCTACTTTGAGGGGTTTTGCGTTGTCTCCCCGGAGCGTCGGAACTTTCAAAGGAGATGCTTGCAGCGCCCTGGCATTAGTGCCTTTTCTGTGGTTGGCACCTCCAGCACCTCCTCTCATCGAAGATGAGTCAACCGTAAAGGCAGCGAAGCTGATGATTCCGCTCCGCTTATTTCCACCCTTTTGTGACCGAATGGTCACCGGCCGTGGCCGGCCGGTGCCCCTGTAGATGGGCGCGCATGTGTACGCGTGAGCGTTCCGGGCCAGCTACACTCGGCGCTGCTTTCTTCGTTCTACGCTTACAGCGCCGACTTGTCACGTACTTAGCGCATGTTTAGCACCTTTCAACAAAGGTTCGGTCACTCTAACGGAAGGGGTAAAGTGAAGTACACAAAGGAGGCCATCATGCGACGCCTGTGTCCCGTTTTCTTTCGCGCTGTCCGGGGTGGCGGGCTTAACACTTTCGCGAAAAGCTGTCTGTTCTGGGGAACAGCGGTACCTAGAGCGTGTGGCTGTTACTCTGAGGGAACCAACCGTAAGTGGAGACCAGAGGATCTGAAAACATGGCTTCTGGACGGCCGACACCTGGAGAAAAGAAAAGGTTTGCTGCGCCCAGGTTTTCCTGGATGTAGAATTTCGCCCGTCCGCGACCCAGCTACACCCGCTGCCGTGACTCTGCTTGGTGTGTTCCTTTCCCGAAGAGTTATGGACTCCCTAAAGATCACCGAAGACAAGTGCTTCTGAATTTTAAAAAGCAACAATATAATAAAATATTATTTATTTATTTATTTATTTATTTATTTATTTATTTATTTATTTATTTATTTATTACTTTTTATATAATGCTTATTTGTTAAAGTATCTTTATTTATTATTATCTTTTTATTTATTAGCTCTGTTTATTTAGGTTACCTCAAAGGCCCCAAAGGCAAGGGGTTCCTGAAGAAACTGTTGCAGTGAATGAATAAAAAAATATAAGGAATGAGATTCATAGTACCACACGGTACAAAATTCATAAACAGCGTAGCAAAAATATTAAAAACAGCTACACAGTTTGCCGTAAACTGAAATGGGGCCATGACATGCAGTGTTGATTTGAACTGCTCCGGGTCCATTATCTAAGCAATACGATCAGGAAAGGGATTCCAAAGTTTTGCTCGCGTTAAAAAGAACGGGTTCCACAACGTGGCTGCTCTACGGCGCAGGGATATGAACTTCAACTTGCCCTGAATTATTACTGTGGCATGAAGTATGCGGGCGAGGTCGTAATTTAATTATTGGGTAAGAGCGAATGATGGTATCTGTAGAACAGCCACTTTGGCAAGTTTTTTTTGGTGACGGTAGGTTGGCGCGTTTATTTGGTTTTATTACACTTGGAAAAGAAGAAAAGTCGCAATATCCAAATTAGACGGCGCGAGTTTGAACGCCTTCGAAATTACTAGTCAGATAAGATTGATAAAGCTCTCAGAAGAGTTGGATCTTCAGCTGGTTAGTGCATAATTTCGAATAAAGCGGAAGCGCAACAGACCAAACTGTACGAGAAGATGTTTGTCTACTTCTCGTTTTGTAGCGTTTGTTGCGCTGCTGCTTTCTTTGAAGTTATGGACCAACCAGCTAACGTTTCCCCTCTTGTGAGGCTCCTTCCGAGTACACTGGGCACTTCCGTGTTTTCTTCGCATCAACTTCCTACTGCAGTTTATGTAAACTTGTTAGTCGCAGCATCATGCAGGGCGCGCCTGCTCACCTTGACGCTGACGAATCCGTATGTGCCTCGTGAGCTACTCCATCTCTTCGGCCGTCTTGCGCCATGGGAGGGGCATACGAAGAGAATATTTCACAGTTTGCGGTTAAAGACCAGGCGGGAATTCGCTTCTTCCCTGAATGCCTTCGCACGCTACACCTGCTACACAGCGAACCACCAGCGGACCAGCAATTTCTGAGTCTCGACTTGCGCGTGGCTTCGAGAACAACTGAGTTGTTGTAGGAGCCGATGCTGGTGAACATTCCGAGGAAGTGACAAACTAGAGGTCTGCTAGATTCTTCGTATTAGAGTCTTCGTTTACAGTCCGCGTCGCTGCGCTGTTTTCGAAGTTGTTAATATGCGCACACAACGAGCCCAACGTCAATCCTTCCGAGGAAAAATAAAGCTAGAAGAATGCCCAGACATGAACTGGCAATACAGGGCGAAGACGCGATTTCCACCGAAGCATCCAAGGTTCTACCAAAGGTTCTTTGAACTCTGGGCCCATATTAGGGCTAAAAGTTCTGTTTGGCGTCAAGGCTTGGCGAGCCTGAAATACTGTGTCTCGTCATGACTGTTGCCGGAAAAGGCCAGGAAGAAGTCAGCCGATGCATCCAAGATAGAGTTCACTGCCTTCATGGTGCGGTAATGCTGAAAAACTCTCCATGCGTTGGGGCTGTGGTCACGTCTCTCCGGCAGACGGGTTCAAAACTTCGGCATTCGGACAAAGAAGGAGGCTTCGTGATCGTCCCCGATGGCATCTACGAATAAAATTCCGAACAGGCCCTTTTCGGCAATTTTGTGGTTCACCCCAGAAAGTAAGGAGCCAGCCGGAGGATGTGTTAAACCGCCTTCACCAGGATGGCGGCTTCTGTTAATGGATGCAAAGGTCTGAGCATATATCGTTCTTCACGGTAAAGACGCACAAGGATGTTTCCCTTTCCGCGCCATCGAATCTGAAAAAGGAACCTGGCAACGCGTTGTAGGGGCCTACCTGCAGAAATACCTGGCCCTCTAGGAATTAGACGACCCCTGCGTCATCAGGAACACTGATAGTGTTGCGGAATGACTGCAGGCCCAAAAATACAACGATGCTGAGGGCCTTCTCACTGGATGTGAAAGAAGCTTCCCCGAGATCTAGATGCAAAGGGGTGAGCGCATGTATTAACTTAATGGAAGAGGTCAAATTCCCGAACTTTGGCTTTAATGATGTGAGTCGTTTTCTATAACTGCTTATATTTTACCTCCAGTACACTTTTGTAAACTATGGAAGCAGTTTTTTTTTAATTAAATAAGGAAGGAATATCTATAGGGTCATGCGTGGCGCCACTTTTAAGCGACTGTTAGCTAGTTTTGACAGAAGCCTTGTGGCGTGCCTTGCCGGGACGAGTTGTGACAACGTTTTGAGGTACGCAGATTATTTTGATGTTTTTATCAACCGGACGAAACCAACATTAAAACTACCATGGAATAAATCTTAGATTTCCTCCAATGTGATGACAGACTCCCCGATGTTAGCAAGCACGAGCCCCAATTGTCGTAGTTGACTACTCTGGCAATCTTTGTTACTGCATG
Source organism: Haemaphysalis longicornis (assembly GCF_048455015.1). Lineage (NCBI taxonomy): Eukaryota > Metazoa > Arthropoda > Arachnida > Ixodida > Ixodidae > Haemaphysalis > Haemaphysalis longicornis. The sequence goes on along the minus strand of NW_027526203.1, from coordinate 120,056,641 downwards.
ACCCTCTAATATACAGGAACAAACAAGTAAGAGTTGGAGCCATCCACTCGGCAATCTGAACAGCGGAGGTATCAAATAGAAGCGAAACAGCATTACAGAATTACAAAGGACATTCTACAATTTTCTGGAGGCAGAATACCAAGCGCTTCGGTAAGATATTCTCATCCATAATGCAGAAAGCTAACAACGTCACCTGGACAGTCGGATTCAATGGTCTGGAACCGAATGACGCACTATGCAAGAGGCACACGAGCTCACATACCGCGCTCATTGTGACCGTGACTACCACACTGCCCTCTTCGAAAAACATTAAGAACGAATCATTATCCTATGCCTAGGAACACCCTTGCTACAACGAGGTCTCAGGGCCGACAAATCACAAACTCTGTGGACGAAAAACCAACACATTTATCTGAAAATCCATACGCGTTAAAGTGTTCGGTGCGAACATCTGACATTAACTTAGAACTATGCTAAAATAGGGGAAACATCCCCACCTTCTTGCGCGCAACCTAGCCATTTTCAAGGGCATGGCCGGGGGACAAAAAATTAAGACATAGCATGCGCCGCTTCTTCGAGGCATGGGAGGTAGATTTCACCAGCTGGTTACCTCAACAGCAGCGCGAGCTGATCTTGATTGAGAGATAATGTTGATTGAGAGGGCATGAAAAGGACCTGCTGCATCTGGTGCCGTAGACTCAGTTTCCGCCTTTGAGCTCCCTGCTATCTCTTGACCCCATTTCATTAAGCCACAGCTTTTTATTCGTGAACAAAGATCTCTCTCTCTCTCTCTCTCTCTCCCTCTCTCGCAATCTGTCTCTGTTTGAAAAAAGCAAAATATTGCAGCCGGGCCTAGACATCACAGAATAAACATTTTGATACACTGACACTGACTCCTCGCTCAAACTGACCAACACCTCGCCTTTGCAACCGTTCACGCCGCTCACATTTTCAGCCACAGAAGCGCAGACATCCTTTGTCTATTATGGGACACGGCGATTAAAAACCCTGGTTGCTAGTCTTTGTGTTTTCCATAACCTTTCGTGCTCGTGAAGGATAGGTCGGAAATGCAGCAGCTGCGTACGAACATGCTCAGTAGAAGTCGAAGTATCGCTATCGCGCCTTACATCTTAGGATGCAAACGTAGATGTCTCTGCAACTTTTTTGTTTCGTTTTACTGGCCCGGCACGTGCACCAGGAAGGTTTACGCTGCCTCGCTACTTTTTGTGGTTGGCGAAACAGCTTACTCTCATACGAACACAGCAATGCGTTGCGCTAAGGGGAGCAGCGTAACCGACGGCGATGCTACATCAGATAGTTTTATGCGCGTGCTCGCACTCTCGCCTATTTCGCAGCTGCACTCTTAGGCAAGAAGGACTAAAATAGGGACTAAAATACAGCCGTTAGTCTTCGCGGGCGACCGTTCATCTTCAAGGGGAGTATCTGCGGCAGAGTACGTGCCGTGTGCATAAATGCGGACTAACTGTTCGTCCCCGCCGATCTATAAGGAGTAACGGGAAGACGAAACGCATGCAGTTAGTCTCTTTGCTGCGTCGTCAATCCCCTAATGGCGTCGTCGTTACCCTTTCGCGCATATGTCTGCGAACAGTTTTATATTTCCAAAACACAAGCCATTGCAGTCACTGGGTGCTTTAGATGGTGCCACGGGAGAAAATATTGATGTTTGTTATGAGAAAATCGCCTAGGGTTAGTAGAGCGGCGGGTAATGGCAAGGAGCGGCGAAGCGCGATTGCCATACTCTTCTCGGCGAGGTTATGTTGATACGCTGTGTTGCATACGATTCGTGCGAGGCAATAACGGCCAATGAAAGCTTTCAAGCGCCTTAACAGTAACGCAAAAATTAGTGACAATAGCAAAAGTGGATTCCGGAGCGTAATGAATATGTATAGTTTAACAGACGAGAAAAAAACACATGCTGCGGATGACAACTTCAAAACAAAAATGCTCGCTACAGGTAAGCGTCTCGAAATTATCTTTTACACTCGGTACATAATTGCCTTGGGCACCAAAGCTATGACAATGCTGCAACTGCTGTAAAACCCGCTTGCATTTCCCAGTCGCAATCGTCTAGCGACGCGAATTTGAAGAATTCAGGCTAAGCAACACCGAATTTGCTTTCGCCGATGCAGGAAAATATGGCATGTTTCCTTATTCTGACACTCACACAGACGACACCTTTCACATACGTTACATAGAGCACTTAACATATGTATCGAACACTAAGAAAGCACTTAGCTTGCGCTAATTTGTGCGGAAACAAATGAGTCGTCCGATCGCCCAGCTACCTATCTCAACTAGGCGACGACGAGTTGATTGTTATTTACGAGAAAAACTATGGTTGTGAGGCTCTACTTCGAATCGAACTGAGCAATAGTCCCTAAACCTAGCAAAGCGCTAAGCGCAAGGCGCAAAACGCGGTCACGTTCGCTTGCACAGATAGAAATGCGAGCACTAGTTGCAATGGATCTGTTGCGTTATGCACAGAACTACACGGTGTAGTACACTGGAATATTAACTATCGCAGCTACCACCCGGCGGCGTGGTCCAGCTTTTTTTTTCTTTTTTTTGCCTGTCTTCGGTATACACAATAAGAACAAAAAAAAATGGATTACAAAGCGCGAAAAGACATGAGCACGCCACTTGCTAGAGCGCGCTTGTTAAAAAGGCCGAAGCCATGCCACACTTTCCAACACATTTAACCAGTCAGGTGGAGATGGTTGGGCTTTATACACTTCTAAGATCTCTCGTACACTCTGGCAGAACAACTCTCTGCTCGGTTTCACATCTACATCATTATGGCGAACTGCCATTCAAGCTTTCCATATACTATGCAGGGCCAGCAACATCAAAAGATCATACGGGACGCCGCCGTAGTTTTCAACGGCCAAGAACCTGATTCCATGGCTATCCAACGGGAAATCCTTTTAAGTGCGAATGCACTTCATAAGCGAGCCTGAAGCGTCCGCCGCCGTCCGAATTCCGCCGTCGTCCGCATAGCAACAGCTGCGGGTGCGCGCGCTCCTCGTCTTCCTTGGCAACGGGGGGAGATGGGCGCGCGCTGCCTGGCCGCTGACATGGCACATACCCACGTGGGCGATTGGCCAGGAATCTCCTCGTCTTCCTTGGCAACGGGGGGAGATGGGCGCGCGCTGCCTGGCCGCTGACATGGCACATACCCACGTGGGGGATTGACCAGGAATCGGGCGTGAGAAGGGCTAATGCACCCGCTTAAAGGAGTACTGACACGAAATTTCAAAGCTGAGATACGCTCTAGCAATCAAGTACAACGACAACACAAATAGGTGTCTGTGAATAAATGCATCTTTCTTTCTTTGTAGTTGTGTGTGTGTGTGTGATCTCTCTTTCGCGAAGATTACCGAACCGCCCAAATTCAACTCCTGCATTCGCTCTTTCACATTCTTCCCCTCGGGTTAATGCGGGGAATTTTTTTTAGTGTTCTCTGCAAAACGTCCCACAGGAACACCCCGTCCCAACAGTCTATGAATGCGTGCTCTACTGTTTCTGGCTTTTTACAAACCAAGCAGTCAGGCCCCCAGGGAACAAACAAACCTTTTTTCAATCATCCAAGTTTTAACAGGTAATACTCCCACGTGTAATTTAAAGAAAAAAGACTTTACATAAGGCGGTACAGTCATTTTTTTCACACGCTGACACACATCTTGTCCTGGCCCTGCACTGTATAGGGATCGGTACAAAGGAGTCGGCAAAGTGGTGTCAACAAGGTCTCTATACAGCTTTTTTCTGTGCACGGTAGCCAGATATTCGAAAGAAAACCGCGATAATAAAAATCTTGCCGAAAGTAAAAACTCACGTAGATAGCCATGAATGCCACTGTCACGAACACAAGAAGTAACAACAAATTCGGGTAAAACTCTACCTAGGCGCACTTGACACACGGTGCGCAAAAAAGGGTTTTGCACATCACGTACACCCGCCGCGGTGGCTCAGTGGCTAAGGCGTTGCGCTGCTGAGCACGAGGTCGCGGGTTCGATTCCCGGCCGCGGCGGCCGCTTTTCTGATGGAGGCGAAAAGCTAAAACGCCCGTGTGTACGAGATTTCGGCGCACGTTAAAGATCCCCAGGTGATCAAAATTAATCCGGAGCCCTCCACTACGGCGCGCCTGATCGCCTGCGTTGCGTCGGCGCGTTAAACCCTACAATCAATCAACATCACGTACAAAAAAAAAGCGGTTCTCTAAAAAAAAAAAAAGCGGCGTGGTCCAGCGGATAGCGCGTCGTGTTCCTTGTGTGTATATCCGGGCGTCAGGGGTTCGATCCCTGCCGGTGCCGGAGTTTTTTTCTTTTTTCTGCACTCTACGCAGTTCGTCCTTGGGGCGTATCGGAACGGTCAATCCGGGTGGGGGACTAACCGTTCGTCCCCTCGCAGTTAGTCCCCAAAGGGACTAATGATTGCGGCAGAGGCCGTTAGTCCCCGAAAGGACGAACTTTTAAAACCCTTTTTGCTTAAGAGTGTGGACACCGTGATAAGCCGATTACATGCCGATCAATCATCGCTGCTGTGATATTAATAAAATTTTGGGAAGGTGTGCGTCCGGTAATTTGTTCAATGCAAGTCGCGAGTTGTGTACAGCATCCCTCTTGCAAAAAATGCTGCATAGTCCGGAGGGGCCGTTCCATTAGTGATCGTATGCCCGAGCATGCCAGTTTTATAAAGGGTCTGTTGGCTGCCACCTTGCTGCGTATTGCCGAAGATGGGGCTGCACGCCGCTATCGGGAGCAAAAGGCACATGATATTTTTGAGGGGTTTCGCATTGTGTAGTCCGGAGCATATTGTGCCACACTCTTAGTCGCGTCCCGGATGGCATCCTATTTATATGCGGTGGGTAGTCTCAATACCGTGACATAAGCCCTGACAGACTTCTTTTCCATGACAAAACCTCAGGTGGTTGCAGCACGCTTATATGCTGCGCCAACGGCCCGTGTCACGGCTATAAACTAGCAGACAGCCTGACGCCAGGAATAAAATAAAAAAAGGGGGCGATCGTGAAGCTCCCAGCGATATGTGTGGCTTGCGGCGCATGCGCGTATTCCTCCTCACACAGTGGCCCGCGAGCTTCCTTTGCGGTGGCCGACGACGCGCGCCCGACGACGCGGCGAAAGCCGAAAAACATTTTTAAAAAATCTGGCACGCACATGCGCAGTAGGAGTGGAAAAACGTTCGCGCGCGGCAAGTTGTGGTCCTGTGATTTGTCTCTATCGCGCACGTGCGAGGAATTTCAGCACGAAGCAAGTGGGGTCCGGCCTTGCCTCTTGCTCTGTGTAGTTCATACTTAGTTCCGAGCGTTCACACTTTCTTGACCACGTTCGCTTCCGCTGACATCAAATGTGTGCTTCGAGGTCGGTGTAACAGTGGAAACAACTGCGAATGCGATGGGTTTATTAGGGCCACCGGGAACGCAAGCCAAGCAGCGGCGCAATGTCAAGCCAGCTGCTGTGTGTATTGTGGGCATAGCCCAGTTGAACACGAACGGATAGGTAAGTCCCTGGATTTCTTGTTTTTTTTGTTTGAGGGATGGGGGACGTAGACTGTAAGAATTATTGTTTGCAGACAACTAGTAAGGGCCACGAAATTACGCCTTCTTCGTCGTCGTAAGAGGCCCGCGCAAAAACCGATCTCCGATAGCCGGGGCCGTACGGTAAATTTGACGTGCGTTTTACAGAGGATTCGCTTTCCGAGTGCGGCGGCCGTTTTGGGATTCAGGCGAAAAATGAAAACGCTTGCACATGTTAGGTACTTCCGTTACCGTAATGAGTACCATGGTGCCGTAAAGAAATAGCATTTTTACACGCGCTACATTGTCCAGGTCATGGAACATAAAACCCAGTCTGAATTTTGTATTTTTCAATATTCCATGGGCACTGCTTGTCATTTTCGGTAGGCGCAGCAAAACGTTAGGTAACGTCTTTTCGTAACTAGGTTTTCGCGTCGTCGTTTTGGCTAGAGACTTTTCTGGCCCGTTGAGTAGTCTGGATTCTGTGACGATTTGTTACGGTGCGTTTCATTACGGTATGTTTCAGTGGTAAATTTTTCACATGAAGCAACATTCATGAGTAACACCAGCCTCCATCTTGTTGTGTTCACCACGGCTGTCGTCTGTCTGGAGTGTCAACACGCGGTTGGCAGAAACATGATAGCATTGGTAGCGCAAACGCGGCGCGTCGCCGGCGTGGAGGTCACTCGAAGAGGTGGCTTCTAATGTCGTTACAGATGCGCTGCCTGCTGCTCGGTGCGCGCAGTTTACCTATGCTTTAGCAAAAAAAATTGCTGGCCATTTTGTTCGATCTCGAACAAAATGTTTTGTGCCATACTATTGGTGGAAATTGTTTCATGAAAAGAAACTAGGGCATATTACCCTCCGCATGTGACAGCGAACACAGTTTCTTTACGACGTCCAATTGACGTGTCGGCGTCAAATAAAATTATGGCAACGTTTTCTCACACGACTTTGCGTCGAAATAGCGCTCGGCCTTCCTATGTATATGAAGAAAACGTCCGTTTGGAGATAATTGCCTAAACTACAGCGATGCACTTGCCTGATTTATGATATTTTCACATATCTGCTTACGCGTTGGTGATACTTCTGCTGCACCCCTTCAGGCTATACTTTTATACCGCCGATAAATAACGCCACCATTTTGTACCTGGTGACTTTTTCACCTGCCGTTTCTTTTCTTCACGCAGTGCCAACACAACAGATTGCTTCCCGTGACTCAACGTTTTTGAAATGTTTATGACGCTGTTTCCATTCCAGTGCGACGACATTCCAGAAGCAGCAGCTCCCGGGCCAAATATTGCTGGGGTGATTCTACAAAGGCCATCTACATCATCGGAAGTGGTGTACCTGGACCGTAATTGAAGCCCGGAGAATGTAATTTTTCTTTGTTTTGTAATATATTACACTAAGGACATGAGATACCCGTCAGCTTTAGGCCAAACGTTGGGCGTTATACAGTCAGTAGCCTGCAAAAAAGACGTTTCCTCCCTGTTTTGTAAGCAGCAAGCTGCTGAAAATTCCATGACTGAAAACAATAATTTTATCTTGACAGGTCGTTATTTGCTCTTCTACAAAAAAAGATTTTCATTTGTGTGTTCCACAAGCACAATCTGCTAATATTTGTATTTGTTATTTCAGTATGTCTTTTGTGTTCACATTTCTATTTTGGATATCATATAAAATGAAAACATCGTTCCTTCGACATGGTGTCATTTATGTAATGTTCATCTCACACTTGTGCATGCTCATGAATTCGAGAATGACAAAATACCTAACATTTACATGCCCAACTCAGTTCTCTGTTCGTGTCCCAAGCTTGAATGAGTAGACTATCACTTAAAGATCCGGATAGGTTTAAGGTAAACAGATACTTGCTTTACAGCTTTGCTTGCAATATGGCTATATGAATATAGGGAGTTTTTTTTATTTCGTGGTATGTGCATTGAGGTGTAATAAATCAGGTTGCAGAACACAGATTTTAAAGGTGAGACATCATTGCATGAAAACTGGGGTCACGAAGATGTTCCAGAAGTGCACAAATTACAAATGTCTTATTGCAATTGCAGCCATTGCGACTCATTTCTTTGTGGCATTTTTTTATATGGTCTAAACTTCCGATGCACAAGGGTGCGCTCATGCCCAAGTGCTATGGTTTTGGTTAACTGCCTTGAAACTGTTGAAAATGCTGAACCGCAACCTTGCGCTTCTGTGTACAATAATATAACTCGTTAATAACGGAAGCGCGAATGAAACGAGGACAATTAAAAAAATTGCATAAATTCAGAGAATTGTCTACTAATGAGCAGCATTCTTATGCCGCTTCTCTTGAGTTTGAGTCTTTTAGAGCCAATTTTCTTGGTTTTTCTAAGTCCTGTCCGTCCACTTATCTCCACGTACCATATTATAACGATCTCATGTGTTACTTGACCCAAATCTGCATTTTTTGTAAATGAAGGGCGTTAGAAGGCTCAACATTTTCCGTAGTTTTTATATTTTTCTTGTTCTTTAGTTTTTCAAAATTCTGTTCGACCAATTATCTCCGTCTACGCTATGATAACGATTACAAGTGGAATTTCTGCTAAATCTCCATTATTGTGGAAATGAAGGGGGTTTTACGGTTGGCCATTTTCCATCATTTTTTTATATTTTTCTTAATTTTTAGTTTCTCAAAATTTCGTTTGACCAATGATCTTCATTTACGATATTGTAACGATTAAAGGTGGAACTTCCACGAAACCTGCATTTTTCTGGAAATGCAGGGCGTTACAAGTTACACGGCCGAGCGCTTATCCGGTCTGCGCGAGAAAACGCTAAGATATTGTTTGTGTGCTAGCGATCCATAAAAAAAAATAATAAAATAAAACGCAGTATCTAGTGAGCCGTCCGAGGGCTCTTTACTTGGGCGTCAACGCAGCAATTCGGCAGGCGTCGCGACACAATGTTATGTAGAGTGAGTGATTTAATATTAGTTCATTACATTACCAGACGCGTAATTTACTACCGCCCCCCTATTACAAAAACAAAGATCAAGGCATGTAACCGCACCATCAGAAGAGCTACGACGAGCAGAAAAAATTCAGTACACCATTTCATACTTGGTATACTTGCCACTCGTGACGAGACAGCTGTTATTTTCAGTATGACAATGCGCCTTACGTGTTAGTTATTTGCAAGCATTGTCATAGGTGGCACTTTCCGCCAATGTCCAAGAATACTTTTGGTAACAAGGCAGAAGAACTGTTATCAATTCCGTTTGCATCGATGGAATAAATCCCCGCACGGCACATCATACTGTTGGAACGGGCACACAGCATGACAAAAGGTTTCCGCTCGTACCAATGTACTTAAATTCCCGCAAAGCGTAGTATTATGCCACTTTGGTAGAGCTATTAAAAAACGGTGTTCCAAAGAAAGCCACTCGCCACTGAACGTGTTATTTAAGACTCCTGCTTGACACGCAACAACATGCAGAATACTTATAAGCCCATGTTTTCACTCCCCCACCAGCTCGTGGGTCGTGGTGCAGTGGTTATGATATCCGCCTCTTGATGTGTTGTAGTAGACTCAGGTTCGATTTTCCGTAGGGGTACGTCTATGTGCTTACATGTCTTGCATGATGTAACATGTGTTAGAGCATTCATCGCGGGGTGCTGGCGTTGGCCTGGCAATGCGAGCGAAAAAAAAAATGGATCAAATCAATTCTGGCCGAGTGGCTTTTTTTCTTCTTTTTTTGGCGAAAAGCCACAAGGCCGCTTATTTGAGGGGCCGTATGATTTGGGGGCCGCTTCGTAAGCGGGAATAGATCAGCATAACAGGCCGCGTAGAAAAATTACGGCCAGCGGGCCGCCGAACACATGGCCCGGGGTTTAGGTGGGCCTCTGCAGCGGCCCTCAAGAGGGCCGCTTAAACGCCGGGCCGCGCGTTCGGTGGGCCGCGTGTTTGGCGGGCCGCTTGCGCTCGAGGCCGCCTGAACCGCCGCTTTATAAGAGGTTTTAAATTGACGTGGCGGCCCGCCTGCATGCGGGTCGTATAACCAGGAATTGACTAAGAGTGTAGTGTTTCATGTGCCTCGCTTCATGAAAAAAATATTAAACTCAGTTCTATATACCCTTGTCAAATCTAATGAAACAAATAAAACGTACAAGTGGCATTAAGTTTATTTTTATTGCGACAAGTGCGCACAAAGGTGTGGTATGCTGGCATACGTACATGTATTTACGTGACTTCTGGGCATCTTTCTTCATTCATTGCCGACACCTGAACGCACACACAAGCACTGCACAACGTCAATTTTCTTTCATATTTCCCATCAAAGTTCGGCTGAAGTCCCGCTCCATTTGGGCAGAATTGCACATCACGCTTCTTCGTCGTTGTATGTCATCGACAGCTGTGGTTTTCTTTGTCTCTTTATGTTGATCGATTTGTGATCGTGAAGTTCACAGCCAGCGGTTGACCGATGGGGTCCAGTCTGAAGTTTGCAAAGACTATGTCGATGCCACTTCGTCAGGTCGTCGGTGGTCGTTCCCAATCGCGTAACAGGCACCTTAAATGGTGATGCATTCCCATGAACTCCATCAGCCAGGGCTAGTCAAGAATTAATGGCTTGCTCTCATAGCACTCTTGTCTCGTACCACCGCAGTGGGGATGGCACATAATTAACTTCTCTCCTAGAAAGAAAGTCAGGTATACAACCACGACGGTGGAGCCATCAACTAATTTCATAGCCGTTCGATCGCGATTTACAATATCCCCAAATTTTGAAGTTGTAAGGGAATGCTCGATTGATTATTCTTCATGTAGAACCCTTCCTGTCAGTTCTCTACGAATTGCAAGTGACGACAAGTCCGTAAAACCTGTTGACTTGCGGTATCCACGTATTCCACGTTTCCGTGAAGCAAATTGCGGCCACTTAAGATAACTTCATCATGTATGATGTCTTAGCATGTTTCTTCAGAGACGCGGTGTTGAGAAGAGTCAAGGTGAATTCTTCATTTTCTTTAACGTTGGCCAGTTCTTGTACACACTGTTGAGCTATGCTCGGAAGTCGATGTTGCAGCAGTCTTTGGAATTAGTCAGCCATGCATCAATGTTCTCAACGGAACCATAAAATTTGTGATCTTGCTCGCTGTTGGTAAGATACAGTTTATCAATGTTTGTGCATCTTCTCAGAGCAACATATGCAAGCTTTAGAGGGTGTTTTCTACTCCAAGTACAGATGATGGACGGGTATGTTCCTCCTCGGGACTGGGTGAGGGGAGAGAGAGAGAGAGAGAGAGAAGAGAGAGAGAGAGAGAGAAAGAGAGGAGAGAGAGAGAGAGAGAGAGAGAGAGAAAGAGAGAGAGAGAGAGAGAGAGAGAGAGAGAGAGAGAGAGAGAGAGAGAGAGAGAGAGAGAGAGAGAGAGAGAGAGAGAGAGAGAGAGAGAGAGAGAGAGAGAGAGAGAGAGAGAGAGAGAGAGAGATCAAAGATTTATCACTCTGGGTGTAGGAAGAGGGGGCGCCGGTGGGGGAGGCCCATAGGGCCGCGGGAGAAAACTGTTTTCTTCAGAATGCAGCTCCGGTATTTCGATCCCAAGCTACGGTAGCTACGGATGGTTGAATGGGTATCCAGGTGGGCTCGAGAGATAATTGGCGTCTGTGACCACGTGCTTGCAACGGATCCTCGTGAGTCTCCCCGTTTCGGAATGCCAAATCACCGCCAGGCTCTTTTGGAAACCTGTCAATTGGTAATCGCAGAATTTCAGTTGGCCTACGGCTACATTTTGAAGGTCATGAAGAACCGCAATATCAGCCGTCACCTTCGGGTTGCCCATAACCAGAAGTATTTCGTTGGGTAAATCGGACACTTGGCCCGTGAGGTGCGTGCAAGTCCCCATCAGTGATGCTAAGAAATATTTAATTTAATATCTGTGTTTAAACGGCGTAATCACATACACGACAGCTTCATAACCCCAGGGACGCAGGTGAGATTCTAACCACGGGAAGGGTTTTTGTTTTCTTGATGCCCTAACAGAAGGCGAAGTGGACAGGAATCAGTTTTTTAAACGTGTTTCATCAACATGGCGCCATCTGCCGCCGCAGCGGGGTACCTCCGCCTGGCGTGACGAGCACGAACGGACATGGCGAGCACCTAAACAACTCCGCTGTTGAAAGAGATTCTTTTCTGTCAAACTGACGCCTGGGTCCCGCAACCCTTGATGTGCTTTTTTAGAAATGAATTTTGCTGCTGCTGATGGTGATGGTGATTCCTATTGGTTTCGCTTTGTAGCGGGGTGATGACATGTCGTCTTTCCAAAAAGGACTAATATACCTATGTTTTATACTCTTGGTTTAATACTAGCGCTGCTTAGGGCAGGCACAATAAGCTTATTAGGCACAAAATACTTTTTTTTTCTGTTACAGGTGGTAACTGTCCTAAGCAATATTTCCCTCCCTGCTTTTCGTCCACCAGCATTCTAATCTTCTTTTCGTCGCCCCGACAGCCTTGAAGTTAACTTCCTCTGTGCTACCCCTAAATCGTAGGGCTTCTGGAACCCGAATATTTCCCTCCTGTAGATTTGGATGTATACCCTCACATTCTAACACTATGTGCCGCATAATTTCTGTTTCTTTTCCGCAGACCACGCATACCGCATCAGTTTGTGAATACTTCCCCACAAAGCTCTTAGTTCGCAAGCAATCTACTCTAGCCTCAAAAAGCAAAGCACTGCCCTGGGAATTATCGCAGAAATTTTCCTTTCTGATGTTCAATTTTTCGGCCCTGTACATTTCTAACGACGTTTTAGCTTCCATTTTTTTCTATCCATTTATTCGTTTCTATCTGACTTGCCTATTTTTTGGTTACCTTGGATGTATTGGATCCTCCACTGCTCTTCCCGTATTTCATCGTTAGCCCTCTAGTCTTCCTTAGCTACTGCGTATCCACGCGTTTCAAGTATACGTACTTAAAAACCTTAGCTGCCCACCTTTGTTGCTTTTTATCTCCACGCCCCGCCCCTCCTTTTCCATTTTTCTTGTTCTGGTTTCGACCAGCTTGTCTGAAGATGGAGCCCCGGTGGAATAAAACTATTTGTTTGCTGATAAGCGCAAGTGGTTGTCTACTTCTCGCCCCGTACTGTTTTTCCTGTTGCCGCATTCTTTCGAAGTTAATAAGTACGGTGTTAACTCGCAGTTTTTGCTGTGATGGAGCATATTTTCAAGTGCGTTGGAGGACGCCGAAGGACGTTCGCTCTAGGGATAAATTGCGATCCATGTCAGTAGACCATGAAAGGTAATTAGTCAAATGAATGCCCCAATGCGTGCATGTGTTAGCTACATTTATTAAGCCTAAAAGTATTAGATATTGGCTGCGCCCATTCGAAGAAATTTGCGTTTGTTGACTTGGACGGACATTTGCAAATGTTGACACTAGCCTTCTACTATTACGCTGTCTGCCTGCAATTTTATTCCACAGTTGATGTGATTGGTTTTGGTATAAGGGCACAATCATCTGCAAATAGGCGAATGTTGCTAATTCGATTGGAGTTCGGTTCTATATATTATGAAAAGGGCAGAACCAGAGACTGTGTCTTGTGTATGCCTGGAAAAACGGTGCGCATTAAGGAGGACGACTTTAACCACTCTAGCGCCCCTTTCGCGGGGACCACGTGCGTTCCGTTGTGTTGGAGGATCGCCGAATACCGGAGTATACAGAACTGTACCTTGATGTATACAAAAATGATCCCATGATAACTAAGGACACAAGGTGTCCTTGGAGGATCCCCGAATACCGGAGTATACAGAACTGTACCTTGATGTATACAAAAATGATCCCATGATAACTAAGGACACAAGGTGCTTCGTACCCATTGGCTTATTTCTCACCGCGAGCACGATGCGATGCCGGCGGAAATCGCCGGTGTACAGTTTCTTTTGCGCGGTAACGATTAGGTCGCAGAAAGAGTCACCAAACAAATTGTGCGTGCAGGAATAAAATTGGTCCGGAGGAACTGTCTGCTTGCATTCTATTTTCCGAAAAGCACACCTGCCTAATAGCTTTGGTCAGCTAGTATTTTGCTATGCAGGATCACACGCGCATTTTTTATTCTGTACGTTCTGTCCTCTTTTATGCAAGTCCTTCGCATTCTTCACTTGCAAAGTGTCACAGATGAAGATGTCCGCAAGAGATTGAACCTTCGCGAATCATCAGAGTGAGTAGCAAGAGTAACACAGGCAGTAGGCAGCGTAAATAGGTCATTTACCTCTCTGCTCCGGCTGTTTAATCTACGCGTATTTTTCCAATATCGAATTTTCCGAGCGGAATTTCTCAAGTGATGGGGCACGTCCATAGTGCAGCATCGGCAGTTATAATTGGACAGTCACTGGGCCGAACACGTATTCCGCGCAGCATACAAGTGCGAGCAATGATCGTGTTGCTATTTATCACCAGGCTATTTAGGCTATATAAAACTATTAGAACAGCTTATCACCTCCCTAATACTCGACGAACTGCTTCTCCGGAGTATATTTGCGATAATTGCCTCAATGTAGCGTGGTAAGTGGAGTAGTTTCAGGATTGTGCTTTAAGCATCAGTTTTAAGCATGAACTTCTTGACCTGCTTTTTAAGTTCTAAAGTATTCCGGGCGTGCGAAGGATTCACTGAGCCATCAGCAAAAAAACTAAAACCAAAAAATTAGCGCCAATCCACCCGGTGAATTTTGTTGGAAAGCAAAGCTGTAAACGGCACCCACAACGATTACCCATGCGACGTCCCTTAAATTGAGTCACGTGGCTCTACAAATAGTGAAACCCGAGAGAAGTGAAATGCACTTAACCACAGCCTTTATTACTTCAAGGAGATATTCTTCGTAAGATTACATAATAATCATGCATTAACGGTGGTCTGTTGAGTTGTATTATTCGGCACATGAGTGGAAACATTTTTTTATAAAATTACAGGAAGCTCAACCGCGGTGCTAGACGATCTGACTTCGCCATTTCGGCCGCCGCGGACGGAGGCGACGAGATCGGCAGACGCGACGGTAGAGAAGGAGGAGGAAAATTAGGAGGAGAGGTGCAGTAGGAGGAAGTACTACTATACTGATTTGTGAACGGCCCAGAGTGCGGGCCAGAGGAGTGGCTCTTTCTTCACTGGAGCCCATATGCAGTCCGCGCCGCCTGTGCTCTGTCCACCAACTAAAGATGGGTAGGGAGACCGGCTGGACAGCAGTATCTCCCATTTCTCTTGTTGAGTAGTTGACGGAAAGGGCGCAGGGTGCTCAGGGCGAAGTCGCACACCCCGATTATGTTGCGGAGTGTTCCTACTTCTGAGAAATATTTACATTCAGTGTCGTAGCGATTCGGGTGCATTAAGTGAAGACGCGCGGGTGTGGGAAGGAGCGGGATTGTATGTGCCGTAGGGTAGTTTGTTTTTTCTCTGGAAAGGTCTGGGTAAGGCGAACCTGGGGTCTGTCTCAGAAGGCGATAATGCTGGGTTATGTCCCTGAACGAGACAAGCGGGTGACTGTCCTCGTGCGGCTCTATAGCACGGGGGATAAAAGCGCAGGCTTATTGGTGGGCGTATTCGTTGCCCTCCATGGAAGCGTGAGCGGGTGGCCAGATGAGCTGAATGGGACCGTTTGGGCAGCGGGTTTTTAGCACACGCACTGCAGGTCGGGACACCCAACCAGACTGGTAATTCCGGTAGGCTTGTTGGGAATCGGTTACTACCTTCCGAAACCCTGGATGAGTGAGAGCCAAGGCGATGGCTGCTTCTTCTGCTGCCATCATGTCTTTGGTCTTGAGTGAGGCACACGCAAGGAGGTTAGTTCTGGAGGTAGCCACGAAGACGGCGTACTACTGCCCTCGATGTTGGGAGGTGGAAGTGTAGATAACTGCTTGATCCCCACACAGAGTGGTGTTGAGCGCTTGAGCCCGTGCTTGTCGGCGAACCTCGTGGTGTGGGGTTTCATATTTCTAAGCAAAGGGAGCATCTTTAGTTCTTGTTGCCAAGAGTCTGGTAGTACATCACGCGGAGTGACATTCTGTGCTGCCCAGCCAATCTGGTGAAGGATGCGGCGAAGGATGCCGAGCTTCTGTATAGAAATATGGTCCTCTATCAGCTCTTCCACCGTGTTGTGGAGCCTCGTCCTAAGCAGCCTCTCTGTGGACGCACTCAGGGAAAGACCAACGGCCACCTGCTTAACCGCCTTTCTAATCATTATAGAAGGTATCTGTGTGCCCTCCTTGCCTAGAAGAAGTCAGGGGGTTGACGTAAGTGATTCTCAAGAGGACAAAAGCTTGAATTTATCAAAAGGTATCGAATTCCTTGAGGCCTTGCTTTTTGGAGGCAACTCGCCTTATCATGTGTATGATTTTATTGATGCTGTGTTTGAGGCGCTGCAACGATACATCACTCTTGGTGTTCGCATGGAGATGTAGGCCCAGGATTTTGATGATGGGGCTTGGAGTGATGGCCTGGCCATCAAGGAGTATTTGAATGTGTTCCTTGATATGTCGTTTGGCGTGAGGGCGGACGCCAAGTAGCTGTGATTTTTTACGCAAAAACCGGAGGCCACAGCCTTGAGTACACTGGGGTACTAGAACTGACATGCCATGCGTTGGTGAGACCTTCCTTTAATTCTTGTAACTCCTAGCACACGCACAAGGCGCGCACAGGGCCGCTAGACGTGCAGTAGACTGAGCGCACAGCTTCGCGTGAGGTCGCGTGACGCTATAACATGGAATTCAGCGAGAACGCATGGGGTAAACCTGTAGATGTGCTCGGTAAGTCCACCACCTGTCTTCGCCGTTTCCACGTGGGCTCGTAGCTAAATCGGTAAGACAATAAGCTCTCGCTTTATTACGCTATTACTTCAAGGTTCGATTCCTAGCGGTGCCAGTGAATTCTTTTATTTATTTGCGGGTGTCTTCTGTTGACACCAATGGTCGCGAAAGAACCCTTGGGGGTAGAGGTAGAAAGCTTTCCTTAAAAAACAAAGCATACAGTGCAAACAGTAAAACAACAGGCGAACTACTAATACAGAGAACCAAAATTCCGTCCTACGGCACAAGGCGGAAATATGCCATACAGATTTACAGTAGAGAACACGAAGCAGCGCATGTGCTGAAGAAATCTTAATCTGGTAGGTCACTAAAAAAGTATTTTTTAAATCTAAATTTCTTTTTTTATATTTTGAGCTCCTCCAAACACTCATAAACACTGCACAAAAGAGTCGCGTTCTTGTCATGAATATTACTGTAGTTACAGGGAGTTTTCTAGCCCCTCAAACCCTAGCCCCTGAATAACCCTGGTATTCTAGCCCCTGAATTTATTCTTGAACCAAACTAAGTTGTATTGGTTCAAGAATAAATAATTGCTGTTTTGCACATTACTACTTCGAGTATTTCTGATTGTCTCTAGTCTGTATCGTTATGATCAGATATTTTTATTCCTGTATACGAACTCATTAATCTGATAAAATCTAAATGGGCGTAAGCTCAAGAAATGTTCTTTACGTTGGTTGGGCATCTCTTTTCAACTTTGCAGGGAAGAAATATCTCCTACGTTTTTGAAATATCTCCAGACATTTTTAAACAAGAATAACTTTTACGTTCCTGTTACCATTCGTTTGCGAGTTACAGGGAGTTTTTCACCATTTTCCCCCTTTTCACTAAAGCAAAAATAAATTATTTTTTCAAATCCATTCTATTTTGATGACACATTGGCTATTTTCAAGTTTTCATATTGTATTTAGTGTGGAATGTTGATAATGTGTGTTCTTGTGGTTTTCTGTGCACATTTTTTTCCTGTAAAACCTAAGATGATAATGATGGTTGGTTTTCTTTTGGCGCAAGGCCGACAAGGGCAAAGAGCGCCAAGGAAAAGTTGTTTAATCAGGACGAAATGATAGTAAGTATAAAACATTTAACTAAAATATACGTGAAATGACATAAAAGGCAATGAAGATGACTGGTGTAAAGGGTCAGGGTTTTAACATGCATGGTAAGTAATGAGGTGCAAAACCTTGATATCGCTAAGAAACTTAAAAGTACGCTTGTGGGTGATTATAGGGTCGTGCCCTAAAAAGTACAATGGCGGTAGTGGGATGTGTTGTTTCTAGAGTTGTGCAAAGTGTATGTGTCGTGTTGTTTCTAGTGCCTTGCATTGTATGAGTATATGGATTACCGATAGGCCCTCTCCACACCCGCTGCACGTGGGTCTTGGAGATCCAGTGAGCAGGTCGAGTGTGTTGCATGTGTGTGGCCTATCCGCAACCTTTCTAAGGTAACTTCGGTGTGTCTGTTGTGTGATTCAGTTGTGTATCGTCCCAAGTGCGGCTTTACTACCTGTAGTTTGTTATCTGTTTGTTCATTCAATTGTGCTTGCCATTTGTTACGAAGGTGTTCTCGAATTTGTGTTGTTATGTCTAGTGTGTTCCTGACTGCGGCGGCAGCGGCACTCCCATCAGCAACCTCATGGCCAGCGATCCCAGCATGGCCTGGAACCCAGCACAACAGCAGAAAGAGTTTTTGGACGTATATAAACATTATAGTGTGGAGGACAATATTGACAATTTTGTTTTTGCACGGCTTGTGTGATGTCAATGCACGCACAACACTCAAGGAATCAGTATATGATGGACTTTGGAATTCTGTGTCCAAGAATGTGTTGTGCAATTAGTAAGTTGCCACGTGCTTCAGCTAAGTAAATTGTGATGTGTGTGGTCATGGTTCTGCATGCATCAAAGTTTGGCCCATGAGGAGCGTAAGACACTATGATTGATGTTTTTGATATGTCACTACAAGCTCTGCACATTGACACTTATACTACACGGACAAGAAGTACTGAAAAATAGCAGTTTGTGGTACCCTGGTTTTATCAGTTTTCATGAAGGACAAGTAACAAGATACAGGTTGAAGCTGCCAAGGTGGTAAAACGTCAGTAAAAGAAGATGTTTAAATGTCTACAAAGGAGATGTTGAAACCCGAAGCTTCCTGTCTCACCCAAAGTGAGAACGGCAAAGAAACGGATGGGCAATTTACAAACACTGAAGATGTGGATGTATCATTAAAAACAGGTTTAAAAGGATGGTTATTCAGAGATGAAATTTTAAAAGCGTAGAGTAAATCGATGTACGTTCATTGGTCCTCAAGGCACCACTTGTTACACTCAGAATACAAACTTTCGACGGGGCTAGTGCGGAAAGCACCTGACGACAGGCGAAGCCCCAAGTGTAGCACTGAGTCGAGCATTTTAAATGCTGTTTTTGTCACCGACCCATACACCACACTGCCATAGTCCAAACGAGACCCTACCGAAGCAGTATACAGGTGTAGCAGGAGTTCTTTGTCGGCATCACATTATTGGTGTGAGAGGATCTTAAGGATGTTTTGAGACAGTGTTTTGAGACATTTATGCTTCAATTTCTTGATTTGAGGAATCAATGTGAGTTTGTGGTCAAACACAACACCTAAAAACTTGTGCTCCTTGTTCGCAGAAAGCGACACGCCATTCAGAGTAATGTCTGGGTCCGGATGAATCCACGCTTCCTGGAGAACACAACGCAAGAGCTTTTTGCATAATTCAGTTTAATAATTCAGCATAATTCAGTTTGCATAATTCAGTTTGATATTTTTCATTTCTTTTTCTTTTCGCATGAATTTTGGCATTACTTCGACAGGCTTCTTTTCTGCTATGCCGCGTTCGCGCCAGTTTATTCTCTTTCAGTTTGCACCGAACCACGTCAGCAAAAAGTCTCGCACGGACCACAGCTTCCCTATAATGGGAGTTCTGCGCGGCTGGTGTGCAGCTGTCCTTCTCACGTGCCATCACGCTGACGTGTCATGCGGCATGCACGTTTCGCTAACTTTTACTTTTCAAATTCACAGATTTATGAATTTTCAAAGCCAGGCCCATTAGCTCTTCAAAGCTCCCAATTGCGTACAAATCCCCCAAGTGGGGATGTGCTACAAAGAAAGGAATAGCAACAACCACAACTTTTCAAATTTGTTTCCTGTATTTCGCTTTGCTCTTCTCAGCTCTTGTTCAATAAAGCTCTCTGCAGTCGTTGGTTTTTTTTAATTCCCATCCTCTCCCTCCCCTCCCTTCCTTCACCCTCTTTCTGCTCTCGCTCACCCTCCCCGTGACATCACGCTGTTACTTTCGGTCTCAACTCTTCCCTTCAAAAGCTTTGCAGGCTCCCTTTCCTGCTATACGACGAAGAAACTGGAGAAAACCCGTTTAAATACGTGAGATTTCCTCCGATAATACATACACGCCGTGGATTATATACTATCCTGCGGGTAGCGTTTTCGCAAGAATAGTGTCACGCAACGCCTCAAGTGAAATTGTCTGCCGCGATGACGATACATGAAAGGCACTGCCATGCAACGCCACGCTCGAAAGTTTTGCTAGCAGACGATAATTGAAGCGTACGCTCCGGCTGCAGACGGATAGACGCATGGTAGAACCTGCGGAAGCCGTGTCCGGTGAAACTCCTAAAAAAGGCGAAAAACACGTCTGCAGTAATCTTACTGCGCACATACCGGCAGACTGTCGACTGGTGGCGGTCGCTGGTGCGGTCGCTACCAACGCTTCCGGGGAATGCGCCCGTCGCGTGAAACCGCAGCGCTCACAACACTTGGTCCTTAGCAGTCATACAGCGAAAGCCCCCTCAAAGTCGTCTCAAAGGGGGTGGGGTGCCAGATGGCTGCAGAGCCAACGCATAGTACTTTCGAGAGCCGAAAAAAACTCGAAATTCCTCCTCGCTAAACAAAAAGATCTGTCGGGAGAGATATATGTTTGCTACGGCGACCGTGAACAATGAATCACGCCGCAGCACCCGCCACCACAAGCGTCACGAGTTCAACTCGGCTGTGCAATATCAGTCCCGAGTTTCCTCCGAGTTCTCGAGTCAATCAAACACACCCAGCCCATTCATGGGGGCGGCTTAGTGACCGAAGGCGCACCAAACCATGGCGTCCACTTCGCCGGAGGGGGGGGGGGGGTGGATGGCGCCGCAACCACGAAGTCACTTGCATGTGAGCATTAACAAAGCTTACAGCGAACAATGAACGGAGTCCCCAGGCCACAGTCACTCGACTGTTGCTACAGCGGCGGGGGTGTTCGATCCAAACAAAGAGTTCGCTCTAGTCCGCGCAGTAGGAGCGGCCAAGACGAGAAAAGTTTCCCATGGCAGCCGCCTTCATACACATTAAAAACGCAATCGATGACAGATGACACGACTTCAGTTAATAAAATGCACGCGTCAATGTTCGTGACACGCTGAACTGGGGATTGCCACCCGCACGTAAACAAAACCGGCCACGGTTGACGCAGTCGGGAGAAGGGCACGTTTGCTTCGCTACTGTGAACTCCTTCCCTTACGTCGTTTGGGCTTGCGCTGAGCGGCACTGGATCCACCCTCAAGCCACGTAGCAAACACATTTCAGTGGAAGAACAGAACACTGAGAAAACCGGAGTCACCCCGCGCTGCTTTTAGAGGGCGGAGCTTTGAAAGAATTCTGAAGCCAGGCCGGAGTTTTAAAAGAAATAGCTGGGTTATCTACTTTACGCAAAGGAGTGCATATTGCAACTAGACTCTAGGCAGCGCTGCGCGCGGATATTCGCACAATCCGTGCTTTTTGAACGTGAGCGGCCTCATTTGGGCGCGCTGATTAAGTCAAGCATGTTCCGCGTGATCGCGCCGTGTCGCTCGAGATTTATCGGATGCTCCACTAATACTACTATCAATACTTTGTTACCTCGAGCAGCTGGAAAATCGGGAGCGAGCTATCTCGGGCCTTCTGGAATAGCGCCACTGGTATGGCCAATCTGAGAGAAAACTGCATCGGTTCTAGAAATCACTAACATTTGCACATTAACCAATTTCTCTACATTTGTTATTCCCACAGAACTCGAAGATATAATCTTGGCGAATTTTACGCCTTTATCTGTTGTTTTTCTATCTTTCTAGCGGTTTCAAACTTTGATTTATATTTTTCTCAAAAGAAGATTGTGCAACAACTTGCGTTAGGCGAAGCTTTATAACATTATTTCAAATAAGTTATGTGAAACTAAACTTTGCGTACTCGTTTTACACATGCATATCTGTGCAGTGAACTAAGATCATAAGAATCTTTGCAATATTTTGTATTTTGGACCTCATTTTGAGAGAAAAAAAAACTGTGGTCAAAAGGGACAATGTTTTCACTTGATGTAGTTTTTTATCATTACTTGTTTTCTATTCATTGTATTACGTTTATCCTTGTTCATTTCACAAGCGACACCCCCGCCTAGATAAACACCAAATGTTTCTTCTATTCAGAACTTGTTTATTTCGTTATCATTGCTGGCGTGACTGGCAATTGTGACGCATTTGTCGGCAAAAACGCCCTTTTGCAAACAACAATGCCTCTATTTTGTAATTTAAAGGGTTGGTAAGCCTCAAAAAATCACGTTTATTAAACAGGAAAAAAATTACAATCCTTGCTTATGAATTAAAGAATAATGTTTACATGGTCGCTTAACAGAGCGTGCGGAGTGAGCGGTTAAAGAAACCAGAATCTGTAGAATCAAGCTTTAAGTTCTCTGCAGCGTCGCCGTTTCCCTGTTCGAACCTGGTGAGGCTGCTAGAACGAATTCGGAAATGGTATCTTCATGCTACCGTATTAAAACTGCGACTACTAACTATCTATGAGGCCGACTGAGGTAAACCTCCTGGTGATTTAGGAGTCGTTAAAGCATAAAACCTTCATATAGAGTGATTTGAAATGGTTTTTGAAGAATGCGATTTAGGGATTCGAACTGTTCACTGAAACGACGCCAGTCGCTGATGTATCAGAACGTTTATACGTCCAGCGTAAACTAACTGTTAGGAGTACGGGAAATATAGTCAAATATAGGTCAAATGTAGTTCATTCTTTTCTTTGACTGCACATTGATTTTTTTTCTGGTTCATTTTATGCTGCAAGGTATTTATGCTGCAAGGTGGAAAAAAACTAAAGCCGTTCCACGTAATGTGGAAGCTGTCGGGAGTGAGAGCAGTGATTCTCCATAATGGGTGGTGGCGCCGTTATTCGCTCACTTCTACCACCCATCACGCTCTTCACCACCCTGCCTCACTCCTGTCTTGATGAAGATGCAATTCAAATTTCCCGCCTTCGCCGTGCTCGCGGGCCCACTGCCTGAAACTGCGCCAGCGGGAGTTCTGTTCTTTTTGTGCTTGCTTTAATTCGGTATGCTGGAGGTGTTTTGCGTAATTTTGAAAGCGCCATTTTTTTCTTGCGCGGCTGGAGTCTTTCTGCGGCATTTCGAACGCGCCATGTTTTTTCTTGCACGGCTGGAGCCTTTCTACGTCATTTCGAACGCGCTATTTTCTTTTTCTTGCGCGGCCAAAACAAAAACCAACCCAACGAGCGCTCCTAATTAAATTAATGTGGCGGCTGCCGGTAATATACAAAGATTTTGCCTCAAATGTACCTACAGGTGTCTTTACGCTAAACAACGGGGAGATGCATGACAAGCGCAAGCGGTTCACCAGGTTCGAACATGTTATGAATATTTAAACCGCCTGGCTTTCGAAGCCTCAGCGTGACTCCGTGAGAGGCGGTACACCAGGCTATACTTGGGTGCGTTACCTCGCTGCGCCGCCTGATTCCGGCAGTCGCTTGACATCGACCGTTAGCGCGCTACGATGACAAGGCGAGCCCATAAAATGCTCTGCGCTCAAAAGCTGCAAACGCGAGATCATTACCAGCGCGCCAATTCTGCCAGCGGAGCATCGCTGCCGTTTTCCCATGTGCGTTGACAAGTAGGCAGCCAAAGGGCAGCGAGGTTCTCCTGGCGCGAATTTATGGAAGCGTGAGGCAATAGCAAAAAATTCTGCAGAAATTCATAGAATTACCTACTAATGCGTAGCATTCTTATGCCACTTGTCTTTAGTGTGAGTTTCTACAGTCACATTTTTTGGTTTTTCTGTATCCTCTCCGACCAATTATCTTCATTTACGCTATCATAACGATTCCAAGTGGAACATTCGCGAAATCTGCTATATGGTGAAAATGCAGGGCGTTACACGGTTCGCCAGTTTCCATAATTATTTGATATTTTTCTTTTTTTTTTGAAAATTTAGTTCACTGTTTAGGCTGTTATAATGATTACAGGTGGAACTCTCGCGAAATTTGCTTTGTTGTGGAAACAACATGCGCTATGCGTTTCGCCAATTTCCGTAATTGTTATATATATGTTATTTTTTAGTTTTTCAAAATTTCGCCCCAACAATTATTTCCATTTACGTCATTATAACGATTGCATTTGGAAGTTTCACGAAACCTGCATTATTGTGGAAAAGTAGGGCGTTACATGGTTCGCCATTTCGCGTAATTATTTTGTGTCTCTTTTATGAAAGTGTTTTATTGCGGGATACAAAAACATTTCAGTGTCGTCATATCCGTCCTGAAAGTGACGCCAGTACAATGAAAGACGCGGCGTGTAAAGGGTGCACCCCTGCACACCGAGTCCTCTTGCGGGGAAGTAACCTTTAGAATCAAAGAGTACTTAGGGTTGTTCGTTTTCAAGTATTATATTTTAACACCAAAGTGTTTTATGGCGGGCTACACCAAGATGTGGACGACATACCCGCCACGGAAATGATGGCAGCACACCTTTGCTGAAGCGACCCACCAGCAGGACGTCACTAGCCAAGCACACCCACAAGACAGCCGCCAACCCGCAAATCATACCCAGCTGGTGATTTCGCTACACATTTCACTTTCGTGTTTTACCTATTTCTTTGACAAGAGGAATCAACCACAATTTTTTCAAGATTTCATTCGACCAATTATCTCCGTTTACGCTATTATAACAACTACAGGTGAAATTCTCCCTAAATTGGCATTATTGTGGAAATGCCATGCGATATACGTTTTGCCATTTTACGTCATTTTTAATATTTTAAAAACCAACCCCAGTGAGCGTTCCTAACTAAATGAACGCGGGGACTGTCGTTTATATAAACGGATTTTGCCTGAAATGTACCTGTAGTTTTTTTTTTTTTTTTGCGCTCAACAACGCGGGGATGTATGACAAGTACCAGCGTTTCACGAGTTTTGAACGGTGATGACTATTTAAACTGCTTGGTTTTCGAAGCCTCTGCAGGACACCCCGCTACGAACGCCGGGCTCTACTTGGGTCCGTTATCTCGCGGCAGCGCCTGATTCCGGAAGACGTTTCACATCAACCGTTACAGCCACCTACGATGACAAGGCGAGCCTCTTAAGTGCTCTGCGCTTTAAACGGAGCTGTAGCGGCATGTGTACTGTACTGTTAGTCCGCGCCTGCGCTGTGCGCGGTCTCGACACAAGCGCCGCGTAACCAGACGGCGCAGTTTTTACTTTTGGCCACCGCTCCCGTGGTCCCTAAATTTCAGCTCATGACAGTACTATTCGATACATTTTGCCACAACGTTGGCGACGCAATCCAGACTGACGTGTTTGCCTGGCTATGGGAAATCAAACTCATATAGTATGGATACCACATTTACGAGAAAAAATAGAGGGGGTTGGGTTTCGTTGAAACCGGGCCGGTCCCTGGCATCATAGCCACTTAAAGAGTTCTGCTTCCTCTGTTTCAAATGCTACCGCCGCACGGCAGCAGCGTGCAAGGGCCTGGCCCAGTTCAGTGTCCTAGTAGGGTGACCTGAGCGCACTCACAGTCCACTCCATGTTCTGGACGAAATGCCTCCACGCTGGCTTGGGGGTGGGAGCACGGTCCACCACATCCACTCGGGTTCGCCATAATGAGTGTAGGCCCAGTGTAAGCACGCATTCGCAGACCTCTGAGTGCACTGTGGGAACGTCTAGGTAATGGAGACTCGGCCAGTGAATGTCCCAGCGGTCACCGAGAAAACACTGCCCCTCGTCCCAGGAGTAACGCGCGGTGTTGCGTTCTAGGAACACGTGCTCCGCCGTCTCCAGCCTCTGACACAAGCAGCAGCCGGCAC
The DNA here is from genome assembly GCF_048455015.1 of Haemaphysalis longicornis. Classification (NCBI taxonomy): domain Eukaryota; kingdom Metazoa; phylum Arthropoda; class Arachnida; order Ixodida; family Ixodidae; genus Haemaphysalis; species Haemaphysalis longicornis. The sequence goes on along the minus strand of NW_027526203.1, from coordinate 120,031,104 downwards.
TGCGCGGCAGCAAGAAGCCACGTTCGTCGTGCCGAGTTCCCACCGGTAACGGTCCAAAGTGGAACAGGAAGAAAAAGCTTGTGGGCCCTGTCGGAATCGGCAAAGACATGATTCGATTTAATACGCCCGGCTTAGCCGCCTCGACTGGTGGTCGTCGGTAGAAGGGTGGGGGTAGGAGCTTTGCGAGAAGGTCGCAGTATAGCCACGGGACATTACCGTTAGAAATAGCGGCAGCTATTTCTCTGCAGAAGGGAGCGGCCAGAACACCATGGTGCAGTTGGAGAATAGTGACCAGCCACTTTAATATGCGAGCAGAGCCAATGGACTGCTTTACAGGCTTAAGACGCTCTGTCTAATGGGACACTCTACAGCACTGGCGCACCTCTTTTAGGTGTTTATTCTTAAAACAGATTGTCTGTGAGGAGGCGGCAATATATCGACGTCATTACGTCCATCCGTCCGCGTGTATATCCAGACGAACGGCCAACAGAAAATAATTGGTGAGTGTTCCTGCCGTACATCTGCGTTTCAAACGTCATTTTCTCCCCGGAAGAGTGGAGCGCCGTACCTGGCACTCTTGTTGCCGCCCCCACTGAACTGTTTTCCGCTGCGCTCTGGCAGCACTTGCCCATGAGCACAACATAACTTGATTCGGTTTTTTAGTGAGTGTGCCGCTGTCATCTGCTGTATCCGATGTAATCTGTGCATGCTGCTGCAAACACGCAAAACGCTACATTTTTTGTCACCATTATGCCATGCTTGTAATTTCCTGTGATTCTTAGTGTTTATTTCATGTATAACACCACCCTGCAACAATGCCTTTTGGAGAATGTAGGTATGTAAATAAATAAATAAATGAATAAATAAATAAATAAATAAATCAACTCGTTTTTTGGTATTGTTTATTTTGTAAACGCGCCCCTTATGTATTGGCCCTTCGGGGAGCTTTAAGGTAATAAAATGAAATGAAATGAAAAAATGCAGACGTCTATTTGAACTGATAACGTGCACAAACAGCGCAAGTGTGCAGATGCTGCGACAACATAGTAGCAATGACTGTCACAAACTGTCAAAAACGAGCCGTAAAACACAAGCGACAAATCGTCGCACCTTGGTTAACAGATCCATTCCTCATGCTCCCATTGTATCTTCATTGTATCTACAAAGCTCGCTCTTATCTACAGTGGTCTAGTGGCGTCGTGTATACAAGAAGGCGCTAATGGCGATCAGGTCGTTCTTCTTCGAGCCACCGGCAATGTAGGTGTGCTTCTGTTTCTGGCCTTTTGACATCTGCCTCGTGCCCCGGACGTAAGGGGTGTGATAACGACCCATGTCGCAAGGAGGGTACAGTCGTCCAAGGGCGTCGCTGGAGCATGAGATTTCACTTTAGCGTGGAATATCTCAAAACGTCCTTCGACAAACTCTTGAAATAACTTTAGAGTACTTAGACGCCCCCTCAAACGTGAAATAAATGCAGCAGTTGCGACTAAATTGCCTTACACTACAGCAGGAGGAGCTCATAAGTGGGTAAAGCGTTGCTCCAGCTAGGACTCTGGAAAACTGTACGTCACCATTGTGGCCACACCTGCTTGCATGTTAAGCTCTTACACCCGTACACGGTACAACAGGCAACGTATTTGAACGCATGCAGCGCGGGGGGATAGCCACCGGGTTCCGGTCGGTGTGCTCAACCATTCGGCGTCGAGAAAAGGATGCGGTTCCGCAACACGTACCAGAAACGTGAAATGTACATGCCTTCACTTCTGGAAATGGCGTCTCAAACACAGGCTCCGAAGCACGTGCTTACGGCTTCAAATCTTAAGGAACGGCATGTGCTTACATACAGAAGATGGATATCCGAATCTGAGAAGGTTGCGCTTGCCTCGATCGGTGCCGTGCGCTGTTTCCCTTCCAAGATCTACCCGGGTTTCGTTTCCTACAGGCATGCAATTGATTCCGTTGTGCAATGATTGAAGTTCTTCTAATAATGTTTTTCTGCTATTTCAGATGTCAGCCGTCAAGCGCGCGTGATATACTGTCGAAGCGATGCCTCTATGTACGATAGGATACAGTGGTTGGCGACGCGACCTTTCTAATGCGCCGCTACCGCTTCGTTGTAAAACGTACCAGGCAATTTGTTGTACGAAGATTACGGCTGAAAAAAAGCTGCGTCATAAAAATTCTGCCGTAGAACAAGTACAACCGTTCTACTGAATTCAAAAATGATAGAGGCGCCCATAAAAAAGTAAATGCGTATTCCCAACCAAAGCAGAAGGCAGCTTAAGCGATGCTGCGACAGATGCTGTTATCTACTTTCTTCCTTCAATAACAGGAACAGTAATAAAACACACAACTTCTGTATTGAGTAATACTGTCAGGTAGAGTATGTCTTAAAGTTGTCCTGTTAACATACGGAAGAGGGAGCGGGTATTAAACAAGGAGACAGACCAGGTTTCTCAGGTTTTACATGCCTACGACAGATGTTAGATGCACGAAATATTCTTATCGAATCATAGTGCTTGATGATTTAGTGTACAGCTATTCAGCAGAGTTGCTGGCGCCGGACTACAACTTAAAGTAATGATGTAAATAAATAAATCTAGCGCCCCTTTGTGCCTTCAACCAAGGACCGTTTCTGGTCGGTTGAAGCCAGTCGGCTGGAATGCGAAGCTTTCTGTGGTACAAATGCAAAGTCCACAATCTAATCAGCCAAAGTCCAAAACTACGACAACGCTGAGATAACCGGTTGGGATAATATGATTTTGTATCTGTTAGGTTGTGATTGGTCATCTGAATGCGCTAATTCGGTTAGCTCAGCGTTGTCCTTGATTTGTGCATCCCATTGGTTACACGTGTGACTTGATCAACGTGCCATCTTTGCGGCTGTTAGAGAATTCTTTTGTCATCATCATGGCTCGACCGCATGACACTAAACTGCATTCGTCTACCACAATGTAGTCCGTTATGCATGTAAAGACATGACATGGTTTAGCAGTGTGCGATTGGTGCGCCCTTTTTGGAAACCTATTGTATAAAGCGAGCTTTACTGCAGTAAAGTTGACTTTCCTGCAGGACATTGTTTATGCACAGACATTTCATTGTTTATGCCGGGTGTGATTAATGTGCTCTTTGTGGAAAACCATTGTGTAAAGTTGGCCCTTCTGACATGTTTTTTTTTTCGACACGGGCATAACTGAGCCATTTCTATGTCTTACTTATGCCACATCGTTTGGAAACCCACGTGTTTCAGTTTTGAGACCTGTCAGAAAGTTTCAAAGTCGGGTTTACTAAGTTTTTGTCAACATCATATTTATTACGCGCGACATAATCCCATCTATACTCATCGTGATATACTTCATCAGTAGCTTGAAAGCTGATTCAGAAAAGTTATCACAGAAGAAAGCACCGCGTCATTGGCATGTTAAAAGACCCCGAAGTCCTGCACCATGAATGATAAGGTATGAACGCCGGCAGCTGTGAAGTCCTTTAAAATAGTATAACGGACCGAGAAAGCCAGTGACGTGCAAATCTTGAGGCAAAAATGCGGCGATTACAAGCAATAAACTCTGATAACGAAATTCGTAGCGTATTAAAACAGGGCCCGGGTGATGGTGTTGTTTACCAACCGTCATACAGCCAGGCAGAATATCCATTTAACACGTATGGTATTTCTTTTCTGCACGCGCCAAAAGAACGGTAGACGCAAAAAGTTACTTATAACTGACAACCAATGAGACGTTTTTTTTTTCCGAGATGAGTGAGATCCAGAAACCGAAACTCAGTCGGATAAAGCTGCAGTGACAAGAAAAACTCGGCAACTTTCCCTTGAAAAAGGGGTGGCTAGATAATAGTTGAGATAACGCCCTAAAAACGTGTACACAGATTGTAGTTCGTATCGAAAATGAGTGAGACCCTGCTGTTTCACAGATCAAAATGAGTCAAATGCATTTGCCCAATAAAAGTTTGCTTTTGGCTAGAGTTCAGGCTGCTTCATGGGCGTTTTCGGAAGTTTTTCTTCCGTTTCAGAGCTGACTTCTAAGGAATTCAGACGGTAATCAGGAGATGGGCGAACGAACTGTGTCCAGATTTCAACGACGAACTGAACGAAAGAAGTGAACACAATGAAACCGAGATCTGAAACAATAATTTCATTTCGTCTCCCCGTTCCAAAGAAATAACTCTGGTTGTATTTATTTTTTTTACTCCCATATTTACCATTTCAGTACTTATCTAAAAACGGCCCATCTCCCCGCGAGGGGGACTGGAGTAAATGCGTCGCATAGGGGGTGGGTGTATTGCGTTAACGTTTAGTGTTTGGGGAGTTGGTGGTAGTGGATGCGTTGTATCAGCAGCTTCTTGACGTAGTTTGAATGAGTCAAGGATATAAGGCGCGTTTGTAGCCTTTCATTCTGTGTCGGTTTTGTGGCGCAGTTGGAAGAGCACCATGTACCTCGCGTTCCGCCCACAGGTAGTGGATGCGTTGTATCAGCAGCTTCTTGACGTAGTTTGAATGAGTCAAGGATATAAGGCGCGTTCGTAGCCTTCCATTCTGTGTCGGCTTTGTGGCGCAGTGGGTAGAGCACCATGTACCTTGCGTTCCGCCCGCAGGGTCGTGGGATGGAAACCAGGCGCCGGTAAGTATTATTTTTTTATATAGTGTAGGGGGAGGGGTGCGGACCTGTTGTTGAGAGCGAGGAGGGTAGCGTGATGCGGGAGAGGAGGAGTGGGGGAGAGGGCGCACCTGGAACGGCTGTTGCGGACGCCGAGGCACGCCGACAACGCCGGGTGACATCGTGAGTTAAAGAAATGCTCTGCATTTAATAGCGGCCGCTTACAAGCCCTGGCAAGCCCTGACCCCGCCGTTAGAGTACGAACTACTTCATCAAGGTGAAGAAAGATATGAGCAGCGTTCTTGTGAAGCGTTTTGGAAATTCATGGCAACGCAATGGAGAGCCTGCTTGCGTCTTTAATGCGTTGAGGCGTGCCCAGGATAATTATCTTATCGAAGAACTCGAAAAGAGCAGCTAATGGTGCCAAGAGGACTCACCTGCTGTACATGCGTAGTTCTACTGTTCTTGACGCGCTGTTGCATAGTGGTAATGCCTTTACTACAAAAACTCAATCGCACAATGCTGGAAAGTCAGTTTAAACGAAGTTTTCATAAGAATGCAGCATCATTTGAGTGTTTCAATGCAAAATGAGAAAAATACAAACTTATCACCCCAATATTGCTCAAATTCACGGCATAGTTTTTAATTACTTGTGGCCATATACTGCCCCTAGCTGGCATGTAAAATATGTCATAATAGTTTTGATGGCGCTGCATTTAGGTACGGTAACAAAGTTGCGCTTGTTTCTCAGTTTCGCGTTAGGTGGATCTGGCTCATTTAAAAAAATGCTTCAAATGTATTCGGTTTTGTGAAAACGATGATACACGAAAATCAACCGATGGTTACCCAGATAGCTCTATTGTACATATTAATGCAGCAGTTTTACGAGAGCTGCCTTAGGCTGCTTTAACATGGTGCAGTAGTTGTTTATGTTGCTCAGAGGGTACAACAGGAGATTTTCCAACACTGATAAGCCTATTTTAAAGCAAAGCTTTCTACCTCTACCAGCCAACGGTTCTTTCGTGGCTTTCGGGACAAGAAACTCCCACCGCGGCTGGGTAGGGGACGGGGGTTTTCAATTACGGAGCACAGTGTATATGGCGCGTTGAATGGTTACCCAGCGTTCCCCGCGCGCAGGTGGTTCGTCAACGCGTCGGCGTGACGGCCTTGTCGTCTGCTTTAGCGACAGTTCTTTTGGGCCTGTTCTAGCGCAGCTTCACGCCCAGTGCGCGCTTCGTTCGCATGGCTTCATTAACTTGTTCGACAGCACCTCCTCGATAACCCCGACCTGACGGAAATAAGCGGTCGTACGGCAAAAATACCTTAATGATTAGTTTGCAGGGCGGCAAAACAAAATGTAGAGGCCATCCACATGCAGACATCTGGCCGCTGGAGAAACGCAGCCTTTTGCGCACTGCTTGCCACGAATGGGACTCCGTTTTCTAAATTTAATTGGTGGATACCAATTCGGTTGTGTTTTAAGGGGCATTAAAAAAGGCAAAAGGGGCAACTTGTTCTGATAATAGCGATTATAAAAGTTCCCTCAGCTTTGACGCTATTCTCGAACTTACCTGCAGAATTGTTTCGCTGTCTGCGCTTGGGTCGAGCGGTGGTATAGCCCCGAGCTAGCACATCAGGATCGCTAGGTTTCCGCGGTCTTACCCTTCGAAAGACGCTCGTCCCCGCTTTCTTTCTGCCGACGCACGGCCGGGCTACAGCGGCGGCGTTTGCCGCTCTAGCCCTGCCATGGCCAATGCTGCTGCGTTCGGGACGCCGCCCCTGCCAATCCCAGTGAACGGCAGCCCGAATCTCTGGTTTCCGAGTTCGCAGATCCACGTGCGTGTTTGAATTCAGGTGACGTCGCATCGGCAATAATTGTGGGTGTCATTTAAAGCTTTGCTTTCCAACCACCTTCACAGCGTGGATAGGAGCGAATTTTTAGACTTGGCCGGTGGCATCATACCATTAGCGTCCAAATCATAAACCATATCTCCCGTGCACGGGCATGTCCGCACTCTTAAGTAAAATTACAGAATAGGATAGGGGCCCTTCAGTCCGGCCATTTCAATCTTGTTCCGGGTGTATTTTAAAAAAGGCTTCCTGTACATACAGCGTCGCACAGAAATTCGGAGGCGTATGGCCGCCGGCCGCATTCTAGTACCTAAGAAATTGCTTCCTGAAACTCAATCGGCCCCCTTATGGCGGCCGTCTCACCGCTTCAAGATCACCGCCAAATTATTCGCGGATGCGGGTCGAATGGCAAATGCAAGCAAAGCAGAAAGGTCAAATTGCACATCCCCGAATTGGATTTCGTGCACGGCTCATGTTACCGCCTTTTGACTTGTCTCAGCCTTCTGCTCCGTTCTCTTGGAACCGCTTGACCCTTCTCCAGCCGAGTTCCCTGCGGCCAGAAACTCGCGCTATAACAGCCTACAAGGCCCTTGGTCAAGGTCACTGGGCGTCTTTCTTACTGAATAAAAAAAATCAGGAAACATTTGCGTGAACACACAGGAACAAGAATGACGGATAGACAGAGAAAAAAGAAGGGTGGCTATCATGCCCAAGGGCCACGCGCTGTGTTTGAGCCCGCGCGAAAGGGTATCAGTTCACGGGGAGCGGGACCCGAATTGTGACCTCTCCCGCTAACGTGAGGTCCGCGCACAGCAAACGCAGGCGCGGTGGCCCCACCGCAGTGTGTTTGCAGTTGATGCCGCCCCGACCGCGCTTCCCGCCCAGAAGAGGGCACAGAGAAGCAGGCGAGCAAGCGATCGCGGTTGCCTTCCGTAGGTCGCCTGTTTGGTCTTGCCTGCTGTGCGGCGAAAGAGCGGATTCTGTATGAGTGCAGTGACCGCGGCACAATCGACGCTCGACTGGGCCGCCTCCCCGCGAGAGCGGATGGAAAGGGCAGGCCCAACATTCGATACTTCCGAAACACATCGGGCATTCGCGCATCTTCTTGTTCGCCCTTTCCCCTCCATGAAACTGACTCTCGAAGCGGAAGCGCTCGTCCAGATAGCCTCGCGCTTCAAAGCGCGCACGCGCGCGCACACTGCAGCTTGACGCGCGTAGGCAGTGATAGTGGCCGTGCTGTTTTGTATTATCCTTTAGGGGATGCCGTGGATCGCCGAGAGAGAAAATATGATATGGCACGAAGGGACAACCGCGCCTCTCCCAGGGGTCTCGTGGAAGAATTGGGGAAGAGGGTGTACCCTTTTGCACCGCAGCCTGGCCACAATGTGTTCCAAGTTGGCATTATGTCGAACGGGCGCTCCTGTGCGGAATCAGGTTCATTCTCGGGTGCGGTAGAGACACAATGCGTGTTGGGTCCCGTGGGCGCACGCATGTCTCCTGACAACGTGGGTGTGGCAATGCTTCTCGCGCTTGAGCGTCCCCGCTCTTTTCGCTTCATTCGCTCGGTCAGAATACGTGGGAGCTTTAAACTAAAAAAAAAACACGTACACAGTTACGATATAGGGCAGAGGTAAGTAGAGGTCCGAACATTCCTTTACTCTGCCGCCGACAGTAACGTAGCTCCCTATTCTCGAAAAAGTGGTGTTGTTGTGATTAATAAACCAAGAGACCCTTGAAAACTAAACCACCCGTTTCAATCCCCTTGCCGTGAAAAGCGCATTGGAGTCCGTGGCTACTGGTGGTGTGCTCGAAGTACGACCAAAGATTGAACCTAGTAGCTGTTGATAAGCGCAATACGGTTTCCCCGGAGGGTCTTCTAATGATTACTAGCATTGCAAAGATCCAAGGGCTCGAATATGAGCCCCACCCCAGAAATTGCAGGATGGGTGTAATTAGGGCTGTGGTCGCGGACATTTCAGACTTCGAAATCGCTTACGCTTTGCATCAGAGGGTGGTTAATCACTCGATTCGAAGATTAGGACAAAAATCACAAAGCGTGCTGATGGTGTTCGCTACTGAAACTACGCCGGAACACGTCATTACAGGCTACACACAGTACCGTGTCTTCGAATACAATGAAACTCCGAGACAGTGCACGAAATGTCAACGTTTCGGCCATCTGGCTGCGGCATGTACGTTTTCCTTGCGCTGCGCCAGATGTGCAGAAAAGCATGATCGTTCTGCTTGTGGTGTAAAGGATCCTCGCTGTGCCAAATGTACTAAGCAGCACGAGTCGACATTCCTTAATTCCCCGTACAATTAGGCTTTGAGATAACGTTATACGTGAAGGACAGGAAACGCTACTTCGTAAATTTTGAAAAAACAAAGCGTACATAAATTGCAATGCCTCTTCCCTACCAGATGGTTTCGTCCAGTGTGCTATGCCGCCGCACTGCCTAAAATATTTCAGCGCATGTGAAATACCCTCCAAATTGGTGTGAATTTTTTTATCGTGTTCACAAGGGCAGGCCGCATGCTGCAGGTGCAGCTGCGGCGTGCATATCCCCACGTTTATTTGTCTCCATGAATGTTCACGTTGCTCACGTAGCTCCGCCCCACCTTTCCACACGTCTCTTCCCGTCCTTATCCTGGTGCGTCGCGCGACGCAATTTTCGCTCCTCGCGGCGCCGTGAAAAACACGACTAAGTAATAAAAACCGAACAACAACGGGAAATTGCTAGTTATTTGTAGAAAATTCCCCACGAAAACATACTCCGCGTATTGTGCTACAGACAGATGGCATTCACCTGGAGCTTGTCGAACCCGCCTCGGTGGCTCAGTGGCTAACAGGGTTGTCCTTCTGAACCCAAGGACGCGAATCGGTCCCAGCCGCTGTGTCCGCTTTTCAAATGTTGAAAAGCTAGTGCTGGTGCGTCAAGATTTGAGCGCTCGATAACTTTTTCAGGTGGTATAAATTAATCCATAGCCCTCCTCTACGGCGTCCTGTACAGCCCAGGCGCAGCTTCAGCGCGTTAAAACGCATAATTTTTAACTACCAGGCGATTCGAACTACCATGCCATTCTGCCTGATAAATGATAAGATGGGGGGAGGAGCGAGGTTTACGTGCCGAAGCAACACAGTGCTTATGAGCCGCCGCAGTGGAGCATCGTCATCAGCAACAACAGCCCCGCAGGTCCACTGCAGGACGACGGTGTCTCCCATCGACATCCAACCGCTCCTGTCCTGCGCTGCTTAAGTCCATTTTTAGCTTACGAAATTACTTATTTCGTCTCTACATCGAGTTATTAGCCTTCCCGTTATAGACGCGTCCCTGGGTATCCCAGTCGATTACCCTAGTGTTCCAGCGGCGTTGTTTCGCATAACTACGTGGCCAGCCCAAGTTCATTTTTAAAGATGATAGTCTTTCTTGGGCTACTTACACCCAGAAATTTTGGTCTGTCTGTCCGTCTGTCTGTCCGTGACTCGATTCAGCCACCCGGCCAAAGTAAAACGAATACTGCTCAATATTCTTATATACTCTCAGCCAAATGTAAACGTGTAAGCCCGGTTTATAGGTTCATATTTGTCAAATTTGTTGAACAAGAACAATATATTACGCAAATATTAGACAGGAAATTAGTACACAAGGAATATTTACAGTGTTCCTTTATTGAAAAACTCATTGATGCTTGGTTTTCCGATAGCAAATGATATTCTACATCTACTGCAGAAAACCGCCACCTGCTGTTTCCCGCGCCCCCTCCTGGCGGCATAGGAGAAATCACGCGGCAACAGCAACGAAAGGTCCCACTAGCCAGATTCCACGTTCTTCTTGGAACGCACGGGGAGCACGGCAACGCGGTTCTATAAACCTTGAAATCGGCCACCTCGATGCACGCGCGTCTCCGCCGTACTGCAGCGTTGGCTTCGAGGAACTCGGCCTGTAGCAGTGGGACGCGGTAAATTCAAATCGCCTTGAGCAAACCTTTAGTGTGTTTACCTGCGCATGAGCGCGACGAAACAGGAACAGCATGAGAGGTGAGCGGGAAAACAAAGGGGGGCATTTCCTTGGCAAACGTCTACAAAGACTATCGTCTGTTGATGACATTTGCAACGAAAGGAGCAGATACGCGGCCAATTTTTTTTTCTTTATTTCAAATCTGATATCCTCTACTCGAGTTTATTCTCTGATCCGGGAAGCTCCCTTCCTCGACCTTAACGTAACTCATATAATTCTTTCCATGGCCCGCTGAGCCGACCTAAGTTTTCTTTCAAGTTTTTTTTTGCAAGGCCCCATGTTTCCTCTTTATATGTCATCGCCAGAAGGACGCAGTGGCAGTATATTCTGCCTGTCAGTGATAGGGGCAGCTTACGTTTCCTTTTTTGGGAATTATGGCTGAGTGCACCCCAGCCCATACCTATTCTACGCCAGATTTCTTTCTCGTGGTTGAAATCCGCAAGCAACCTGACCGAGGTAGTTATGAACTGCTACGTGTTCTGGCGTTTCGTTACATATGCTGAACAGGCCTTTTTTGGCAGCTTTATTTATCATTACTTTGAATTTATTCATATTTATTTTTAGGCCTACGCCTCTGCTTTCTAAATTTATTTTCTCGACCATTTTCTTGCAGGTTTTCTAAAGACTCGCTCAGCAAGACTATGTCGTATGAAAACCTCAAACGGCTCAAGCATTCTCCGTTTATCCCTAATCATGTGTTTTCCCAGTCAAGCTTCCTGAATACCGTCTCCAGACAGGCTGTGAACAGTTTAGGCGAGATGGTATCACCCTGTCGCACGCCCTTTCTGGGCGGTAATTTGTCGCTTTGTTCGTGCAAGACTATCCTGTCCGTGCGTCTTTTATATATGTCGTGCATTTACAAGATACTACTATCGCCACAAAGGCATTTTTTGTTCGGAGGACACGCAAGTTGTACAGAAAACAGGAGGAAAGTACCTTCATCCCAACAATTACACTTTTTTTTCAAGAGCACTAATTCCTGTTGGTTAAGAGAACACCGGTCAAAAACGGGAGAAAAGGGGATCCTTATTAGGTATGCTAACCAATTCATCTGGTAACTAATTCCAATCACGTATTGTTCTGGGGAAAAAGTATTACCATAAATATTTGTTTTGTGGGAATGATCTGACAGTCTTTTGGGACTTATAGCGATACAGTAATATGTACTTAGGCTCTAACAGGTACTGTATCGTGTCGATACCAGTTTTGTAGTAGTGAAAAAATTTAGTGAAGTAGTGTAGTAGTGAAAAAATCAGAAAATACACTTTGTCATGTGTCAGGGCGCCCCCTTAGAGGGGATGCACCAAACCCCCCCCCCCACCGAAAAAAAGAAAAAAAAGAACAACGAAACGCCAATGTCAACAGCGCGCCACGAGCGCACAAATGAGTGAACGCCAGCGCCGAAACACCGCGGCATCATGGTCAAATATGGCGGTGCACTGGTGGGCCAATCAGAGAACGCCGCGCAGGAGACCAGTGGCGTGATGACCATATATGGACCTGAAAAGGCAAGGAACCAATGAGAGTGCGCCACGAGAAAGTTCAGAGGGCTTAAAAGCGGGGCGCACAAAGAGAAGCGAGAGGCAAGAAACGGAAAGGCCAGATACCAGGAGGCGGCAGGAGCACGTGAGCCTCAAGGAACGAGCCAGGTGGACGTGGCCAGGCCAACGACTATGCCTACCAATCCTGGGCGGGAGCGGGGAGACTTCGCATCGGCTGCGGCATCCTAGGCGCACCACGAACCCGTGTCGTCATGGCCCCCACAGCGGCGGTCGGGCACCGACGGCCAACGTCTACGCTCCGTCGACCTTCGCTTCGACGGCCCCTAAAGGCTACGTTCGGGCCGAGACTATCTGGTTCCTCCAGCGGCAACAGCTACCAGGCAGTAGCCACAGAGGAAACGACAAGACGTGCGGAGCCCACGCCCTCCAAGGAACGGCCGCCCGCATCGAACGCCGGCACCGAAGCGAGACGAGGACTGCTACCACCGAGTTGCGGCCACGCAAGGGTGCGACACGTCAGCGCCGACGACCGGGGTACGCCTGTCCATTAGGGACGCAGTCGTAAGACACAATTAGGGAGTTGTGGTATAAAGGGAATTAACTTGGACTGTATGAACTGCATTTGAGATATTTAGTTTGAGGTTTGATTGTTTGTCGAATCTGGGCAATTGGTTTCGGGAGTGCTTTGCGTTTAGGGTTCTTTTGAGTGCGCATTAAATGTGTGTTGTGTCAAACATGTCAACGGCTTTTCTGCGTCCATCTCTCGGAGCTGGTCAAAACAACCGTACCATCCGTTCAAGTGAGACAGTTTTAAATGCAGAGCATTTGTATAACTCACGATGTAACCCGTGCGTCGGCGTCCGCAGCAGCCAGCCTCCCCCTACACTATAAAAAGAAATAACAGTTACCGGCGCGTGGTTTCGATCCCACGACCCAGCGGGCGGAACGCAAGGTACATGGTGCTCTACCCACTGCGCCACAAAGCCGACACAGAATGAAAGGCTACGAACGTGCCTTATATCCTTGACTCATTCAAACTACGTCAAGAAGCTGCTGATACAACGCATTCACTACCTGTGGGTGGAACGCGAGGTACATGGTGCTCTTCCCACTGCGCCACAAAACCGACACAGAATCAAACGCTACGAACGCGCCTTATATCCTTGACTCATTCAAACTACGTCGTCAGCGGCGTGCGTTGGCGACTCAGCGGCGTGCTAGCGGCGTGATAGCTGCGTGGTGTACACGTGATAGCTCCAACCCCCCAAACACTAAATGTTAACGCAATACACCCACCCCCTATGCGACGCATTTACTCGAGTCCCCCTCGCGGGGAGATGGGCCCATTTTTTTTTCACTTCTGTATATCATCCTGACAATTTGTACGAATGAAATGTAACGTCATTTTGGCCCGTGTAATGATCTTCTCTCATTGTTTAATCCACTTGTGTGACTGAGGTAAGTATACCCCCAGATATATGTAGTCGTGTTGATACTGATTATTGTTCTTGCTTGGAACATCGCTAATTTTAGTGCAAAGCGGGTGTGATTATATTTTTCGACGTTTAGACTCATGCCACATTCGTCACACCACCGAGATACAATTTCCAGGTCTTTCTGTGGCGTGCGTGTTGTTTACGGAATTTATCTGCGTATAAACAATGCCGTCATGACCGAATAATTTGATTTCGGACGTAATGCTTTTTGTTATATCATCTATATAGATTAAGAACAATAATGGTCCCAGTACACTGCCCTGAGGTCCACCATAACTAACTACAACAGAGCTGGATTTATGACTGCTGAAAACCACACACTGCTTGCGCCCGTCCAGGTAGTTATATATGCAAATATGAGTTTTGCGCTTAATGCTCAGTGATGCAAGCTTATTGTCCAGAAGGTTAGGAGGTAGATCATCGACAGTCTTCCTCAAATCAAGAAATATTGCGTCTACTTGTGCATTATTATCGAGGGCCTGTAATGTGTAATGATGAAATTCTACTACAGTGAAATCTCGGTATAACGAACTTCATGGGGCCGCGGCCACTTGCTCGTTATTCTGAAAGGTTGTTGTAGTGAAAACCACAAAACTTAAGACAGCAAATTACAGTGTATACTACATATAACATATCTGCTGATAGTGCGGATATAACGCGGGTATTCCGCGCCACCGGAAGGCCTCCCATTGAACTCAATGGATAAGCTACCGCTTGTAATGCGGCTGGCCGAAGCACAATTCCGCTTATAGTGCGGTTTTTTGGCGGGTCCGCCGGATCGACCGTTGCATCGTTTTAGGGTTGCAAAAGAACAAAGAAAGAAGATGTATTCAGCCATCTGAAGCAGCCTGCGTTCTTTTCTCTCCTCCCACTTACACATGTACAAAAAATAAAAGAAATAGCACTCTATAGTTCATGTCTTCCGCTTGCACTCACGTGATAACCGCAACTGCCTCTGCTCTAAAAACGCCTCTGAAGATAGCGGGCCCCCCCTCCCCACCCTCGGGTGCGGTAAGTTGTTGCGAATAGAACGTTGTGCAGATAAGCAACCACTCTTTTCCGGTTCCCAACAAGTGGAGATAGTGAGCCGAGCGACGTCGGAGGTTTTCACTACCTGCGCGTTGTGCTGATAAGCAGCCACGTTCGGCGTCGCTTCCGCAAGTCACTGGTATAAGCTGGGCTTCTGCCGTGTCTGTGGCATCCGAAATCTATAGGCAAAAAATTACTCCCACCTCCCCTCGCGGGAACCCCTGTGTAGATGCGACGCATAGGGGATTCCGTTGTTGTTTCCGTTAGGTTGATTCTCCCATCGCGTGAAACGTGCCGTTAACCCCCTGCCGCGGCTATGACGCAACGTGGCGCGGCTCTGACGCAACACAATCCAACACAATCCACTTTAATCCAATACAAGCCAAGCCAATCCAATCGAATCCAATCCAATGACCCTCGCGAGAGGGTGTTCGCTATCGGAGAGGAGAGGGGGTGAGCGGCGGAGAGCGCAGCTCGCTAGGCGAGGAGAATGGGGGAGGGGTGTGGACGGACAACAACGCCGTATGGAGGGACACGGCGAGTGAATGAGATGCAGTCGCATCTAAAAAATAATAAAACTTAGTTTCTGCGTTCCCTTTTTTCCTCCTGCAGCATGTTTTCTGAACCTCGATAACCCGCGCTCCGCGCATGTCTCCACGCTTCATGGCGCCCGTAAAACCTGAAGCCCCGTCGCCTAAAAAACATATCCTAAAAAGGCCAGCCACCCCTCATTTTTAATTCTTTGTTCGGATCCTCCTCACCTTCCTTTTGTTTCTGTCGCATCCGCTCGCGCTTTGCGTGGAGCGAGGTGCAACGTGTCCGCTTACTATGCTTTGCCGCGTCATCTGCTGGCCTACGGCTCCTGTTGCCGCGATTTTTTCGTTGAAATCGAAGAATCTCCGGACTTCAAAATACCACTTCGTGGTACTGAGGCGTTGTTAATATGAGACGGACTGAAATAAAAGTATCGTTATTTCGAAAAGTTTGCTATTCTGAAGTACGTAGTAGTGGAATAATTTTACATTAAAACTATAAGCAGTCAGCGTGGGATTTCTTAAACGTTCGTTAATCTGAAAAGTTTGTTAATGTGGTGTTCGTTGAACCGAGATTTGACTGTAGTTGAGTATTACATAAAAATTCACTGCGAAAGCAACGCTGAGAAGGTGTAAAGTAATTAATGAAGTTAGATATTGAAACGTTGCACTATACAGGATGATCAAAGTTAAGTCGACAGGTTTTTTTTAATAAGCACTTAGGTGTATGTGAAGACCACCGCTACAGTGAGGTTATTCGCCAAGAAGGCACACAATGAGGTGGTCACTACTGATGTCGGTGGTAAAATTGAATAATTGACTTTTCAACGGCTGCAGTAAGCAGGCATGTTTGTATTGAAGAGCTAGACGCAATCTTGTTTCTACGCAGTTTCTTGTCGCAGAATTCTTCTGGCGGATTCGTACTCCGAGGTATCGAACTGCGAAATTTATTGCCGCCGCATGATTACGCATGCTAGAAAGTGAAGACCGCAGCAAAGCTCCTTTCTTTTGTGAAGTGCCTGCTGTGCACAGTATTTAGTTTGACAACGAGGTGGAGTATAGCCAAAACTTTTAAATGAAACCCTTTCAGACTTGGCTGGCGTTATCGGAGTCTGCAGTACGCCGAGCGGCTATCGAAACACAGAACAAAAAGGAGGAGCATCGCGCCGGTCTTCACTGTCTAGCATGCGTAATCATGAGAAGGGCAATTAAACTTCGCAGCTCGGTATCTCGGACTACGGATGTGCTAAAAGAATTCTGCCAAATGAAACTGCGTAGAAGCACTATTGCGTCTTTTTCAATAGAAACATGCCTGCTTACTGCAGCCACTAAATACTCAATTATTCGATTTCAGCTAATTAAGCCGCCGACATCAATAATTACCACCTAGTTATGTGTCTTCCTGGGCGCATAACTTCACTGTAGAGGTGATCTTTACGCAAAGATAAGCGCCTAATTTCAAAAAACCCTATCGACCTAATTTTGATCACCCTATATATAATATCTTCTAACACTTTGAAACAAATTGACTTTAAAAAAAGTGGCCTATAATTTTTTACACTTTCATTTCCCGTACTTCAAAAAAGGAGTTACATTTGCAAATTCTCAGTCTTTAGAAACAATGCCTGTCTCAAGTGTTAAATACCTTGCAATGACGTCATGGCAGTCCTTAAAGGAGCCATGAAGACAAAATACAAGTTTTTTTTTCAAAATATTTCGTGTTTTTTAGTGCCCCCAGCGCTTGTCCGGATACAAACGACGCTTTATTCACTCAGAAATTCATCAATGCAAGTTTTAAAGAAAAATTTTGATTATCACACTAAATCGTGTGTTTTCATGGTCTGCAATGACATCACAGGAACCGACCGCTCTGCAGCCTAGGGTGCCTTGATTCACGTACAGGGTGGAGAGACGTATAGGCTGGCGCCGCCATATTGGGTCACTCGCTCGCCGCCGAAGCAAGTCATTGTATCAAAACCGCGCCAAAATTATCACCGCAAGGCGGTTTACTGGCGAAGTTTGAATCATCTTATCTGTTTCGTGTTGCTGGGTCTCGTGGGAAACAAAAAGAACAACGCGTTGAGCACGTTGACCCAATTGCGGCGGCACGGGACAATTCAATGGGTGTCTCCACCCTGTACAGCGGCGCTGGCATCGAGGCACCCTACGGCGGCGTTCGCGCGCTTATTTACGTTACTGAACGTAGATGGCACCACCATATCATGGCAAGTTGTATTTAAACCTTGTTTGTTTTTGTTCTGGGAGAAAATAATCGTTTCGTGAAACATAGTGCTCGCTCGAGAAATATGGTCACGTACGTAATACCCCGTTGCTTGCGTCAAACGGCCAGTGTCGTCTGAGACAACCCCAAAGCCACGCAGTCCTCTGCAGCTAAATCAAGCATAGGGCACGCAGTAGCAACAGCAGTACGCATCAGTACTTCTATGTTTACTGTGCTTTCGTAAATTCCACTCTTTGTCCCACCATTCTTATTGCTTTAAAAAGAATGTGCCCTAAATTTAAGCACAAATAGCTGGTTCTGCAAGCTTATAAGCTCAGCCTAATTTGCGTTTGCTTTTGCCGGTCTCCGCCAATCGCAGAGCAGGCTGGTATGACATCATAGGTTCTATTGCGGGCACTGAGCGAGTGGGTCGCATGACCATCCCCTTTTTTCCTAATTATATACCTTATTTGAGCAAAGTTTACGTTAAACCTTGTGTCAGTATGATTCAAACGAGGCCGTCTTTTGAATGAGCCAAACTTGTGTTTTGTCTTCATGGCTCCTGTACGAATAAATGGCGATAGCCCGTCTGGACCAGGTGCCTTCGAAGCGTCCAATTCACGTAAGAGGCAATGTATTGCCCCGAGGACATACCGTGGCGCCACCTACGAGTGACGTCGCTTGTAGGACGCCGGGTTATGCTGTCGTCTGCTAGAACACATTTCCTGTGCTTATCCGCACGTTTTCTGTTGTGGCCACCATGTGCGCCCTCCTCGCGGTTTTGATGCAAATTACAGAAGAAAGTTGTCTACAGACCAAATAATCCGGGCAAGCAAGGAACGGCTCGCTAGTTCACGCTGACACCGCCGCAGCTGGGTAGTTTCCACCATCGACACCGACAGCTCGTACGCAGCCAGCTAACGCCAAGGGCGATACAATTGGTGCCGAGAAAAGGACGCTGTTAATTCATCATGGAATACTTGCAACGTGACATGTATGCGACTGCGTGTGCAAGAAAATAACATTGCAACAGCGACAGAAACGTGCCGCTCAGTTGTGGTCTCACCAGGCGTACTGCGCGCATTGCCTCGTAAATGAATGACTACGTGAGACTGGTGAGCGGATTGCTTCTCCGCACAGGCTTAAAAGTGTGGTACAATCTGCACCATGGCTTAAGCAGTGCCTATTTCCCCTACAATGTTTTTTTATATATATTTATGCCCTGATTTGATTAACGATCACTAGAACTCTGTACTGCTGATATGTTTACTTTTCGCGACTGGTCCGCAATGTACCGATTGTATTAACGCGAGTTTTTAACGCCTTCGAGCGGGTTTAGACGTGGCTATGTTTAGTTTTAATTAACAACTCTGCAACACGGGCTTTTGTCTATTTACAATGAGCCTGCGCCTTTCTAGCATCAAGTTCGAGACCTCACTACTGCTCACAGAAGGTGCGGTTGCGTACCAGGCGACACACGTCGTGGGATAATGGGGAGTTTAAGAATAGGGAAACCAAGCGTTGGAGGCCCCCAAGAAGTTAGGGGAATCCAAAGCAACACGCTTGCGCGCGGCGAGTTTTAGAAGAGGGTCTTCTCCAACAGGTAGCTCGCCGCCGGTTTCGGATGCGCGGATCCGATGTTGGGAACTGCTTAGCGTCGCGGCAGATATTTCATCGCCGCTATCGTTACAGTCGCGAATGACAGTCCCTAACACAACTTTTCACCACACTGTCACGCCCTTTCTCGTATATGGAAGTCTGTATCATCAAAATACCTGCCACGCCCTCGGCCGATTTTTGCGCGCAGGTATCGCCACTCTTCGGCCACTCGCCGCACCGTGCGCGAACGGGCCGGCGGGGCCGAGCCGCGACATCCGCGGCCGGTCGGTGTAGATCGCGGCAGATATTTGAGCATCGCCTTGTAAATTACAGCTGATGACACTACGTAGCACTATTTTTCACCATACCAATATCCACTTTCGCGAATGTGGAACTCCTTTTCCGCGATCAGTGTGGTTTTAAAAAGCGGCTACGAGGTATTGCTATCGTGACCTGCGTCGGTTCGAGCTGCCGGCGGGCAGGCACGGCGGACGTGTGTGCGGAGCGTTTCTGCGAGCAGTAAACGCTTCATGGTTTCCTGCTTCACTTATTTCTTGAGAACGATAACCGAAATCTGGAAATTTAGCTCGGTGATCGTCGTAGTCGAGCTAAACGTTGATCGGGGAAACAAGCCGCAGCTTACGCTTAAACCGGGTTCGGTCGCATACGTCCGCATACACTACCACGCTCAAGTCGTTTGCGGGCAGCCTGCCACGGTTATAAAGTCCCCATGAGGTCAAACTACGCTTCATGCACTGATAATTAACTTCAAACGCCGAAAATTAACATGAGAATGCACTTAGAAAGCCCACCCTAAACGAAATGTCACGCGCTGCAAGCCAACTACTCAGCAAGGTAGGAACGGGGATCCTACAAGTGACGTCAAAACGATCGCAGCGCCGGCCTCTCCAGTGGTGGCCCTCGCGGCCAATACCCCGAACATCTATAATGATGTCGTTCATAAAGTGGTTAGATCAAATAAATGACAGTAAAGGAGCTGTTGCCGTTATTTGAAACGTCAACGGTTTTTGAAAATGAAACGGACCGGTCATACCTTCAGAGATCAGGAACGTGCGATAAGGATTGATAATGAGGGTAACTAAACAGCGCTTCCAAAAGCAGCGTACGACCGTACTTATTCTGGCAAATTTGTTAGGTTCGAAGTCTTTCCCATTCAGCGCGACGACACATTAGAGGCGGCACTCAAGGGACGCTGGAAATTTGTGCAGCGGATAGGCTCCAATAATGCACACACTTTTTTTGTCGGGGTGCACTGCACACGTTTCTGGCATGAGCACTTTGCGCTTACGCTGATTGTTGGTGCAGCCAACAACGGCTTAAGCACGCCCGGACGAGTAGCTTCCGTACGTCGCGAAGTAAAGGCAATGACGGCAATTTGTCCAGAATTAAGCAAATAAACATCAATTGGGGGTAAGAAGTCTGGCGTCTTGCTGGCAGGGCGAAACGTAGCCTCACAGGAAATCCCAGTCTGGACAAAGCGGTGTGTGGTGGCCCGCCGCCTTAGCGGGTGGGAACGCAATTTACGGGCAAACGTGACAGCTCTCGTACACTTTAAACGTTCTCCTTAAAGCAATGCTAAACTTGTCACTACTTACATACCGAATAAATGACACCGATTTTCGATGCCGCTTGGGCGTCTGATGTTGACGCACGGCACGGAGCAGCAGCGTGGGACTGGGGCGTCGTCTGCTCGCCCCCCAGTCCCAAAAAATGCCCGCCAGATGGCACCTCGATCGTTAGAAAATGGCCGACACTGCAAAATTCTGGTCTATACCGTAAATGGAAATATTGTGTCGAAAGAAATTTTTAAAAACTGGAAAAAAAGGAAAATACCACAACGCCCTGCATTTCCACAATAAGGAAGATTTTGCGGAAGTTCCACGAGTAATCGTTATGTTAGCGTAAATTGGGATAATCGGTGGAACAAAATTTTGAAACACTAAAAAATAAGAAAAATATTAAAAAAAAACCTAAAATGTCGCGCTGTGTAAGAGCCTGCATATCCAATAATGCAGATTTCGCACATGTTCCACCTGTAATCGTTATAAAAGCGTAAATGGAGATAACTGGATGAACAGGATTTAAAAAAAAACAATAATAATGGCTGTAAAGACCTCCCACTCAAGACAAGCGGCATAACAATGCAACCCAATAGTAGACAATTCTCTGATTGTCTGCAGAATTTTTGGAAGGCGTTTGGTGTTTGGGTGAGAACCCGCTGGATGCAGGCTCTTCCAGTTCTCGTCACCGGAGCTACGAGTCGTGAACAATAAGTGTAAACAAATTGTGCCATAATGGAATAGACCGTCGTCTGCCCGTTGCCGCCGATCATCAAGCCAGACATCATCATCATCACGAGACATGGGTCTATGAACCCGTACATCAAACCTTAACTGGCAGTAAAAGCGGAAGCTATCCAGACAGCGACAATTTTTTTCAATGCTGAGTCTCCTTTGTCGGAAGAAAATTTTGGCCTACAAATGGTCCTAAAACCGATTTGTTCCCCACACTATCAAAGTCTGTCGGCGCTTACGTAGCCCATTTTTATCATACATACTCCGCTGTTCCCATGCCTCTATCCATCGCGGGGCACTTGCGCTCGCTGACAACCACATGAACTGAAATCAACATGGCAAAAAGTGTACACCCCCACAGCAAATCTAGAGCCGCTAAAATGTAAAATAAGAAGTTAGAGGGAAAAACTCTAAACGAGCATTTCAATCTGAGTCCCGATGCAGATTCTAGAAATCCTGTTTAGGGTAGCACGCTTGAGTCATGGAAACAGCGACCGCACATGCCTCTTCCTTTTTTTTCTGCCACAGTGCAGGCCCGATCGTAACTAATTCTTCAGATCAGACATGTGGGCAGGGGCGATGAGGTGATCGCGTCTGGGGCTCGGCTCCCTTCCGCTCCAGGACCGCTGCAGGTTCGTGTGTCCAGATGAGAACGATAAGAGGCACGAGCGCAGCGTTACTCGCGTTGCTGTCCCAAAACCGCGCATTCATTCTTGCGGGAGGGGGACACGACCCTTATCTAGCGTTCAGATGAATGGTGATGGATTTCCGTTAGCCGCCGCACTCTGCGCAGCGCTTTTGCATGCTTATCGCAATGTGAAATCAATGTTCTCCCTGTTCATTTGCTTTCCCTTTCTTCCATTTTACGTTTTTTTATCTTGGTAGGTAGATGTTTCTGATGTGGTATTAACTTACATTCATTTTTTGCGTTCTTTGTGTTTTTAGGTTGGTCGAACAGCGCCCAAGGAACTAAAAGCAGCTCAGGCTAATGTTGTTCGGAAACAGCAGCATTCAGACACTGCGTCCTACAGGAGCACGGCAAAACCTCAACTGTTTAAACTGTATAACTACGCACTGTTCCAGGAAAAACAAATAACTCGATAGCTACTCTAGCCCCTCCCAGTGCAGCTACAATCCCCTGAAAGAGAAAATTATTTATTGGAGAGTTTAGCTTCAACCTAAAGAGGAGCTGGCGACTCCAGACCTTAGAGTAATTAAAAGATGCAATCATTGTCCTAACGAAACCACGAGTGTAGAAGAATAACATTGAACGAGCAACGGCTTAAAGATCACATACGCGCTCAGTAAGCTACTGGTTATGTATAGTACATATATGCATTCATACTGCAGTCATATGCCAACAATATATATATATATATATAGATATATACGATAGAGAAGTCAAACTGAAAAACATAACAACATTTATTCTAACGTTTCGACCGGGGGCCGGTCTTTTTCAAAGATACCTTTGAAAAAGGCCGGCCCCCGGTCGAAACGTTAGAATAAATGTTGTTATGTTTTTCAGTTTGACTTCTCTATCGTACAGCTAACCTCATAGCCAGGAACCTTTTCTCTTAACTATATAGATATATATATATATATATACAAGAGAAGAAAAACTTCGAACAAGGTAAAAGCACGATTGTGGCCTACGTTTCAGCAAAGAGAACTTGCTTTCCTCTATATATATATATATATATATATATATATATATATATATATATATATAGAGAGAGAGAGAGAGAGAGAGAGAGATGGTTCAACGCTGGTTGACCAATCTCGACATGTCGTACGCACTCGAGTCACGGCCTGGGGGTTAAAAAGAAGGTCCACTTTGCCCCGAGTAGCCCGAGTGGCGCTGGCTACCACCCCCAAGCGCAGGAAACAAAATACCGTAACATAAATACCCGAGAAAGTGGAGGGGAAACAGCCCGGCAGGTAACGTAGTGGTCATCGCATCAGACGCGTATTCTGGGGGTCATGGGTTCGGATCCCACCTGGCTGGCATTTTTTCTCCACTTCCTTTCTGTCTTGAAAAATTGTTCATATGTTTCAATGACCCACCACATTCTCCACTTTGCTTTCCGCGGCATTCTTGACTGCCAACTCTTAATAATATATATATATATATATATATATATATATATATATATATATATATATATATATATATATATATATATATATATATATATATATATATATATATATATATATATATATATATATATATATATCACGCATTATCACGGAGTGTGCAGTAGAAGTCGGGGCCACGATGGGTAGACAGGATACTGGTAAACTTTCACAGGCAGAGAAAGATCTAATTAGGAAACGGCAAACCATGACAATCTCCACCCAAGCTGACAGAATAGAACTAACGGAGCTTTCGAAGTTAATCAATAAGCGTAAGACAGCTGACACACGGAAGTATAATATTGAGAGGATCGAATACGCTGTAAAGAACGGAGGTAGCCTGAAAGCAGTGAAGAGGCGTCTTGGCGTCTGGAAAAATCATATGTATGAACTTAAAGATAAACAAGGCGATGTCATCACAAATTGGGATAAAATAGTCACAGTGGCCGAGGAGTTCTATAGGGATCTGTACAGTAGCCGGGACATCCAGGATAATGATGAACGAGAAAGTAGTTCAGAGGAGATAAACATCCCACCAGTAACGGCCGAAGAAGTAAGGAAGGCTTTGAAAGAAATGAAAGGGGGCAAAGCACCTGGTGAGGATCAGATAACAGCAGACCTCTTGAAGGATGGCGGAGAAATTGTTCGTTAAAAACTGGCAAACCTGTATACGCAATGCCTAATGACCGCAAGTGTACCGGAATATTGGAAGAACGCGAACATCATCCTAATCCATAATAAAGGTGACATGAAGGACTTGAAAAATTACAGGCCGATCAGCTTACTGTCAGTCGTCTACAAGGTATTTACCAAGGTAATCGCTAACCGAATCTCTGCAACCTTAGATTTCAGTCAACCTAAAGAACAAGCAGGGTTCCGTAAAGGTTATTCAACAATGGACCATATTCAGACGATCAATCAGGTGATAGAGAAGTGCGCTGAGTATTCTGAACCCCTATATAAAGCCTTCCTAGATTATGAGAAAGCATTTGACTCGGTCTAAACCCTAGCAGTCATTCAGGCATTACGGAACCAGGGGGTAGATGAGCCTTATGTAAGAATACTAGAGGATATCTACAATGGGTCCACAGCTACCATCATCCTGCATTAGGAGAGCAGTAAAATATCTATAAGGAACGGCGTCAGTCAAGGAGACACAATCTCTCCAACGTTATTCACAGCATGTTTACAAGAAGTATTCAGAACATTGGATTGTGAATAGGGAGTAAGAGTTAATGAAGAATACCTCAGTAACCTCAGATTTGCTGATGACGTTGCCTTACAAGCAACTCGAGGGACGAATTGCAAAGCATGCTTACTTCTCTCTCACTCTTTTGTTCATCTCAACGACCTCTAGGCTGACTTCGATATCGATATAAGTATACTCGCCCATCCACTGGTCCTTTTCCTTTTGCGTAGTTTTCGTTATTCCTTAGGTTCGTTTGTCTCCTCCTTCGGTTATTTACGGGTACCCACGGAGGGGGACTGTTGTTTCTTTTTTCACTTTTGTAAGCCCTGCGCATTCGCTATTAGTGGAAGCGTGCTCTGCTGCATTCTAACTAGCGAGCACAAATTATTCTGTAGGCTTCAATACATGTTTCAAACGCATGCTTCTAATTATAAGGTCACATGGCATTCGCTAGGTTCACCTTTTGTTTACTAAAGCAAAGGCTCAGTCCTGGTGGACGAAGGCGCGTTGGAGTCGCATTCTGTAGGACTAGGGTTGGAACCACAGATACCGCTAATTTTAATCTGTATGCTTTTAGTTCGTCACCGTTTGTAGCCGTTTCTCGGATAATAGTTGGGTCGTGCCGACACCGCTCGCCACCTTTTCTCTTAAAGGGGAACTCATTGCTCTCGCACAATAAACGTATTTGTGGGCCTACCCGTAGGCGTACGATGTAACAGTGTAATGTGACAGTGTAACCATGACAGTGCACATTCACTGCAATTCTCTCCCATTCGACTTTCATATAGCGGATACATCAGGCAACGGAAATACTGATGACCTTAGTTTTTTCAGTCACTTCGCTGTATAGCGAACACTTTTAACGTTTAGCAGGAGAAGTTCATGATAGCGTGTGCTCATTTCTGGGGCTGGGATAATTTTGGCAAGTGATTTCATGAGCCATCTTTTAAACCGGTGAATTCTCTTGGCTAAAATATTTTTGAGTGAAAGAAACCGGAGTTGGCACACACACAGACACACGGGTGCGAGTACCTCTGAAAGGTTTAACAAATAACTCTAATAGACATTTTCTTAGCCTTTCCACTGACACGGAAAACATATAATATTATAGCAAAAAGTTGTATACCTAATTTTGACTCAAAATATTTTTATCTTGCAGATGAGGCAGACGTAATAGCACTTTGTGGTAGACATAAATGTACAACTGGTAGTGGTATTTATGGCTTTCAGACGGAACCAATAAAGTTCATTTTAATGCTTAGGATTACTTGACCAGTAACCTGGGGGGTTGAGGGTTTCGGACGGAAGTTTCATTTGCGCTTTTTTATGCTTCTCCTGGTGTGCTCTGCAGAGTCCGGCGCCTGATTTCAAGGACCCGCCGCGCCGCCGGTTCCATTGCCACAGGAAGTTCTGCTGCCAGTGGTGTGCGAAAAAGCTAAGCGGCGAATGACTGCACCGATTCCTCCCGGACTCCGGCGCCCCTGCTCCTACATGCGTGATGGTTGCTTCACCGCACGAATTTGAAACTTAAGATTAAGAATGAATGCCGCACTTTGCTTCCCTAAGGAAGCTATATACCGGAACTCTGCGCGCAAGAAACCACTAACGCCATCTATGGTCCTTCTGTAATAGCAAGCCGGAAGACAAAGTGTGTGTATGAAAACCATTTAAAACTGTTACCAGTAGTGGCGCAGATCATACCTGTAAATCTTTTAGCGCCCAGTATCCTAGGGCATGTTTAAGGCAATCGGCAATTGTTTAATAAGCAATTGTTTAAGGCAATATGGGGATCTTTAAGTCAACTGGGACATAAACGAAAGTCATAACGTTCTTTCAGTAAAATTCAGGTCAAGCTGCAGAAGAAAAATAGAGCCTCGGGTAAGAAGGGTGTCGAATAGACGCTAGATAGAGGGAGAATAAAAATAAAAGCTAAAAACAAGGAATCCACATCCCGCTGACCCTACCACGACACGCACAACAAAAACAAATGTTTTTTTTTTCATTAGTGCCTGGTCAAAACCTGTGTTTGGGAGGTGCACGATCATAGCTTTTGTCGCACATGAGGCATGTTTTGAAATATGACCACGGAACTACTACTTCCCGAAGTTGAATACCCACGAAAACGCTACAAGTGGCAGTATTGTGCAGTAAATCGCCCACATTTGAAGATAAGATTGTGCAGCTTTTAGTAGGAAAGGTAGCCCGATAACAATACCAACATGGAGCCCCCGATGCCTGAATGCTTTATCGCCGATCAGATGGCATCATGCACCACGTAGTCGTGCGCTGATTTTATATAAAGGGACACTTCGAAAGTAATGTTACCCTGATACTTAGGTTGTTTGATTCCATTCGCAAGGGCGAGGAGGCTGTCAAAGCTGCTAGTACCCTCGGGGAAGCTACACCCCTCAAACCCCGGTCAAATCCCAGTCCAAGTGGTAGAACACCATCTTCTCTATAAGCTTCCCGATACAGCTCAGGAGCTCCATCGGTAGGCAGGACTTGATGGCACTGGGAACTTTGCCTGGCTGGAGGAATGGGGCATCGCCCGCATGTTTACATCTGCGCTCCAGACGGCCGGTCTCCAACGGATGATTGAAAACGTATTGGAGGAATTTTTTGTCCCTTTTCACCTAGATGCGACAGGGTTGTGTGGGTGACGTCATGCCTACCTGGCCAGGTAGATCTATTTAGTGTAGGTCAGTGGAGTGTGCATCTCTACCATGGGAGACATCGGCCTTGAGACCACCACCACCGGCCCAGGGAGGTATCCTGTCGCATCTAGGTGAAAAGGGACGAAAAAAATTCGTCCAATACGTAGGCGTTGCAGTAATTTTTCTGCATACGCGTTAGCGACTTGGAGGTCACTACTGCTCAGGGAGATTAGTAGTTGGATTGGTGCAGTAAAGTTTGTGGCGCCAGCAAAGTTCGGAGCTGGTGCCATATTCTGTAAAATTGCTTCCGGGCAGCAGCTTGGAGCAGAAGACTCTCACCCACGCTTGACAATCTCGGTCCTGTTCCCCCAAACTGCCTTTTGCGATCGACTAGAATCCAGGATATCCTCAGGCTCTTGCATCCGCCGCGCCCTACTTTCTGCTATACCACGCACTACGCGAAGCATGTGAAACTCTCGGTCGGCGGTGGTTTATTTTTCGGCAGCGTCAGAATTGTGGTGCTTGACTTGTGACACCATGATGTCGTGTCCACAAAGGCATCAGATCAGCCCGCCGAATCCACGGTGGCCCCCATCATATATCCAAATGCCTTCCAGTTAAAGGAGTGAATTACACGCTGTGGACGAAAACCGCCCACTCTCGCTTTTAATGAGCAGTAAATCCAATCGAATAAGAAGATGCCCTCATTTTATTTCTATCCCCACGTTAGCTGCGGCGCCATTCTGAAACCGCGTAGCTTCATTACCGCCCGTTCCTATCTAAATGCAGTTGACTTCACGTCTAAAAACGTGGCATGGGAAATGCATAGCTACTATAACAAAGCACAGCAGCAAGTGCCTAATCTAAACTTGGGGCTGCCAGTGAACGAAAATGGGGAAAGGAAGGTTTATCACAATAAAACCCATTTCGGAAACCGCTCCACGCTGCTTGTAAAAAAAGTTGTGTTGTAATGCTTGTTAACCAGAGCTTGGAATGGGAGTAGTTTGTTTTTAAATCGAAACATTGCTGGCGCTAAGCTGGACGAATGTGTGCGCGTCACATACGAGTGACGCGCACTCTACCAACTGGTTTTTTAATCACAACAACATAGATTATAAGCAAACATTCAGCTGGCCGGACAGGAGGAGGTAATCATTCTCGATGAAATTATATACAATGTTGGTCATTGCGCATGCGTGGCCTACGCACTACCGAGTAATGCCATTTTCGTTGTTGTTGATGCGATCGATGGCGAACTGACACAGTCTTTTTCTTTCAGTATTGCAAACGCTTCCCAAATCTCGTGGCCTGTCAGTGGATCTAAAGAGGATCGTAGTGCGTTTAAATTGCGCGGAGCAACCATGTCTGGCGCTGTGCGCAGCCAAGTGCCCTGGTGCTGAAACTTCCTTGCACAGGTTGCTGTGTTTTGTAAGCCTTTCATTAACGCATCATCCAGATTGTCTTATGTAAGCCCTACCGCATTACATAGGTATCCTGAAAACAATCCCGGAGCAGCAGGCAACAACTTGTTCGTGTGCTTAAGGCGGCATACTGTTTGTTTAGCATCTCTATTTTGATCAGTCATGTTGCGCAGAATCTTTAGTTTAGGCACCAAAAAAACTACTGGGACATCATGCCTCCTGCCAAGCTTCTTTAACTTGTGTGAAACTTTGTGAATGCACTGCAGAACGACTGGCCGCGTCTTTGGTTTTTTGCTATCTTTTCTTTGTTAGATCCTTTTACCGCGGTTCTTAACAGTTTTTCTGCAATAGATACCAGCACGTGACTAGTGAACCCGCTTTTGGTTAAGCGATCAATTAGGAGTGACAGACTCTCAGTTACCCTGTGTTCGCAAGATTTCATGATGGCTTGCCACATGCAAGAAACGGTAATGGCCCTCTTAATCAAGTTTGAGCATACCTCGGCAAAATTGGCGTGGCTCACTCAAACTCACTCACAATTGTTTTTTTCGAATCACCACTCACTCAAACTCAGACTCAATGCTGAGCACATCTGCGCTTATTCAAACTCAAACTCACAATGAGCGCAAAACTCAGAACTCACTCGGACTCAAAACTCAAAATGTACTCAAACTCAAAATGTACTCAAAACTCAAAATGTCCTCGAACTCAAAATGTACTCCGTACTCAAAATGTACTCAAACTCAAAACGGACTCGAAACTCAAAATGTACTCAAAACTCAAAATGAATTCAGCACTCAAATGGACTCACAACTCTCTCGTGCTAGGAATTTACTCGGGCTCAGATGGACTCTGATTTCATTAGCATTCAGAGTTTTTAAATTTACGCGCGGTAAAAATATTACGCGAGCAAATTCATGAGCTCAAACCCTTTCATTCTGTACGACATGATACCGTAAATCCTGTGAGGCCGGAAACCATTTTCGTTGCATATTTAATACAGCTATACCTGCTGGCCATGATGATTAGCGCTGCTTGCAAGAAATTGTACGTATATATTGGATACCAAACCCTTGATGTAGGCTCCGTGTTCGTGTTCATGACAGAAGCGGTCCAGACTCGATGGTGTGCTGTGGCCCTGGGGTGAAGCAAAAGACTGTGGGTGAGGGGACGTGCGCTCACTGCTCAGTTTATTTACGTCGAAGCTGTTTAGGGTTACGGTCCCGCGCATTCTTGCTCTGCATCCCGAAAAAACGCCTTTGTCAATGTGAACTGTCCCCGCGAATCTCTGAAGCGCGAGGCGTTCATGGATATGCCTTTGCTTTTTAATGCGTAGCATTCTTGCCGAGTACCCCCCTCCCCCTCATCGGCCAGGATTGTGTAACGCCCTGCATTTCCACAAAAATGCAGATATCACGTAAGTTTAACCTGTAATCATTATAAAAGCGTAAATGTAGCTCATTGATCAAACGAAATTTAAAAAAAAACTAAAAAAGAAAAAAGAAAAAAATATCAAAAATGGCGAACCGTGTAACACGGGAGTCATGGATGGTCACAGATTTGGTTAAAATTCAAAGTAATATGCCGCTAGGGCATGTGGGGTATCAAATTGAAGTTCTAGAGGAGGGAAATCACGTGGGACAAACAAAAAATCTTCGTGGTCATAATCATGACTTAGTTATCGTGAGTGGTAATAAAGGTTGTACTTCAATGAATAATGATGATTCGTAGGCGCATGGGGTCTCAAATTAAATGTTTCGGTTAGGGAAATAACGTTGGACAAATCTGAAATACCTCCTGGTAGTAATCACATAATGACATAATAATGACATAGTCACGGTGAGTCATACAATGGTTTAAAATTCACTGGGATGTCGCTAGTGTGTGTGGAGTATCGAATTGAAGATCTCGGTGAGGGGATTCGCGTGGGACAAAAAAAAATGCTTCCTGGTTATAACCATGACGCAGTCATGGTGAGTCATAGATATGGTTAACATTCAAAGTAATGTGCGCTAGGGCGTGTGGGGTGTCAAATTGAAGGCCTCAATGAGGGAAATCACGTGAGACAAATAAAAATTCCTCCTGGTCATAATCAAGACATCGTCATGGTGAGTCATCGATTGGGTTCAAAATCAAAGTGATGCCGCCGCGAGGTATGGGGTATCAAATTGAAAGTCTTGATGAGGGGAATCACTTGGGACAAATAAGAGATGCTTCCTCGTTATCCTCATGCGGTAGTCATGGCAAGTCATGAATTAGGTTAAAATTCAAAGAAATTTCGGTAGAGTGTGTGGGGTATCAACTTAAAGGTTTCAATGAATAAAATCATGTGGGGCAGATAAAAAGGGTAACCCGCTGATCAGTACTAGTTAGGAGTAAACTGTGTAAGTTCATCGCAGATGCTAGAACGGTAGCACAAAAGAAATTGTGATGTAAAAAGGAAGGGTTTGAGGGAGAATATTTAAACAAAGCAATGACCGCATCGTAAGAACATTATGTGCACTCACTTCATAAGTAAAAATTCGGAGTTGTGTCTCAAGTTCATCTGATCGGGGCTGTACAGTTATTGTTTTCCGTGTCGGGATTCGCGTGTAGCTAAAGCGAACACATGCAACATAGAAATGGAAAGTTCAGTTTTGATTGACGGCAATATTGTAAGCGCGAAGCTCCCAAGCGTGAAAATTCATTTATTTCACTTCCACATTATCCCCATCATCAAACACTTCGAGGAACACTTCGTCTTCTTCTGGACTGATCATCATCATCGTTAGTTCCTGGACCGGCGTTCGGAGACGACTGCGTCGTAGAATAAACTTCCTACTTCACCAAGTACCCAAGGCCCTTACAATATTCAAAAACCCTGATCTGGTGCTTCAGAGGGATCAATCGTGCTTGAGGCATTTGACCAGGCCATCTTTAAAACGTGGCTTGGTCGACACCCTGCGGCTCGCAATGTCTGGAAAAAAGCCCGCGTAGCCACCAAAACAACGCTGGTGAACAGCCACAGGGGCAAGATGGAAATGGAAATCGGGGAAATATTTTTTATGTCGGGAAGGGTCAACATCTACAGCCACCCACTGCTTACTGTACCGCGCTTCTATAACTTGCATAGAACAGAATTTTGCCGGGTGGGTCCTTTTCTGACAATCCAGGCACCACCTGGCGGGTGTTTCTCGGGGACTGCGGGGCGAGCAGACGACGTCACAGTCCCATGCTGTTGCTCCGTGCCGCGCGAGGATATCAGACGTCCAGGCAGCATCGAAAATTGGTGTCATTTATTCGGTACGTCAGCAGCGACAAGTTCAACAGGGCTTTAAAGAGGACGACCAAAGTGTCTGAGAGCTGTCATATTTGCCCATAAATTCAGTCCCCAACCCGCTAAAGCGGCGGGCCACCCCACAAGCGCTTTGTCCTGACGGGGGTTGCCTCTGAGGTTACGTTTACCCGTGCAAGCAGGACGCCCGAATTTTTATCCCCAATTGAAGTTTATTTTCTTAATTGCGGGCAGGTTGCCATCATTGCCTTTACTTGGCAATGTGGAGGAGCTACTCGTCCGAGTGTGATTACGCTGTTGTTGGCTGCACCAACAATCAGCGTTAGGGCAAAGGGCCCGTGCAACAAACGTGTGAAGTGCACCACGACAAAAGAAGTGTCTGCATGTGCGGAATCTACTCGCTGCGTAAATTTCCTGCGCCCCTTGAGTGCCGCCGGGAATTGGTCGTCGTGCTAAATCGGAAAGACTTCGAACCAAGCAAATTTGCCAGGATACGTGAGGTCGTACGCTGCTTCTGGAAGCACCGTTCATTCACCCTCATGTTGAATTTCTATCGCACGTTTTTGTTCTCAGGAGGTATATTCTGTTCACCTCATCAACAGGAAACCGACAAAAATCATCCAAAGACCTATGCTCCAGCTCGGGTATGCGAAAAAGTTTTGCTCAAAGCGAAATAAAAGCGTCGTGGGGGCGGAGAACGCAAGGTCGTGTTAGGAAATAGCTGGTCGCGGTTCCCACCCGCCGCTGAAACGCTAAAGCTCTTCAAAGCAACAAAACGGCCGTGAAATCTTGGTGTATCAAATAAGTTGCCCCTGTTTGGCAGCAGGAAATAGTGCCATGAGGCGGCAAATATTTTACTTTTATGAGCATGTACAGTCGTCAAAACTGTTAACAACAAGAAAACACGAGGTGCCTGCCTACGCCCAGAGTGGCAGCTTTTGATAGCTACAGCCGCATCTTTGGCGCCTGGTTATCGGCACTCACGATGCTGCCCTGCTGCACTCGGATGCTTCAGTGCATGAGCACAGCCTGGCATAGCAACCCGAGCGCTACCGTAAACTGAGGCTCTTTGCATACGCTGGCACCTTGTTTTTAGATGCAGAGCATCTTATAGTCTGGGCATGTCCCGCGTCGGCGTCCGCACCCACACTGCGCATGCGCAACTCTCCTCCTTCCCTCTCTCCCACAGCTGCGTGATACTCCGGCCACTTCTTCTCTGGTACCAGCTGCGTGCACTTCGCTTTCGCTTCTCCCGCGTTCTCGCTTCTGCTCTCGCGGCGCATTCTCGGCGCTTGCGCATCTCTCCTCCTCTCGTCTCCTCTCCTTGAACCTTGAATGTAAATCGGGTAGCGCGCTGCGCGCGTTCAGTTCAGCGCTTGCTGCGGTTGACTCAACTTCACTCCGTTCTTCCGATGAAGTGTGATGGAAGCAACAGTCCCGTCAGTTAGTGGGTTGGCGCAAGCAAGCGTCAGCACCACCCCACAAACTAACAGCAACGCTACGTCCACTGAAGACAAAGCTGCGCAGCGAAGGGCACACGACGCTGAGGGCAAACGCTTGAAGCGAGCGGCGGACCCTGAGCTTCGTCGGCGAGAATGCTCGGCGCTTGCGCATCTCTCCTCCTCTCGTCTCCTCTCCTTCAACCTTGAATGTAAATCGGGTAGCGCGTTGCGCGCGTTCAGTTCAGCGCTTGCTGCGGTTGACTCCACTTCACTCCGTTCTTCCGATGAAGTTCTACGAACACAACGGAAACACAACGGAACCCCGAGATGCTCCGCATCTACTCAGCGTTCCCTTCGGGAAGATGGGGCTAATTTTTGTTGTTGTTAGCAGTTTTGACGACTATACGTCAACGACCTGCACAGTTAAAGCAGTATTTCATGCCCTTGTTTAACAACCAACTCAGTATGAGGTATGGGAGCGCGTATTAAATGTCAACACGTCCGCGCACCGACACCAGCAAGCCATGCTTAGGAATTTGCACTATCGCGTGCGCGATCGGAGGCATTCGCTGATTGCGCCAACCCACTTACTTCTTAGCGCATACGTAGGAGGCATATCAGCCCAATAGTTCCTAAGCTGTTTTATGGGAACGCAGGCTTGTTGACGGATGTTCAGTGCTGCAATGTGTCGAACCAACCACTCTTTCAAGATGCCGTGCCAACAATTAATAAGTACAAATATATGTATGGGGCACTGAATAAGGATTTTTGCTTAACTGGTCATTATTCAGAGCCATGATTCGCGATGGTTGCATTCGATCCACCTTCCTTCCCTGAGACAAATATTTTGATACCCTTCACGCCCTATCGGCATTACTGAATTTTAACCCATTAAGTGACTAGCCATGACTATATCATGATGATAAGGAGGACGCATTTCTTTATTCCACGGGATTGACCTTTAACTTGATACCCAACAAGCCCTATTGGTGTCACTTTAAATTTTCAATCAATCAATGACTGACCACGACTACCTTATCACTATAACCAGGAAGCATTTTAGATACGAAGCATGTCTTGCTCGGGGGGATGTCCCGCGTCCGTGCCCCGTCCGCAGCGGCTCTGATGATGATTGTGTCAGGATCCCCAGGGAATGGCCAACCAAAGAATCCATCACCAGATAGCTTCGCGTTCAACCACCGTCGTCATCTTCCCGTAGGGGAACCGCTGAAGAAGAAGAAAGAGAAGAAGACAAAGCTGCGAAGAGGAGGGCGTGTACGTTGCTCTCGCCCCGTCCACACCACCTCTGATGATGATTGCGGCAGAATTCCCCTAGGGATTGACCAACCAAAGAATCCATCACGAGATAGCTTCGCGTTCAACCACCGTCGTCATCATCCCGTAGGGGAACCGGTGAAGAAGAAGAAGGAGTACAAGACAAAGCTGCGAAGAGGAGGCCGTGTACGTTGCTCTCAGCCGCTGCACCAATGTCAACAACCTTTATCTCACCAACACTGACGGAGACTACCGATTCTACCACAGAGACGACAACATCGACAAGAACATGACGGACGAGTTCAGGCGCCTCGAGAACCACCGCCTACTCACCGTAACACAACAGTACTTGCGTGCCTTTTCCACCGGTGTGGAGCCGGACGCGGAATTTCCTCTGGCGCTACTAAACACCAGATCACTCAGCACAACGGCAACACAATGGAACCACACGGAACCCCCATGATGCTTCGTATCCTCAGCAGGGTTCCCCACGGGAAGATGGTGTAATTTTTTATATTTGTCCCACGTGATTCCCCTCAACGACACGTTTAATTTGATACCCCACAAACCCTAGCAGGATCATTTGAAATTTTAATCAAATATGGCTAACCATGACTCTCCGGTCTGTAAGCAGGACGCATTATTTATATGCCCCAGGTGATTCCCCTAATTGAAACCTTGAATTTGATACCTCATTTGCTTTAGCAGCCTAACCTTGAATTTTAACCCAGTCTATGACTCACCATGACTATCTCATGATTAGAACTACGAAGCCTTTTTTTATTTGTCCAACGTGATTCCCCTCATCAAGATCTCAAATTTGATACCCTACACGCCCGAGCGGGGACACTTCGAATTCTAACCCAATATAAGACTCGCCATGACTATCTCAGGACTATAACCAGGAAGCATTTTTGTATTTGTCCTACGTGATTCACCTAATTGAGGCCATTAATTTGACACCCAACACATCCTAGTGGCATCAATTTGAATGTTAACCAAAACAATGCCTAACCATGACTATCTGATGATATAACCATACCACATTTTTGTCCCATGTGATTTCCCTCATCGCGACTTTCAATTTGATGCCCTGCACACCCTAGTGGCATCGTTTTTAATTTTAACCCAATTTATGACCCATTATCACTATGTCAATGATAATAATCAGGAATCATTTATTCATTTGTCTTACGTGATTCCCCTCATCGAGACATTTAATTTCATACGCCACACGCCCTAGCGCTATGAATTTGAATTTTAACCCAATCTATGACTAGCCATGACTAGGTCGTAATTAACCATAACGCATTTTTGTCCCACGTGATTCCCCTCATCTAGACCATGAATATGATTCCCCACACGTACTCGTGACATAATTTTGAATATTAACCCAATCTATGACTTATTATGACTGTCTGATGACTATACACAGGAAGCACTTTTTTTAATTTGCCTCGCGTAATTTCGTTAATTCCTTTAACTTCAATACGTTACACGCCTTAGCGGCATCTGTTTGAATTTTTACACAATCCATCTCTTAATGCGGTCATTATTCTATCTAAATGGGCGTCCCCCAGTCAGTTCAGTTGACAACTCATTTCAAACAGCGGAGGGCTCAGCCGCCGCGCCTTCCCCACGGCGCTCACCTCTTCCTTTTTGACACTAGCAAATCGAACCGCTAACAGAAGCAGGCGACCAACCAGCAAGAAAGCGCTGCCGTGTGCTTTCCCACCACCCTCCCCCACCTTCTTGGAGGATTCATCAAGAGGAAAAGGGGTGATAACCTTTTTTTATGACCTCACCCGTCGATTATTATTCACACGCCCAGCCGCTAAATCAGACCCCCCCCCCTCCCCAACAACCGATCATGCGGATCGCGAATGCTGCCGTACCTGCAGCTAACCTGAATTGCGAGCCCAAAGCGACACATGAAACTTAACTGCCAACCATACCTGCCTCCTAGGCTACTCATATGTACTCAGAACTCAAAATGTACTCAGAACTCAGTGTACTTAAACTCAAAATGTACTCAAACTCGAAATGTACTTTCTTTTCGAAATGTACTCAGTACTCAAAATGTACTCAAATTAAAAATTTACTCAGTACTGAATGAATGAAACTTTCTTAATGATACGGGGGGCTTGGTAGCCTGGTTGGGGAAGAGGGGAGAAGGGAAAGGGAGTGGGGCGGCCGTCAGAGTCGTCCGGTCAGGTCTGCCGCTCGCACGAACTCCCACAAGGAAAGGATCGTGCTCGCGGCGTCCAAGTGAGGGGGCGGGGTTGTCCATTCTTCCAATGATGTAACGCCGGCGCCCTTGTGCCTGTTCCTAAGCCGTGAAAGGCCGGGGCAGTCCCACAGTATGTGCCTTAACGTTGGAGAGGCACCGGTATTGCACGTGCAGCACGTCGCAGTGGCTGCCTGGTCGCCCTCCTCGTTCTGATCGGTGATGTCCGCTTGTGGGTCACCACCACGAGCTCTTTTGGATGCAGCGTGTGCTCGCCACTTTGCCAGAACATCTTCCGTAAGGGCAGCACCTGCCCTAGCCTTGTATATTAGCACTTCCGCACCGCGCGGAAGCCCTTTGGGAAGTGGGTGGGGATTGTGCGGCACCTTCGCCCTCAGTTCTCGTTTGGCTTGCACCTTCATCCGCTCGCGTTCCTCGTCCGGGTCAAAGAGCAGCGGAGCCTGAGGGACTGTGTCAAGGGGGGACGAGCGGAAACGTAACAGCTCGCTCGCCGCGTCATGGGCGGCGCCGTTTCCGATGCTGTCCGCATGCCCCGGGACCCACTCCACCCGCACCATCACGCCGTAGAGCTCGTGAAGGGTTGCGCCAGCGACTTTCACGTTGTGCGCCAAAGTACCGGCTCTAAGTGTCTTCGTCAGATTTTTGAAGGCGTCCAAAGAGTCGGTAAAAACGGTGAAGGTTTGTCCTCGCACACAAAGTGGGCTGGTCCTTGCACATTCAGTCAACTTCTCTAGTGCATAAAGGATGGCCTGCAGTTCAAGAGACCTCACAGGTTGCTCTTGGCAGTATTGAAACGCCTGCGCATCCCGCTGCTGTCCTCGGACGGCAGCGACCGCTCCCCGGAAGGTGTCTGGGTCCCAGGCGGCGTCCGTGAAGATGACGTTGTCCTGGAAGTCAGCCCTCTCAGCAAGGGCGGTTCGTTGGGCCGTGTGATCCCCTTTCGTGCGTCGGCGCGTGACTGGCTTCGTGACACGAACCTGGACGTCGTCCCAGGGAGCGATCGCGCGGAGCACTTCTATCTGTTCACCCAGCTGTTCCCCGTCCAGCTCTAGGAGCGACTGGCCCGCTGGCGTGTAGAGACGGCGGCGATCGTGTCCTGCCTTGCGTTCTGCGATGATGTCTCTGAGCGGCGGGATGCGAGAGTAGCGGTGCAGCTCCTCGACCCGGGCATGGCGGGGCAGGCCCGTTATCACCCGAAGACACTCCCGGTGTAGCATTTCCAGCTTGTCGTATTGCGATTTTGTCAGGTCAAAACACACAGCTCCGTAGCAAGCTTTGGACGTTAGTATTGCCATTGTGAGGGTACGAGCTGTGCGTGTGCTGGCTCCTCCGGATTTGTGGGCTATGCGTCTTACAAGATGCAGAAGCTGTTTCCACTTAGACTCTAGCTGCCGTAGCCACGTTGCCGCACCTCCGCTTTCATGTATCGGGATGCCAAGAATCTTGATGTGCCGGTCTGGAGCTCTCTCGAGTGTCTGGCCGGCGAGGCAGAGCTTGACCTTTTCGTTTTCAACCGTGGAGCCGCCCAGGAGAATATATTTTGTTTTTTCCGGAGACACTTCCATTCCCGTAGTCTTCAAGTAGTCGGCTAAAGTATTGAGAGCGTCTTGTATAGCGTTGGCTGCGTCTTCTTCGGTTCTGAGAGGGTCACCGGGCTCCGTCCACAGCGTCACATCGTCGGCGTACATGGTGAGGCGCACACCATGAATTCGCCGCAGGCGTGTAGCCAGCCCTCGCATCACCAGGTTAAATAGCGTGGGCGACAGTATGGCCCCCTGGGGAACGCCAATGCTGCTGCTGTAAATCTTAGGGTTCCTACTGTCACTCCGAATCTCAAAGGTGCGTCCCTCCAGGAATGACCTGATGATGTTGAGGATGCGGACTCCTGGCTTCGTGTCTTCGAGTGCGGAGATTACTCCCTCGTGCGTTACGGTATCGAACGCCTTCCGCAGGTCGACGGCTACCAGTATGCCAGGAACCCTTTTTCTTCCTCTCCGCTTTTCAAGACAACGACGGAGCAAGAAAATGCTGTCTTGGTTGCAGAGGCCTGGTCGGAATCCTGTCTGGCCCGGGTCGAAGTAGGGTTCTTTCTGTGCCTCATCAAGGTGGTAGTTAAGCCGGGTGAGAACCATCCGCTCCAAGAGCTTGCTGAGTGTCGAGGTAAGCGAGATGGGCCTCAAGTTACTGATGCTGACGGCTGGCTTCCCTGGTTTGGGAATGGGCTCACCACGGAGTGCTTCCATTCAGCAGGAATTTCGCCTGACAGCCAAACCTTGTTAATTTCTTCAAGTAGCTGCATTTTCCTGTGTTCGTTAAGGTTGCGCAGCATCTGCCAGGTGATGCCATCCTTTCCTGGTGCGCTCTTGGCGTTGACGGATTCGAGAGCCATCACTAATTCTTGCATTGTGAAAGGCGACTCAACATCTTTGTCGGAAGTAGGTGCTGTGCGTTGATAAATTCTGGGGTCTGGTGGCACTGATGGCTGCGGGAAGAGCGTCTCTGCTGCCTTTTTTTCGAAGTCGGACGCCGAGTCGCCGGTCGCCAGCCTGACGTTTTTACTCAGTACTAAAAATGTACTCAGTACTCAAAATGTACTCAGTACTCAAAATGTACTCAAACTCAAAATGCACTCAGTACTCAAAATGTACTCAAAACTCGAAATGTACTCAAACTCAAAATGTACTCAAAACTCAAAATAGACTCAGAACTCACTCGGTCTCAGGTGTACTAAACTCAGTCAGGCTCAAACTCACTCAAGCTCAAACTCACCATGCCGCACTAGCCTCGCGCTCACTCAAACTCAAACTTACGTGTGAGTTTGAGTCCAAATGAGTCTGAGTGAGTGGACTCATGAGTGATTCCGCCGACCTCTGAGTTTAATGGCGCCGAATCGTATGGCAGCAGCGCCTTCTCTCCTCTCGTGCGATAGCACCCGCGCGTGTGTGACACTCCTGTCTTTTGGCACTTCACTCGTTTGTGCAATCCTTCGTCCTTCGTCCAGCTTAGTGCTAGCTGTGTTTCGATGAATGCTCGTGTTTCACATCTGCCTTTAATACCACCTTTAAGGTATTTTTACACATGTACGGCTTGGGCTTACACCAAGTCTGACGTCCCAAAAATATGTCAATCGCCAAGTGCGCTCAGCACTCTCGCGTTGACGTTGTTGTTTTCCTGTTGAATAGAGCATTTGGTGGTATTGATATCTCAACTGCGCGTAGTTGGCCCAAACGTTTTGCAAGGTCTGGGTCAAGAAATCTGATTCGTGGTTTTTAACAGCGAAGCTGCTGTTGCTGGCCGTAATGTGTCCGATGTGCGGCGTCATGACAAAACCTCGGGTAATTGCTCCTCCCGGAGTTTACCGTGCACGTGATTCCCTAGCTTTACGAAGAGTGCCCGGCGTCGTCCAGGCTTGCTCGTGGCACTCGTAAAAACACCAAGTAAACACTTCACGTGCGTCCACGCCTAAAGGGGAAAGCACAAGACAACTCGCGCTACACACGCCTAGTTCGCGAAGCTGGTTTCCGCCTGTTCTTCCGCGTGCTCGCGCATTCCACTTTAGGAGAAATGTGAAAGTTTGCGGACAAAACGATCCCGGCCCGGAAGTAATGCATGAGTAATGCATATAGATGAATATCATGATGACTGCTACTACCTCAGTGAAAAGCGACGGCGGAACATGTAAATAAACAATTTCGAACCTAACGCAATGCGTGAATGCGTGGTGGTGTGCCCTTGAGTGCTTACATGGAAAGAAATCCTCCAGATTCGCTATGGTTCAAGCCTTCCGCGACTTCATGCAAGCTTCGCCAATTTTTTCTATAAGATGGCCAAAGTCATTTGCTTTTATTTTTCTTTGAATTACGCAGGGAAAAGTGCAATAATAAGTGTCATTATTGAGTCTGGGGTTTTCAGAGGATCGATCCAGATTGTGGTGTTCATTTTTTCAGGCTGCGAAAAACCAAGGGCGCTGAATATGTGCCAAAATGTACACGTTAACATTTATGTGAATTAAATTGTTGGTAAAAGCAACATGTGGTAGGGGGAATATCGGAACAAAGACCTTGTGCTCTAGAATGGAGTGTTCAACTCTTTGGGCAGCGGGAAATGCACTGAAAGGTACGCAAAAGGGCGAACAAGATAGGGAATTCCGCATGACAAAGACGCTATCTCTTTCAGGGCGCACTAATTGTTTACATGTTGGCAGAATAGAACAGGTGTCTACATGTTGGCAGAACAGGTGTCGTGATTAGATATTACAATACAAACATTCCAAGGAACCCACTACTTCGAAGAGCCAACGTACTTTCTCTTTCAAAAGCATGGGCAAATATTCAGTGCGTTTCTGTACAGTTTCTTCAACAAAATGATCTACACCAGCCGTAGTGGCATGCGAATATGCATGAACGACGTGACACATGTGCCGAAACAAGTTCTGACGGGAGCTATGAGCGTTTGACCGAAAGTAAGTACAGAGGCGTCGGTACAGATCTGGTAGCATATACATCATCAAGGCCCAACGCAAATTGATATTTTGGAATTCATGCCGGCGGGTTCAATGCAGCGTGCACTCATTGTGGTTGTATTTTGCGTCACGATTATTCCGCGGTGAGAAAAATGCCAATGGTTGTGCCTGGAGACTTGAGCACTCGACGAACCGATACGTGTTATCCTGTTGAAATTATTGCCTTCTTACGAGGATGCATTTCGCATCGTAGTGAGCCCGTTATGTACAACTGTTCAACGTTCGAGGGTACACATTGTTGGAAACTACTAATAAAACCTACAATACAGGCGACGCATCATAAGACAATTTGCCATCGGCAGTTTCGGCGCCAATTATGTTTTACGCCTTAACTACCGTCGTGGTGCATCGTAGTCACTTTGTAGTTGCTCTAATTCATAAATTTGTGTGATTAAAGTTATCGTACGATGTAACTGTAATTTAGATGCATCTATTCAGGGACGCTACCGTGTGAACCGCACACATCC
This sequence comes from Haemaphysalis longicornis, assembly GCF_048455015.1. Taxonomy (NCBI): domain Eukaryota; kingdom Metazoa; phylum Arthropoda; class Arachnida; order Ixodida; family Ixodidae; genus Haemaphysalis; species Haemaphysalis longicornis. The sequence goes on along the minus strand of NW_027526203.1, from coordinate 119,989,298 downwards.
CACTGCGGATGTGTAACGAAGGGGAAAATTGAACGTGCCGCTCGTGGCACGTGCCCAGCGCTGCCGATGGGGCCACCGACAGCGGAACCCCGCGGAGGGTGCAACCGCCTGTTGACTAAGGAGAAGTAGCAAGTTATTCAATATTGAAGTATGCTTAAAGTAACAAAAATAATATTGTCCTCAGCGAAGGCATATCGCCGCCGACGTCGTTTTCTCTCAAAAAAAAAATGAAAGAAACTATTCATCCCTAGACTCCGTTTTGCGGTGAGTTGTGGATACCCTTAAGTGCGTATTGTTAAGGAAGCGTGCTCTTTTTTTCTATCACCATTATTTTACTTCGGGCGACTCACGCCGGCCGTTTGAGCCACCATGCAAGCGTGTGACCGATATGAGAGGCGTGAGTGGCGGGGGGTGACACCCGTCGGCGCGCGTCTCCGACAGATGGCGTTAGTATTGAGAGGTGGAGGGCGGCACAGAGGAAATGAATATGCGCTCATAAATGTGCTCTTTACTTGCCACAGCGAAGAAAGCAAACAACTCTACAGAAATCTTGCTGGCCAAAAACCCGTTCGGCTCGCCAGCGCCTCCTGAGACAGACTCGCTGTGCCAAGATCGTTCATCAGCAGCGAAAGCAGACATGCACGTTCTTTCTTGTTCTTCCTCACTTCCTCGGCTAGCAGTGCAGGTGAATTCGTGAACTCATTGTGCACTCGTCTGCTCAGCTGCTCGCCACTCGAAAGCGATGTTAAGGCGTTGGTAGTGGCCCTGCTGAACGGGAGGGCAAAACGCCGCCCCCCTTTTAACTAGCTCCCGCAGTGCGGGAAAATCGAACAGACGTACAAATACAACAATAAAGCAACCAATACCGCTAGAAAGAAAGGCGATAAAATGGGGCTACAAAGGCAAGCGCTTTACTCTGTGTTGGGAAATCAACGAGGGGAGTTTTATTATGTGTGTCGAAACAGGTCGTAATCGGCTTCCATATGAGTATTTCAGGGAGCGTGCCCAAAACAACTGCCCTCCCCCCTCCCTGCTGCGTGCGGGAAAAACGACTTGGAACTTGATTGGTGCGGATGTATTACTTTCAAATAAACTGAAATCTTTATATGAAACTTTATATACAGAAAACAATGATATGAGAAAGGTAGTTCCATCGCCTGAGACCGAAACGGCTCTACGGAAACCTTTTTTCTTTTCTTTTTTTTGGGGGGGAGGGGGTTGCTCGTTTGTCATGTGTACGCTTTATATCGGTTCCTGCTGCACGCGCCCATCAATCGTGGTCGCGAGTATATTATAATATCGTATGACTTCTTGCAGGGCCTGGTTGGTTCTGAAATTTTATGGCGATTTGGAGGAGATTTGTTTGGTTTGATGGGTTATGATGCAGACAAGCTTTCCAGGAATGTTCGAGATTTTTTGAAGCGCTAATAAATTAGTAGAAAATGGATGATATTTACAATTTCTTTATGGGCTGGCTGAGGTGAAAAACTGCGTGCAACTTGTGTCCGGAAAAAAATTAGGGCACGGGTATGTGACTAAACACAACCTTTTTTTCTTATGTATATAGAATTGCCCCGGGAAGCTAGAGAAAATAGCGTAAAGCCCGGCGCTTCATGCTACGGAAGCTTTGGAAATTTCATACGCGTCTATTCTCATCAAAAAACAGCAATCAGAACCGCATTGTCGAATCTGAATCATTTACTTAATGTCTGCCATTGGTAACAGCTCTCAAACTACTCACCAGCTGAAATAATTAAGGTAACCCACGCTTTCACACGCCCACGAGGTAGTTCAGCGCTTTGCTCCCTTGAGCTATTCGCAGTGGGGAAGTATTTATACACTGTCTTTCCTGTCAAAAAAGGCGTGCCTACTCATCGTGCGCAAAATATACAGTTAGTCTTTCTGCCACCACTCGTTTTTTTATTCCTTTTTATTTTCGTCCTCAGCATCCTGCTCTCAAAAGGTATACTTGTTTGAACAGTGAATCCTGTGGGAGTCGGGCGTGTTTGCCTTCGTCATGTTTGCTGTTCCAAGGTCTCCCTTGGCGTCGGCCTCCTCCGTGCGTGATGCAACGTGATAGCCGGTAGGCTATCTTTCGCCTGGTTGCGTACACAGAGAGGCGAGTGGAGTGCTTTACGCATATGCAAAGCACTTTTTCGTCGCTCGGGTGAATCGGCCCGGAAGAACATTAGTGCTTGCTAACGCGTTCTGCGGTGGGGCTCCCTCGGACGCTGTCGTTCGTCATTGGCACCGCGTGTTGACGGCGGGAGTAGTTCCCGTTCATCTTTGCCACCGGAAGTTAAGTGACCTATAGTGACGGTAAAGTTAAACCTTGCAGTGTCGGTTCCCACGCTTCACTTCTAGCCAGCTTAGGCACAAGAAAACCACCAGGGCAGTGCGGAAAGCACAGGAGCGAGATAGTAATGCTTATATAGGGGAGTGATCAGACGGTGCTTTCTTGGGCATCAATTTTACGATACAACGCCAGGCGGCCTGCTTTGTATTATTCTAAAAACTGTGACGTTGCGTCAGCTGCTGCGTTAGCTGTAGCAAAAGCCATAACTTTTTTGCCACTTCTACGGCAACAGGCCAGTTAGGCCAAGAACCCCCAAACCCAAAATTCAGTCACATTTCCGCGTGGAATTTTCGTCCCCCGTGAAGCACAGAATTGCTTGAAATGAATACTTGTCGCAAATTAAGAAATAATTATAGCAACGTCTTAAGCCACGCAATTCATTTGGGCAGCATACTCTAAGGTGTATCCGAGCTCTTCGTGAATCCGGCCCAGCCAGTGGAAGTGCCCATAAATATCTTCGGAACTAACTCCCATGCAAAGAATGTGTACATACCACACATGGCATGTGTGCCCAATTCCAAGTGTAGAAGGAGGACAAATATCTCGCAAGGGCTGCTGGAAATTCTATAAGCAGATTGCTGAACTAGTTTATTTCGAAAAGTAGAAATATCGTGAGTATTAAAACAGCACACCTAAAATTACAGTTACAGACACATCACCAAAAAATGTATGATTGTGCAGTTATGAATGTTTCTAGATTGAAGAACTGTCTGCACATTTAAATGCAATGTGTAAATACCAGGTGCATGGCAGCAACTTATGTGTTTTCTTGAGCACTATGGGTGAATATTCGAGTTGTAAGGTTTGTGTATACATTAAAAAACGTAATATGCTAGCTGCAATAATGGCGTGTCATTCGGATGTAGCTATTTTGTCCTTAGACCTCAACTGGCAAAGTGTGAATTTCTATATTAATTATAAATGTTACTTAGCAACCAACGATTGTATGTTTTGTTTCTTCATTTACACACCTTTGTGCTACTTAGGGAAAGAACGCGTGTTTTTCAGTCGTGTGGCTTTTCAGCTGTGCACCAAATTATTTGGCATTGTTGATATACCATCGGCGGCGGCCGTTTTTCTGGTGGAGGTAAAAAACTAAATCAGTAGATGATCGAAATTATACCCTCCACTGCCCGCAACATTTTAGCCCCGCAAGAACGCGCCGCCCGTGTGCCGGGCCCGTACATGCGCACGAATGGCGACACCACGAACCGCGACGGGACGGTGAACCAGGCAGCAACTACAGCTCGTTGTCGCTCGCCAGAACTAAATTATCGGCGAGAACAAAGTTCCATATGCTAAAAAAAAGCAAGGGTGGGTAGAATTACAATGCTGACAGTCATCCGCGAAGCTGGTAAAACCGGCGATTAAGCATGCGCCGTGATGGTGACCCTAAGCCTTCTCCCATGGCGAGGGCTACTTGGATTGTTTTGAAGCTGTTGAAATAGGCGCTTTATTGGCGTAGTAATGAGCCCCACGAGACGTTAACGACTAGCTTGCTTTGCCTCGCATGGAGGGCGCTTAATGTTTTGCGGTACGCATATGAAAAACCCATGGGTAGGCACACGGGTCGGCGCTAAATGGCTTTCCCAGCGGAAGAGCAGTGAACCCAATCGCTCCGATGGCCTTCGTTGTGTAAGGTTTTGTAAACACCACCTCCCAAAACTAGACCATCTTCATTGGAACGAATCTTTGTGTGTTCCGGCGAACTACTGTATATAGAACCAAAAATTCGTCGCAGCTGAAGCGGTCGTGTTGTCTACTTGTGCTACGTCTGTTTGCGCTTTAAATGTGGAGCAGTGAGGCTGGCCCATGGTCATGGACGGAGCCTTCATGGACCTGTCGCAATATTGAAGTTAAAAATTATGTAAGGCAGCTCGTGGTGGTCATCACACCTATAGAACGCCCTGCCCCACGCGTAGCGGGTTAGCTCTTCGTCCCTGCGAAGCAGGCGGTGACGAAGCATCAGCGTTAGTGGCTGGCACGGTTGCCAGGTCCTACAAACAAAACAGACCCCGGGAATTTGCCTAAACTAGCCAGAAAAGTCGCCACCTGGAACTCCACGCTTGAAAAGGAGCTGGAAAAATCGCCATTTTGAACAAATCGATTATAGCAAATCCTTTTCGATGGATTAGCTCCATAGCAAAAAAAAGAAAGGCAGAAATGTTGAGAAGCAGCAAAACTGGACCACATATTTGCCAAGGTTCGTAAAAACAACAGTTGTTCCCCAATGTCTTCTAAGAAAGTTTAAACATGTAAATTTACGTAAATTATTGAAAGGATTTGAATGATCATAGAACGTATGTGTGCTGCACACAGGTTTTTAAAGCCTTCGCGGCCTCCATTCATTCCCTCGCCTATTATAAACCGTGATACACGCTTCCCACTCCTATTCATAGAATCTCAAGCTCCCGTGAACGGCACAAACATAACACGTTGAACTGACGGTATGGGTGCTTCTTGAACACGTTTCTTAAGGTGGGTGACGGATATTAATAAATGCAACGCAAAAAGTGGCACGTTGTGCCCGTAAGTAGCGGTGTCTATTAATGTATTTTGACTGGCACTGATTCATTGTGCCCTATTGTCCACTTTGTCATATCGTACCCATTTTATTGTTTTGGTTGGCTTGCAGTTTCATCTGGACTCCTGAAGAGCACTGAATGCCCAAATAAGGCTCTTTTTCTTGATTGTTATGGGTTAGGGAGTGCCGGAGAATATATTGTATAGTGTATATTGTATATTGTATAGGCCACCACCCACATACCGGAGCACATACGTGCTCCGGTATGTGGGTGGTGGCCTTGTGCGTTAATGAGACTGAAAAACAAAGACCGGTGGTGAAGGGTCTGGTCTAAAACCGCTCTAACAGTGAGAACTACACCCCAGCGCGCGCGATCCGAACACGATGATTTCGTTTCTTCTTCCGTGCCGTCGATCATCGTTGCGTATCCCCAACAAGAGGGTGTCCTCTCTTTTAAAACACGTGGCAATATAAATTATCACCAGCATTCAAAGTCGTCGGAAAATAGCCAAGTCACCAGATAAAATTTTAGTCACCACGAGCCTCGAACAGTCGCAAATTTGGCTACAAATCCCCCAACCTGGCAACCCTGGGGCTGGTGGCCAGGGTTGCCAGGTCCTCAGAAGGACAAAGTCATCCAAAAATTGCCGGAAGTAGCCAATAAAGTCGCCACTTTAAAGTGAATGTTTGAAAAGGAGGCAGAAAGGGCGCCATTTTCAGCAAGGCGGTGCTAGTAAGTACTTTTTGATTACCCGCAGATATGAAAATATCGAGAAGTGTAAAACCCTCTTACTAATTTTATTCGTTTGCTGTGGTGCGGGAAAGCGAGAGCAGTTGACTTCTGTTTCGAAAAACGTTAAAATGTACAGGTTTTAACGTTTCTTGTAAAAAGTCGTACATAGGCCAGACCGGACGATGTCTCAATGACAGGCTGCGCGAACATGCCAACTCGCTGAAAACTGGGACAGGCAGCATGCTTGTCCAACATGTGAAAACTTGCAAGTCGTGCGTGCCTGATTTTGAAGCCTGCCGTGTACTAAAAAGGTATAGAGGCCAGCGCACACGTGAAATATGCGGGCATTCCTCATTCATAGCAGAGTATCGTCATGCGTCAGCACCCCGTCGGTGGCTTTGCTGGATAAGGAACTCGCATATCTTACCGGATAAGAGGAGCCCACGTTTCGCCCATATCTTCGCGCGCATGCTGGATAAGAGCTTCCCTGCCTGTTTGCCGTGCCTTCATGCGTTCTGCAATCCGTTCTCTGATAACCATGCTAATTTTTGTACCCGTATAAATGTTCTTTCTTTCCAAAAATAAACAGTTGTTAGTCAGCGCCAGGGTTTGTTGCCTGTGCTCTTAGTCCCGTCCCTGCGCTGTTCAACTTCATGCAGGTTTAGGTGAAGCGTTCCAAGAATAAGAATGACTTGGAATGGGCGTTTGTTGCACACAATGTTTCACCGCTTTCGCTGCCTCTTTACATTCCCGTGCCTAGTATACAAGGTCATACACACTTCCCACAACTCCGCATGACATCTCAAGCTCCCGTAAACTACTAAGACATTGCACTTCAAACCGATGACGTTGCTTGAAGGCGTTGACGCTATCATACGAGATCAGGTACTGTGTATTAAAAAAGAGCAAGGTAAATTTCGATTTCTTCCGTTAAGTCGCGCTGTACGGCGGTGTATTTCAGTGGCTGAATTGTTAGGACCTATTCTAGACTTTTCCAGATAACCGACATCTGTCTAAACGTTTGTTCTGTTCTCCTCGTTCCCTTTGTCTCAGCTTCTGAAATGAAATGATAGATCATACAAGGCCCCCTTTGTGAAACGTGTGGCATCGGTAGGGCCTGGACGTATATGAAATCACCAAAGGAAGCGGGTTCGATTCCCGGCCGTGGCGGCCGCTTTTCTGGTGGAGGCGAAAAGCAAGGACTCCCGTGTGTACGGAATTTCGGTGCACGTTAAAGATCCCGGGGTAGTCAAAATTAATCCGGAGCCCTCCACTACGGCACGCCTCATCGCCTGCGTCGCGTCGGCGCGTTAAACCTTACAATCAATCAATCAATATCAAATCATCATCATCATCATCATCATCATTATCATCATAATCCAATCTACGCCCATTGCAGGACAAAGGCCTCTCCCATTAATCTCCAATTATCCCGGTCCTGTACTAACTGCGACCAATTTATCCCCGCTAACTTATTCATCTCATGTGCCCATCTAACATTCTGCCGACCCCTGCCACATTTGCCTTCTCTAGGGATCCACTCTGTTACCCTTAATGAGCAACGGTTATCTTGCCTTTGCATTACATGTCTTGCCCACATCCATTTTTTCTTCTTTATTTCTACACAAAGCCGAGTCGCCATCCTTGTGCCAATAAAGTTTCATTCATTCATTCATTTCTACAAATATGTCTTTAACACCCGTTAAAGTTAACAATCTTAAACTTAACAATCTGAACTTGGATACTAACGTGCTCGCATGGTTACGCTGCTTCCTAACTAACCGTTCACAATTTGTTACTGTAAATAACTCTGATTCTCCTTTATCTGCCATTCGCTCAGGTGTTCCTCAAGGCTCTGTGTTGGGGCCCTTACTTTTTTTGATCTACATTAATGACTTGCCAACTAACATTCGTTCATCAGTCCGCCTTTTTGCTGATGTTTGTATAATTTATCTGGAAATAACTAATACATCTGATATTAGTTATCTTAGTTATCTCTAGTTATCTGATATCTTTACAGTCCGATATTAACCAAGTTATGGAATGGTGTAATTTGTGGAAAATTAATCTTAACATTAATAAATGCAAATGCATGCGCGTTTCTTGAAATAACTCCTAGCTACTTTCTTAACGACGTCCCTCTCGAACCTGTCCAGTCTTGGACAGTTGGTGTACATTGGTGTACACTTAACATCTAACTTGTCGTGGAAACTTCACATTGATTATGTAGTCAATAATGCTAACCGTATGTTAGGCTACCTCCGGCGAAATTTTTATATGGCTCCTAGTTCGCTAAAATTACTTCTTTACAAATGTCTCGTTCGCTCAAAATTAGAGTATGCGGCTTCTGTGTGGGACCCCGGTCAAGAATCACTTATTGCAGAAATAGAGAAAGTCAAAAATCGTGCGTCGCGATTCATTCTTTCTGATTATTACCGCACATCAAACGTTACGGCCATGAAATTAAGCCTTTCTTTACCACTGCTCGACCATAGGAGGAAATTATTTCGGTTGCGTCTTTTTCCTAAAATATATCACAAAAATCTCATTCTAAAACAACAGCTACTATCTTCTCCATCTTAGCTCGGCACGCATTGATCATCTGTACAAAGTTAACGTCCCATTCTGCCATACAAAGCATTTTCATGATTCGTTTATCCCCAGCACTTGCGTTAGTTGGTACCGCCTTCCTTCGTTTGTTGCTGCGATAACAGATAAGACTGCGTTCCGATCTGCTGTAAGCAACCTGTTGTGGTGATTTCTTATCTTTACGTTGCTCGTTTCAGCTCGTGCTTGTGATGCTGCTTTCGTTTTTTATGTTACACAAGATGTAACCCGCTCCCCTCTGTAACGCCCTTTAGGCCCTGAGGGTAACCAAATAAATAACTAAATAAAAATAAATAGTCCCGCTCTGGCGGGCGGTGACAAATTTTAGCTGCTGCGGTGTATGCCGCATCGGGCATACACCGCACAGTGGACTCCTTGTCGACCGCGAAAGCAGACGTTTGTCGCAGTCATGCGTGTAGCGGCGTTTCCGCCTGCAGAGACGCTCCGTGCTTTTCGGCGTTATTCATACCTTGTAAACGAAGCGCTCTATCTGCAAACTCAGCTAAGTTCGTGTGACGAATGGCGACAATGGACATTCGCCTTTATTAAGAAACGCCGTGCCGCCAGTGCCGGAGTCCGCTCGCCGGAGCCACCCAAACGTGCACTCATGTGTCCCCCACAGCTGGGAACGCTGATTGGCTGCAGCATTTGAAGGGGCCCACCAATAGCGGCGCCGTACTGTTCAGTGCTTCGCGCGTCATAGACACTGCTCCAAAGCGAAAATTTACCTAAGAGTGTGGCACAATGGCGACGATTGATTGATTGATTGATTGATTGATTGATTGATTGATTGATTGATTGATTGATTGATTGATTGATTGATTGATTGATTGTGGGCTTTAACGTGCACACGCAATGCAGGTGATGAGGCACGCCGTAGTGGAGGGCTCCGGATTAATTTTGACCACCTGGAGATCTTTAACGTGCGCCGAAATCTCGAACACGTAGGCGTTTTTGCTTTTCGCCTCCATCAGAAAAGCGGCGGCTGCGGCCGGGAATCGAACCCGCATTCTCGTGCGGAATGGCGACGAGGGTCGGTACGTAAACAGGGAAAGAAAGATTTTTTGCATGTTTGTGCAGCCCCTGCTTTACGCAGAGGTGTAATATTTGGTATTCGTTTTCGTGAACGGGTACTCTAGCGATTGCGGGATTGAACTGGCGACCTTCGAAAGCCTATTTGGCGCGGTGGCCGCCTTTCTGCTGGAGGCGAAAAGCAAAAACACCCGTGTGTTCGAGATTTCGGCGCCCATTAAAGATCCCAATGGCGGTGAAAATTAATCCCTAGTCCTCCACTTCAACGCGCCTCATCGCCTATAGAGCGTCGGTGCATTCAATCCCAATTCCAATCAATAAATAAATAAAGCCTATTTAGGGCTAATTTAGGAAACCACAAACAAGCATCGAAACCGCATTATGGATGATACGGCACCTGGGAACAATGGGACACCCTTCCCCCCACCACGTGTTCCTGGTAAAGACTATGTTGGCAGATTGTCCTTGAAGGCTAGGCAGGACTAGTGTCACTAAAGAGAGCAATCCTTGCCAACGGCGCAGAACCCATGCGTCAGGTTAGGCAGGACCCGGCATTTGCCGCCAGAGAAGGCGACCGCAGTGTCAGTAGATCAGGCATTAGAGTAGCGCCACTGAGGCACTATGGTCCCTAGATATTTCTAGGGACCATAGAGGCACGCAAGTCAGCAACGGCGGCCATTTAGACGTTGACCAGTGTTGCACAATTGCCGCATCTATGGCCTCGCCATTAAATTCGACCAGGTGCTTTGTTAACAACACTATACTCGGTGACAACTTAAGAACGGCACCGGAAGTTGCCGCTGTGCCTTATCACCGTAGCCGAATGTTTCTCCGCGTGGCGCAAGTAGAGCGTTACTGGGAATATTTTGAACATGGCGTGGGCCGTTCTCGTGATTTTTCGGACTTAATATGCTTATAAACGACTCCAGTGACGACAAACAAACCGCGTGAGACAAGGCAGACGATATCACGCATTCATAGCAAACCCCTTTCAAAACTCGCGCGCACTGACGTCACGGGTCCGGCGCTTTGGCGGAGTGATACACTACCTGAGGTGGTGCCGTTCTTGAGTTGTAACCGAGTATACCGAGGATGCAGCAAAACGGCATCTTTGAACTCCCTTCTTGAAGTTTATTTTGTGTTATTTTTCCGTAAACCGGGCGAAATGACGAAAGACCGGGGGAAAAGCAAAAGGCTATAAGCCTGACAGAGGCGTTTCTCCCGAAATCAGTCTTGCACGGCTATGCTTTACGTGAAGAACATAATAAGAAAAGTTACACAGCACACATCTTTGATGTACACCAAAATACTATTTCAGAATTGCACACATGTACAAAAAACAAAGTTTCCTGAAAAAGCCTACATCCCATAATAAAACAAGACATACATGTTAGCACGGTACATGTAAGGAGACCAAAAATACAAATTTTGCTCAAAAGTGAAGCATCTGGAAAAAAGACAAGTTCAAGCATGCTATTTACATACACATTCTGAAACATTACTGAAATTGTATGTCATTTTTTATAAGTAGTGTTTTATATTTCTTTTTTGACCTTATATTACTAAGGTCCATGAGGTGGCCCATTTTATTTAGAAGGGTGGGCGCTTGGTAGTTTACGTGTTGCCATAGTTAGTTCTAATGAGTGGTCCCCCTACTTGCGGTTTACGGAAAGTTTAATGCGGACTTAGGGCACAAGTGCCACTAACGTATAATTTGTTGCTACTCAGCGATGTAATGTAATAACCTTAGATAGTAAATTTGGGTTGCTCGCAATATATGATGCTTTTTAAACCTTGGGCTGCTATGGAGAAGTCAAGGTGGGCCTGTATATCCTTCCAATAGTCTTAAAATATTTTTCTTGAGTATAGTTAGTCTGTCGTAGTTTTTGCAGGTCGTGGTTCCCCATATTCGCGTGCAGTAACTTAACTTAGAATAGAACAGCGTGTAATAAAGAACTTTCTTTAACCATAAATGAATAAGTCGTGACAATTTGTATACGCAACCAATCGATTTGATAAGTTGTACCACTAGTTTATCAACATGAGTGTTCTGACTCAAGTGTTCCTTGAGCCACCCGCCTAAGAGTTTTTCGGTTTTTACACGCTCAAGCTCAGCTCCAAGAAAAACACTACAAATATATTTATCCAGTGATTTCTTAAATTATGTATTTGATTTAATTCGCGTTCAGCTGTAACTTATTTATGCGAAGCCAGACGGATAATTGTTTGAGATAAGCATTCGCTATGTGTTGGAGTTGGGTAAACGAAGATGTTGTAAAAAATATATTGTGGTCATCGGTATCCATCATAAGTTTGGGAAGTCAGGAAAATAGCACAGGTCATTTATGTATATGATGAATTGCAGTGGCCCAAGTATGGATCTCTGGGGTACACCATTTTTTATGCCTAACATTGATGATGACGCTTCGTTTACTTTCACTAATTGGTATCGGTTAGCTAAGTAGCTTTCAATTAATTTTAGTACAACACCTCGAACACCGTATTAATTTAATTTAGTCAAGAGAACATCGTGGCATACCGAATCAAGTGCGTTGCGAAGGTCAACAAATAGCCCTTAAGTGTACAGTGTATTCTCAAAATTAAGCATAATGTGACGTTTGATACTCAGCAGCGCTTATTCCGTTGATTTCCCTTTCTGAAAACAATACTGCATATTGCTAATTACCTTATATTTATTGAAAAAATTCTTTAATCAGTTTTTATGGCAGCCTCAAATACTTTAGACGAGCATACATCGGCAAAACTGGGCACCACTCACTCACAGTCGCGCTCACCAGTCCCCTCCACCCCTCGCACTCACTCGTACTGATGCTCACTAAGCGCCTTCCACCACACGCACCCGTTCGTGCTCACGGTCACCACTCGCTGTCACCACTCGCACTAACTTGCGCTCACGCTCACCGCTCGCTTTCACCACTCGCACTTACGCCCACGCTCACCACTCGCCATCACCACTCGTACGTGAGTGTGTGAAGCAGAGCCTGCATAAGTCATAAAACCGAAGAGTGCTGGTGCATTATGGCGTCATAAGGCCATCTAAATCATATTCCTAAATCAAGACGCCGCCAGAGAAATAATTCTAGGCTGCCTCATAGCGGGAGCATAGTGACGACACATTTGCGAAGCTAAAAGCAATACCGCCATTATCAACCATCACAGCGAGCGGCTCCTGCGACGAATAGCCAACAGAGAGTACAGGCGCAAAAGTAGCGTTCATCGCCGTAAGCCCCTCAAATGGCGCCAGTAGCGCGAGTGCACTCGCGAAGGGTGAGCGGGGGCTCACGGCTAGTGGCACTCGCACTTGCGAGTGGTGAGCGGGGCTCCCCGCGAGTTGAGCTTGCACTCGCGACTAGTGACTGAAGCTCGCCGAGAGTGGCGCTCGTACTCTCTAGTGGTGAGTGGGGCTCACTCCGCGTGGGGCTCGCGCTCACCCGCACTCACACTCGGCTGTCCGAACCGATGGCGACGCTCACTGAACACTCACGCCTGAATGGGGAGTGGGGGGGGGGGTGTGAGTGCACTCGCCGCCTGCCGACCTATGTCGACAAGACAGGTCGGACAAAAATCGGTCGATAGTTGGACAATTCCTTTACGTTACCGCTTTTATGTAGAGGAAATATTCTGGCTCTTTTAAGACAGTCGGTGAAAATTCCAGTACAAAAAAAATTCCCCGCATTTCCCCGAGGGGAAGAATGTGAAAGTGCGAATGCAGGAGTTGAATTTGCGCGGTTCGGTAATGTTCGCGAAAGAGAGATCACACACACACACACAACTACAAAGAAAGAAAGATGCATTTATTCACAGACACCTATTTGTGTTGTCGTTGTACTTGATTGCTAGAGCGGATCTCAGCTTTGAAATTTCGTGTCAGTACTCCTTTAAGCGGGTGCATTAGCCCTTCTCACGCCCGATTCCTGGCCAATCCCCCACGTGGGTATGTGCCATGCACCGACACCTATTTGTGTTGTCGTTGTACTTGATTGCTAGAGCGGATCTCAGCTTTGAAATTTCGTGTCAGTACTCCTTTAAGCGGGTGCATTAGCCCTTCTCACGCCCGATTCCTGGCCAATCCCCCACGTGGGTATGTGCCATGTCAGCGGCCAGGCAGCGCGCGCCCATCTCCCCCCGTTGCCAAGGAAGACGAGGAGATTCCTGGCCAATCTCCCACGTGGGTATGTGCCATCTCCCCCGGTTGCCAAGGAAGACGAGGGGCGCGCTCACCCGCAGCAGTTGCTATGTGGACGGACGGCGGTCAACGGAATTCAGGGTCGCTTATAAAGTGCATTCGCACTTAAAAGTTGCATTTATCCCGGCGGTTAAAATTGGAGGTATAGTGTCAGACACATATTTAATAGGGATTCCTTTTACCTCGTTGATACCGGCGTCAACATTATTCCTATAATGTTGTTGATGCATGTTTCCATTTCAGACGGTGTGACAGGTGGTAGGGCTACTGAATTCATAACCACAAGCTCTGTCAAGCAGAGTCTTTGTACATCGACATCAGCAAGAGTTGCTTCATTGTAATAAGCACTATTTACACAATATGTGTTTATTGCTGAAGCATGACAATCACCATTTAACGCTCCAGTGGGCGTTTCTACATTAAGCGTAGGGCTACTATGGCTTTTTAACGTCAAATTTTTTATCTCATTCCACACTTTTTTGGGGACATCACTAATTTTGGAGAATATGTTTTTATAGTATCTTATTTTCTCTTTTTTTACTCTCAGCGTTTACTGATTCGGAATTTTTTTTATAAGAGTTGAACTTACTTCTATCGCGAGTTTTTACAAAATAATGACACATGTTATTCTTCAGTTTAATTTTTTTCAACAAAACTGCGCTAATCCAGGGCTTTCGTATTTTACTAAGCCCTGTTTTACCTCGCTTGAGAGGAAATGCTAAGTCATAACATGTAAAAAGCTTTTCAAAGAACTTGTTGTACTCATTATACATCTCCAACCTATATTGCAGACAAGTGAGCGAAATCGGTTCAAACTGTGTTCATCAATCCCACGCGTTAGCTATTGTTGTTTATTTTCAATTTTTCGCCATACCGGAAACAAACAAATAATGCGCAAGTGATCACTTATGTCAACTGATAAGAGACCTGCAGCGATATCAGGTGGATGCACATTTGAAATGCCCTAGTCCAATAGCATTGCGGTTTTCCCTGTGAGTCGAGTTGCCTTAGTAATAAGACTTGTGCAAGCAAAAGAACTCATAAGTTCAGTAAGCTGTAGGAGTGGAGCATCATCTGCCAGCATATTTACATTTAAAACACCTATAATCACGAAGGAACTGCGGTCGCTGCAAAGGAGACAAAAGCGGTCTTCTAAAAATTCAAAAAACGCCTTTTATTTTCAAGTTATTCAGCCGCTGGTACTGCTCTAGTTCCTCAGTTCTACGGGGCAACTTGGAATGTTCAACCTTCAGTTCCTGGTTTTCTTTCAAAACATTCATTATCATCTCTCTCAGCTTATTTATCTCAGTCAATCTTACAGCACGGAGATCCACTCGAATGTACTGCTGGAGATCACCAATTGCCTTCATAGTGTCGTCCCTCGTCATGACTAGAGCGAACAATTATCAGTAAAGTACACCAAAAAACTAAAAACGATAAGGTGAACAGGTGCGTTCGGAAGTGGTGCAAACCACACATAGGAATGTCTCACCTGCAAAATGTCTCACCTGAAACGGAATGTCTCACCTGCAAAAGCCGATGCCATTGAAACACGCAGTCGATGTGCACCGCTGCCGAACTGTGGAAAGCTGGCGTGTCGTAGCTCCTTTTCATTCAGCGTGAACGACTTGCTGGCCTCTGGTGGATGCAGATCGCAGTCTGGTACATTCCAGCCCCTTCCCGAGTCAGCCGAAGCTCTTCGTTTCGTGCGCGCGCAGGTTCCGCTGTGGCTGGTCCCCGAACTGCAAGAGCAGATGCAATTGAAACACGCAGTCGATGTGTACCGCTGCCGAACTGCTGCTGAAATGCTGTTACACGCGTTATCTTTGATGCGCAATCGGAACGACGTCAGTCACGCACAGCCACAGAGGAGGGAAGGCAAGCAAAAAAATGCTAAACCTACCAGAGTTGACCGACTAAAATGCATATACAATGAACCGTCCCAGTGTAAACAATTACCGCGTAATGCGAACCGACCAATGATCATGGCGGCGGCACGGAACAATAGGAGAAAAGAGTGCCGATATAATGTACCCTTATCTAGTTCACGGTCCGGCTAAAGCGGCGGCGTGCGCGCGTTGGTTGCAATTAATCGAGTAACATTCAAGTCGCTATTATTTTTTAACATCAGTTAATTGGTTGAAGTCCAGGCGAGCCCAGCGCCAACGGCGATCTGAATTCCTTTGAAGGGTGTCAAGGGCAGAAATCCCTCCTTCTGGAACTAACACCCCTTGTAAAAATGCTCCTGTGCGTCCCGCTCACCTCGACGCCATTTTTATTCCCATTTACATCCTGTCCTTAACGCGAGCATGCGTTCAGAACAGCCGGGATGACTGTCAACAAGAAAAGAAACAAGAAAGAAACTGGTGTCGGAAATTGTCAACGAAATTCTCGGCCTCCGCAACTGCAAGGACGAGTTACCATTGATCGCATAAAATTACCTGCACTCAATAGCATCGACAATTTAATAGAAACAACCATTAAAAATGGTCCCTTTCTAAGCCATTTTTTAAATGAACACATCCAACTAATCGGTTAATTAATAGGTTATTCGACTAATCAGATTAAAAATTTCAATCGACGCTCAGTCTTCTTTATTACAGGCCGCGGCGGTCGCTTTTCTGATGGAGGCGAAAAGCGAAAATGCCCGTGTGTACGAGATTTCGGCGCACGTTAAATATCCCCAGGTGGTCAAATTTAATCCGGAGCCCTCTACAATCAATCACAATCAATCAATCAATCTTCTTTATTACATTATAATAATACAATAATGTGCATAATAGTTATAATATTAGTTAATATTAACAATTATTATGTTTTCGGCGGCGGCCAGAAACGCCCATTGGCACTCCCTGGAGGCGTATGAAGACACGATTGAAGAATAAAATATTGTTAATTACATTATTATTAGTATTATCTTGTAGTGGAATAATCATCGTAATCCCCTCAAAAACCTCCTACCCATACCCTTTCTAGGGTGCACCCACAAATCCATCCCTGATGGCGAATAAGTGGCCAACATCGTTGTCTGGCTTTGCAAGCCATGATTAAAATTTTCGACGAAGCCCGACGTCCAGCATGCAGGTTTCACCGCAGTAATACAACACGGGCGCTATTCCAGAAGGCCCGAGATAGCTCGGTCCCGAGTTTCTAGGTGCTCGAGTTAACAACGTAGTAATAGTACAGCATCCGATAAACCTCAAGCGATACCGGCGCAAACGCACGGAGCACGCTTAGCATTATCAGCGCGCCCAGTTGAGGCCGCTCACGTTGAAAAGCACAGCTTGCACGGACATCCGCGTGCAGCGCCGTCTAGAATCAAGTGGGAATATGCACTCCGTTATGCAAAGTAGATAACCCAGCTATTCCTTTTAAAACTCCGGCCTGCCCCAGCCTTCTTTTAAAGCTCCGCCCTGTAAAGTGGCGCGGGGCGGCTCCGATTTTCTCGGTGTTCTGTTCATCCACTGAAATCCGTTTGCTACGTAGTTTGAGGGTGGCTCCAGTGCAGCTCAGCGCAAGCCCAAAACAAGTAAGCCAGGAAGTTCACTGTAGCGAAAGGAACGCACCCTTCTCCCGACTGTCAGACTGACCGGCTTTTTTTACGCGCGGGTGGCGGGCGTACACCCTTAGGCAAAAAAGGCTAAAAGTTAGTCCTTTGGGGGACTAACGGCCTTTGCCACAATCATTAGTCTCTTTGGGGACTAAATGTGAGGGGACAAACGGTTAGTCCGCCACTCGGTAGGTCCCTTCCGATACTCCCCAAGGACGAACTGCCGAGAGTCGCAGAAAAAAAATTTTTGTCAACCAGCAGGCATCGAACCACCGACGCCCGCAATTGTACTCTAGGAGCCCGGCGCGCTACTACGACGGACGGCGGACGGAATTGACAGGCAGATACTTTTCAAGTGTACAGCGTGTAGTGCTGTGCCAGGTGATGGCGTGACGGTTTCATTGCAACTGGTCCCGGAATTCCTATCCGTGCAAACGACCGTGACCGCTATTTGCGCTTAGCGCTTTGCTAACTTGATGGACCTTTGCTCATTTCGATTGCAAGTACAGCCTCACAATGAGTTTTTTCTCGTAAAGAGCAATCAACTCGTCCCCTGTTGAGATAGATGGCTGGGTGATCGGACGACTGATTTGTTTCCGCACAAATTAGCGCAAATTAAGTGTATTCTTAGTGATCGATACATGCGTTAAGTGCTCCAGGTATCGTGTGTGAAAGAGGTCGTCTGTGTGAGTGTCACAATAAGGAAAGAGACCATAATTTCCTGCATCGGCGAAATCAAATTTGGTGCTGCTTAGCCTGAATTCTTCAAGTTAGCGTCGATAGACGATCGGGACTGGGAGATGCAACTGGGTTTTACAGCAGTTGCAGCATTGTCATAGCGTTGGTGCACAAGGCAATTATGTACCGAGTGTAAAAGATAACTTCAAGACGCTTACCTGTAGCGAACAATTTTATTTTGCAGTTGTCATCAGCAACTAATGCGTTTTTTTCTCGTCTGTGAAACATACATATTCATTACGCTTGGGGATCAACATTTGCTATTGTCACTAATATTTGTGTTATTGTTGACGGGCTTGAAATGTTTCATTAGCCGTTATTACCTCGCCTGAATCGGATGCAACACAGCGTATCAACATAACCTCGCCGAGAAGCGTCTGTCGATAACGCATAGCCGCTCCTTGCCATTACCCGCCGCTCTATTAACCCTAGGCGCTTTTCTTATAATTCACATCGAGATTTTTTCCAGTGGCACCATGTAAAGGACCCACTGACTGCAATGACTTGTGTTTTGGAAATCTGAAACTGTCCACAGACATACGCGAATTGGCAACGACAACGCCATTAGGGGATTAACGACGCAGCCAAGAGACGTTTCGTCTTCCCGTTATAGATCGGCGGGGACGTGCATACGGCGCACACTCTGCTACAGATTCTCCCATTAAAGATGAACAGTAGCCCGCGAATACTAACAGCTGTATTTTAGTCCCTGTTTTAGTCCTTTTTGCCTAAGCGTGTAGTATCAGACACCGCCCATATTTACCGTGTCATGAGCAGCTTTCAACATTTTACGAGTGCGTTTTAAAAGTTGAAGGTGTGTCATCTGTCGTCGATTGTGTTTTTGCTGTGTATGAATACGGCTGCCGTGGGAATATATTGTCGTCTTGGCCGCTCCTACTGTCCGGACTTCGTTCGGACCGAAACCCCCCCCTGTGACTGCGGCAGCATTTGACTGACGGTGGCCTGGGGACCAGGGATTTATACACAGCCCCCTAACACCCCCCCCCCAGAACCCCCCCAGAAGGACACCCCCCCCCACAAAAAAAAAGATTCCACAACCACAATCACCCTGCCTAGGGATTTATACAACACCCCCCCAAAATCGAAATTCTGCATCAACCCTGCTGGGGACGTCATTCGTTCATTGTTTTCTGCTAAGCTTTTCTACCAGATCTAATGAAAGTGACTTCGTGGCTGCGACGCTACCCCATCGGCAACGTGGACGCCGTGGCAGCCATGGTTGGGTGGGGCTTCGGTCGCTACGCCGCGCCCACAAATGGGCTGTGTGTGTGTGATTGACACTAGAACTCGGAAGAAACTCGGGAGAGATATTGCGCGGCCGAGTTGAACTCGTGACGCTCGTTTTGGCGACTGCTACGGCGTGGATCATGGTTCACGGTCGCCGTAGCAGGCGTATATCTATGCCGACAGAGTTTTTCCTTTAGCGGAGGAGGAATTTCAAGCCCTTTTTCGTCTCTCGAAAGTACTGTGCATTGGCTGTGCAGCCATCTGACACCCGACCCCCTTTGCGACGACTTTTGAGGCGGCTTTCGCTTCATAACTGTACGTGCGCTGCGGTTTTACGCGACAGACACCTTCCACAGAAGCGTTGGTAGCGACCGCACCAGCGACCGCCCTCAGTCGACAGTCGGCCGGTGTGTACTGCGACAAGTTTTTCGCCTTTTTTAGGTGGTTAACCGCATAGAGTTTCATACTAATATACACTAGAGGGAAATCTGGCGCCGCTGTCTTCAGCCGCGCTTCAGCGAGCGTGCAGTCATGTACCGGGCGGGCACGTTGCACTTGTCCTTGGCGTGGCTCACAAATAGGCTGAAAAGTTGCCTATGGCTGCAAAAATCTAACAATATTACTCCTGAAGATCAATCGAATGTGTTTTATTATTATAAAATCATTCCTCTAGAAAGATGTATTCATCAGGGAATATTTAGAAGCTTCATGCAAAATGAACAAAAAAAACAATGCTACCCATTTTTATTGATTTTGGTTTCAAGACAAAAAAGAAGCCATGTGGCTAACCAAGCCAAGGATGCGAGGAACGTCGCTAGCTACAATGGCGCCGCCCACGGCGGCCCGCGAATGCTGCGCCAGATTTCCCTCTAGTATATATTAGTATGAAACTCTATGGTTAGCCGGACATGGCTTCCGCGGGTTCTACCATGCGTTTATCCGTCTGGAGCCAGAGCGTACGCTTTAGTCGCGCCCGCTCGATGGAAAGAAGGTTTGCATGGAGTGGCCGTACGTACTTCAGTTATCGTCTGCTAGCAAAACTTTCCGATGTGGCGTTGCATGACCGTGCGCTTCATTTATCGTCAGGGCGGCAGACGGTCTTCTTGAGGCGTTTCGTGTCACACCATTCTTGCGAAAATTTTACTCGCGGGATAGTATATAATTAACGGCGTGTGTCTATTATCGGAGGCGATCTTTACGCACTTCAACGGGTTTTGTCCAGCGTCTTTGTCGTCTGGCTGGAAGCAGATCATGGAAACCTAGCTCGTGAAGGGAAGATTGAGACCGAAAGAAACAGCGTGATGCCAGAAGAAAAGTGAAGGTATAGAGTCCATAAAAAAAAAAAAAACGACTGAACAAGCGCTGTGAAGAGCAAAGTGAAATAAACGAAACAAATTTGGAAAGCTGTGCTTGTTGCTATTCCTTTCTTCGTAACACATGGCCAATTGGGTGACTTGCCCGCAATTGAGAGCTTTGAGGAGTAAATGGGTCCGTTTTGAAAATTCACAAAAGTGTGAATTGTAAAATTAAAGTTGTAGAATAATGCGTGGCACGTGAACTTGATGGCACATGAGAATGACAGGCGCACACCAGCTGCGCAGAACTGATGGCGACGATTATAGGGAGGCTGCGCTGTGTGCCAGTCTTGATTGATTGATTGTAGGGATTAACGCGCCGACACAACGCAGACTATGAGGCGCGCCGTAGTGAAGGGCTCCAGATTAATTTTGACCACCTGGGGATCTATCACGTGTGCCGAAATCTCGTACACACGGGTGTTTTTGCTTTTTGCCTCCATCAGAAAACCGGCCGCCGCGGCTGGAAACCGAACCCGCGACCTCGGGCTCACTAGCGCAACGTCTTAGGCACTGAGCCACCGCGGCGGGTTGTGTGCCAGTCTTCTTGCTGGCGAGTTCACTACTAAATGAAAGAGAAGAAACTGACGCAAACGCGGTATAGCAGAAAAGAATCCCGTCGAATGCCAAAATTTATGCCGAAAGACAAAGAAATAAAAGCGAGGGAAAATACGCAAGGGCAATATATCAAATAAAAATTACCGCAAGTACAATTATCAGTTACTAGTAAGTATCGCAAGTACAATGTATCAGTCGTTATTAAGAACCGCCAAGCTTTCGTCTTCAAATCACGTAAGCAGGCTGAAGTGGCTCTAGGAATTTTCGTATCTGAAAGCGGACGGAGGGTTTCGATAGCACCGAGCAGCAAGTACTTTGAATGTGGCTCGTTTCCAATCACTCGCTTTCTTTTTTTTTGCCAGTCGGCCTTAGTCACGTGATTGCATTTTCTGTCACCGACGGCAGAAATGGGCAGAAACTGCTGCTTACGACGGCGAATTTCAAACAAAAAGCTCATCAGAACGCCTAAAATAAAAAAAATAAATGAACTGTGTAGTGAAATACAGATTAGTGAAATAAAAGCGCGGTAAAGTAATGTAGTTGGATTTGCTTGTCCCCAGTATAGCCACCGGTGCAGCAGTGGAACGAGACAGCAATGAAAAATGCGCCACGCCCTAGTCGCGCCTCCTTGGAACACGCGGCTCTGGGCCGATTACGTCACCACAATAATCAGCAAATAGCATGAATTGCCTTTTTAAAGCGCTTGATCTCCGCTACTAAATACTATCATTACGCTACGTGGGCGTCACTAGAGCTCGTTGTTTCCCGAGTTTCGCTCAATCTCAGGCCTTCTGAAATAGCACCCCATAGCTACGAAATTCTGCTCCGATGTGATCGCAGTTAAACTACCTAAGCTCGAAAGCTGCGAAAACAGCCCGCGTGCGCGTAAAACAGCTTTCAAATGCAAGCGCGGAAGGACCAGGCAAAGGGTATACGCTTCCGCAGCCCCCACGCGGAGAGCGGCGGAACTTAGCGTCGAGACTGGGCTGTATTGTTCTCGCCGCCGCTGCAAAAGCCGCGTATGTGACAGTAGCCGATCGCAAGCGACAAGCCCACTGAAACGACGATAAACATTTCATGCGCGCCTCCATCCCCATTTGTAATAGTTTGCAACAGGTTTGCTGGACGTCCACTTTCTCAGGGCGCGATGGCGACCAATTTTAAAGACGATAGTCTTTCTTGGGCTACTTAAACACAGAAATTTTGTCTGTCTGTCTGTCTGTCTGTCTGTCTGTCTGTCTGTCTGTCTGTCTGTCTGTCTGTGTCTGTCTGTGTCTGTCTGTGTCTGTCTGTCTGTCTATCTGTCTGTCTATCTGTCTGTCTATGACTCGATCCAGCCATCCGGGCAAAGTGGAGCAGAAGGTGCGTAGTAGTTTTGTATACCCACAGCCAAATCTAAACGTGTAAGTCCGGTGGCAAAGTTCATTCTTGTCAACATTGTTGAACAAGAACAGGACATTGCGCAAATAAAGAGCGCAAAATCAACACATAAGTGATATTTACTGTTCATTTAAAAAAATTATGGTTGCTTGGTTTTTGCGATACCAAATGAAATACTACAACTGCAGAAAAAAATTTACTTTATTGCCTGCTGTTTCCCGCGCTACTATAGCGCATGGTGGTGTGAGAGGTGAGCGGGAAAGAGAACAGATGCATTTACTTGGTAGGGGCGCCAGTCGACTGTCATCTTTCGTCGACATTTACAACGAAAGGAGGAGATACGCGGCAATTTTGTTTTCACAATAAATGCCAAATAAAGGGGGGAATTTACTTCGCAGATTTCCCCATTTCCAGGTTGACGGCATGAGTGTGAGCCGATTGTGGGTAGGATTTCCTAACTACAGCCTGTTCCCTCGGTTGTTTAAAGTCTAGGGTGTTAGTAATACGATTAAGCAATATTTTGGTCATCTAATTGAATACAAAAGCGACTAAGCTGTGGAATATGTGATTCTAGGCTTACTGACATCACCTTCCCGTCAATTCCCCGGGCTAGTGGCGCCTTTACTGTCCTTGGGCATTCTGAGCATACTTGTGCTAACAAATGTTTAGTGCAACATCGTCTCAACCTCCACTAGTTCCGCGGTAATGAATCATCAGCAAAAATAGGCGATGAACGTCATATTTCGTGGCACGACCGTCGCTAGGACGTCAGCAGAAACCATTCTAAAAAAAATTTCTATTTGAGAGAGACGCAGCTGAACCTGACCCTCTATGCTCCTGCCCTTGCAGTTACTGACAAATCCTATAGTAATCTCGCCATTGTGCTAGTTGCCCCAGAAACCGGACGCGACGAAATGTTTTTCCAAGTCTACACACGCGTCACCGCCAGCTGGCTCCGATATAAGCCTACGCCACTCGAAAAATCAGTGTCGTTTGGCATAGAGTCGACAACTACCAAAATCGCCTCGGTTAGCGCCCTTCTTGCGCAATCCGCACGTGAAGCATTCACACTTGACAGGTCGCGTCAAAAGACCCGTTTTGTACACGCCGAGTTCCGAAACCCGTAGGCTGAGGCCTCTGGGTAGCAATGCACGAGCCTCCGCAGGCGCTGATTAGCATTCCTAATCTGCTCTGCGGTTTCCTTCTCGAGATGTCGGACCAGCGTCTCCGCGACGACGGGAAGCCGTGACACGCGATAGCGCTCCGCAGCCCCTCGTCACTGCGTGTCCGTCTATCGCCTCGGGGCAACTCTGCCTTTCTTCGGGCACGTCACCGCTACAGCATTTCTGAATAATCCCCGGCGCTGCACAATCCTGCGCGTTCCCATTCATATTTAATCCAAGCCCCATGGTTAGGCGTTCTTTCTTCTTCGTCCAAGTCCCGAAAGGAAGAGCGCAGAGAGGCTTGATGGAGGCACCGTTATACGATGGGGCATGGGAACCGCCTCGCACGACGTGCCCTCTGGACGTGCCCAGTAGTTGGGTGCAGCACTTCCCGGGCTCTCCATGCCGCATAGGATGCAATGATCTGGGCGCTTCAAACTGTTAGGCCTCGTCATTATTTTTCCAACTGCGATAATATTTTTCTGTGCAGTTAGAAAAGTGGACCTCAGGCTGCTTTGTCCACTGTTTCGAATGCTTAAAAAAAGCGCGTAATCTACCTCCCCCGTAATTTCCGGCTGAGAAACGTAGTCTTCGCGGCAACTCCGTTCTGCCTCTGGCGTGGAAAAGAACTCCGGTTTGCTGCACGCAACTTGCGTACGATCGTAACGCCGCCCGCACCGCCATGCGCGCAAAGCCACAGGTCGCTCCTCACTCTGGAAGCGAAACGATGGCGCGCGCATGCAAAAGGAAACAGCTTTACGCGCCTTCCCAGAGACCGGGGAAATGACAATGGAAGGCACCGACGTGGCCATTTGAGAAAGAGGGGGCGTCTCCTCTTCACCGGCCCGTCAGCGTTTGACAGCCGGGCGTCATTCAGCTTTTCCTCGCGCGAGATCTTGTGAACGTCTCGGCTACGGTAAGGAGAGAACGCTTCTTCTTCCACCCTCGTGCCCTTCTCCTTCCTCGGTGGGAGTCAGGACCGATACCCGAAGAACATATCCATGTTTATCTTGGGTGATTTTTTTTATTACGTTCAACGCACATTTCTCTACCTGTTTTTTATTCTGGCCAGCTCATATTTTGGTCTTTTAGTGCATTGGTTACGTTTTTGAAGGCATCTTCCTTCTTCTTGGTTATATTTTTTAAATGTAAGAGTGGCCCTCACAAACTTGTTGTCGATGTCTCTGTCGTGCCCTCACTACTGCTTTTTTTTCTGACAAATGTAACTCATAGAATGTCGCGTACCCTTGCAATTTGTTCACCACTGGTCCCATTGCCTCGATCCGTTCTTGTCATTCGAAGTCGCTGTCATGCTCAATCACACGTCTGTTTGTTCGCGCGCGCGGTTGGTTCCCGCTGGGAACAGCTTTTTGTCCTCTTTGCGAGCGTTTCACAAGGCATATATTTGCGCAGTTTTGCGTGCGCACTGTGCAGCTAAAATATTTAGTTGGGTTTCTTTATTCGTATGTCTTTTTTGTCGCTTTTATGGCTGTTTTTCATGGCTTACTCAACTTGTTCTAGGCCTTCCAAAAGTTTCGTCCGTAGCTACCTACCATGGAGGTCTTCGGACGCAAAAGGCCATGTGTTTGATCACTGGCCGCGAAGGGGTTTTTTCTGACGCAGCCGAGACACAAGACACACATAAATGTATGAGATTACGGCACCGGTGAGACGAACCCAATGGTAAATACTTATAGAAAAAAATATTCCCAGGCTTTCGACTAACACGAGCCTAAATGCGGCTTCAGCGTGTTAAACCACGTTTTGGAGGTCTCAAGCGCCGTGTTTCTCTTTTGTGGATACAAAGTATGCAGAATAACAAACACCCCGAGCTGTCTCACTGCATCGGCACCCACTCATTTTCAGCAGTCAAGGGAAAATAACTATGCTTTCCCGCTTCCTGGCTTCTTTTGCCTTCTTCTGTTTTCCTGGCCCGCGATAAGTGGACACGGTCGGTCAGAACTCAGCTCTAAACGCTACCTTTACTCATCACGTTCCGACTTGTGCATTTTGTAACAAGCTGAACACGTTATTAACCATTTTACACGGATTGTAGCAAGCGTTGGGTATCCTGCTTCACATTAGGCTTTATTTGTTTACTTTTTACTCCCATGTTACTTCCTTCCTGGCTACCTTTTTTTTTCTCATGTAAACCTTCAAATACCGGACAAAACTCCTCGTCGGCAGTGTTTTGTACGTGAGTGAAAGCGTTACTCACCTAGAAGAGCTAGTTGTCCTATAGCAAGTTATTTAGAATGAAAGCATACCGCATGTCGCTACAATCTTCAGGATTTAAATTGTTGCTACAGTTATTTTCAACTAGGAGGGGGAAGAGCTAAGGCGGCGAGTGAGGGACGCGAAAAAAACCTGCTTTGAGATGTGCAGAGGTAATTAAACATAATTAGGCGCCTAAACCCCTCCCTTACCTCCTTCTCCCCGAGATACCCTTGGTGTGTCTTTCCCGTGCTGGCCGATATCGTGGTCGTGTAAAAACAACCTCTGCTTATCTGGACCATATAGGTACAAAAACAAGTCAGCAACAACAGCGTTAGTAATAGAATTTTATATCAAAATGTCCTTTTAGTGCATCTTTCTTGCGCCCTGTTTAAGCGCTGTTATTCTCTGTAAAGTATGTACCAATAAGCCGCGGTACCCCGCTTTTTCTATTCAAGGCAAAAGACCCTTGACGTACATTTTGGGGCAATATGTTCATCATATAGGCCAACAGAGACTTAGAAGTGGGCCTGGCACAGGCAAAGCCAATGAACCCGTTTATTGCGGGAAAAACTCTTGCATGCATCCGCTTGCTACTCGGCATTCAAAGCTAGCTTCCTCCGTGCGAAGGTCCTTTCGAGCTGATAACGCTGTCACCACGCGGCGCTGAAAATAGCTCGTTGGAGCCGCGTCTCAAATTTCGCCAAAACCCGCATGAGAGACCCAGAATGCAAGGCCCCGGAAGCCGTCTGCTGAGAAATGTGCACGAACTGTGCGGAGTAGTTCATGCGGAGCAATCTGTAGTTCCAGATTGCCGCCTACACCGGAAGGCGCTGCCGTCGTTGGCAGCCTTCCAGCTGTGAAAACGGCACAACAGCACACGAGGTCACGGAAATTAGTACCAACATTCGCCATAACGCATCTACTATGCAACTATAGTTTTTGGCGGAGTTTAGTAAGCAATATTTTACAAGCACACGAAATTCTTCTGGTTGCAGTTTGAGAACGACGTTCCTGTGGACACTGATGTTCTGCGCACATCCATTCGGAGTAATGGGCTGAAGAAGGTCCACGCGAACAAACTGCGGCAAACCACACGATGCGCCTCGAAGTGGGGTAAATCATTGATGGGTACTTCAATAAAACGTGTTGTTGGGGTAGGTGGTTCCCATTACACATTGATGGGTACTGTCCGCGTAAATCAGCCGGTATACGCTTAGCATCCCTAGTGCCATATTCGTACGGATTTTTACAGCAGTTTTTAATGTCATGATGTGCTACGTAGCCAAAGCCTCAGAAGATTTTGGAACACTTTACCTTGGAAATGATTGGGTGCATACGTGATGGAGCACGGAACGCTCCCAAAATTCTAACAGACTACGTGCCGCTGCTGTCACACTACAAGAACGACCAATTAAGAGAACAATTTCTGCGCCGTATCCATTGTAGAGTGGGAAGCAGTATACCCGTATTGCATGACTTGTGCCGAACTGTAGGCAACATTTTTGCGGAAAAAAGCATTCGCTTTGGTATGCAGCAGATATGTTTCCGTGTTTCATGGTAGAGGGACACCAAAGCGCAAGAACCAGTCTGCCTGTTTAGGTAAATATATAACAGTGATTACTAGATTACTACAAAGCGCATTCTTCATTGCCAGTGCAGCCCTGGTTTGATAGAGTAAGCAAAGCCTAACATGAAAAATTGTCATTCACGCTCTATATATGACTACTATTCCTGGCATTCAGAGTCGTGTAACACGAATTTGAAATTCGGCAGATTTAAGCTTTTTTAATAACGTTATAATGAAACGAATGGTTGGGCGAGTTTGTATACGTTTGCGTAACTGCGCGATAGACGAAACACGAGATTAAGTGACAGGACAGGCTCTACCTTTCTATTGTGTTTCGTCCTCAGCGCTGTGATTGGGCTAACAGTGTGGTTGCAACCCAACAAGGTGAAATCGAGGTGCATTGTCACTTTTGTCGTACAAACTTCTTCAAAGGGGGCAAACTGTCGCTTGTCAACAGGACAAAAAATTGGCCGCGTATCTGCTCCTTTCGTTGCAAATGTCGACAAAAGACTTTATCGACTTTTGCCAAGTAAATGCCTCCTTTCGCTTTCCCGCTCACTTCTCATGTTAGACCTCTTGCGTCGCGCTCCTCCCAAGGTAAGACTCCAAATGTTTGCTTAAATCATTTCAAATATACCGCGTTCCACTGCTCCAGGCCGGGTGTCTCGATGCCAACGCTGCCGCACGGCGGAGACGTGCGTGAATCGAGGCGCCCTACTTCAACGTTGATAGAACCCCGTTGCCCTACTCCAGGTGCGTTCTAAGCAGAACGTGGAACCTATCTAGTGGAACCTTTCATAACTGTTGCCGGTTGATTTCTTAAAATGGCGCCAGAAGCTGTAGTGGCGCGGGCGACAGCAGGTGACGGCGGAGTGAATTTTTTTTCTACAGTTGATGAAGTACTTATTTCGCAAAAATCAAGGATGTATGATTTTTTTTATAAAGGAACACTGCAAATGTCACTTGTGTATTAATTTGTTGTCTTATATTTGCGTAATGTCTTGTTCTTCTTCAACAATGTTGACAAGTATGAACATTACACCGGACTTAGACGGGTAGATTTAGCTGTGACTATATAAGACTATTGCGCAGGCGTTGTTTTACTTTGGCCGGGTGGCTGAATCGAGTCACAGACAGACAGAGAGACAGAAAGACAAACAAACAGACTTACAGGCGGACTAAAATTTCTGGGTTTAAGTAGCCCAAGAAAGACTATCGTCTTTAAACGGATGTCTCGCTTGAACTTAGCTGGTCACCATAATTCCGATTCTGACTTCAGCCATGTGTTGCCTCGGTGTACAACACTCTTAGAAAAACTGCTAGTAAAAAGGTGGTAACGGGTTGTATTAACTGACTCCTTACGAAATTTACTACCCCAAGAACGGTACTTAGGTCCCGCCACTAAGTATGAAACCTAAATGCTACGGTTACGAGTCAGTGCACTTAGTAACTGTTGCTTGTCCGATACTAACATTCACTGATAGCAATAAAATTCTATGAAATATTGAACATAATAACTACAGCACTTCTCCCACTCCAAATAACGATTAAAAAGTTTTTGTAAATCCACCTGCTGACTTGTACATGCTCACATTAAAATGCATAGTTCTAAAATTATCGCTAAAATACTTGATTTTTTGCGACAACCCCACTGACTCTGTCAAGACGACTTTCCGCTGGTGGCTATAAAAGCACGAGCAGATGTATTGCTAAGATCTCGCACATCCCGTTGGTCTTTTTTCTGAATCTAGTTATTGTCCAAGTGTTCAATGCCTCTATGCCGCGCTGCTTGCTCAGCGGATGCGCATTTTCACGCGTAGCTTTTTACTAGGCTATGCATGGCTAGTTAGTAAAAACATTAAATTCCTCAGTGTGTACTGTGACAAGTAACTGGTAAGTGTTCTTTTAGTAAGTGCCACGACCTACTGTTTAACAGTGAAGACTCTCGAGCCGATATCCGATAGGGAACGCACCAAGTGCCGACTCTTGTTGAAGCTAGGCATATGTATACACCGGCAACTGCAATCAATGGGAGATTACTACTGCAAACAATTATATCTACCGTTAAAAACATTCATGTGGAAAAAGAGCCGTCAGTTAAGGCGCGCGTAATATCGCAGCACGCCCTCCATAAAAACCAATGCATGTCAATGACAGAATGGAGCAGCGCACTTCGCGAGTTTGCCTGCATGCATTCTTGGACAGTATTTTCGCATTAGCATGCCCTTCGGGCCACCGACGCCACTGGACAATTCAAACCCCGCGCACTGTGACGTCGTGACCTTGAGAATGGTCGGAAAGAGGTGCATCCACATAAAAACCAAGAGGGCCGGTATTAAGATAGTTTTTACTGCGAAGCAGCATGCCCCGATCAGCCAAGGAAATTTTCATGTCCGAATCTGCAGAAAACGCCAGGCTGCAAAAGAAATTACTAGCACCGCCAGGAATCGAACCTGGACCCGAATAGAGAAACTGAGCGACAGTCCGTCGTCTTTCCGACTAAGCTACGCCCACACGAGGAGACGGAAAGACGGGCGGTGTACTCAATGAGCACAGCGGCGGGTCGTCTGCCACCAACGCTCATTCAAAGCCCTCGCGTGAAGTGCAAACCGCATAATGCATGAAAACGGGGTTCACGTGGTTTGGATTAGCGGCGAACGGAACAGCGTCTGGGAATGGAAGCGCGGGAAGGGCGCTCCTTGGCGGCGACGCATGAAACAAGAGTGAAGGGGAGGCAGTGAGAGAGATGACGCCATAACCGAGCGTGCCGCAGTCCTTCTCACCCTTCGCCAGTCCGTTTTCTTTCCGCCGTCACTGCTGTGTTCGGTCACTCGGTTACACGGACGACGCCGCAGCGAAACCCAGGTAACGGCGTCACTGTTTTCACTCTTTGTAGAGCCACGTGTGTGAATTGGGGTGACCTTACATGGGTAATCGTAATGGGTGTCGTTTACAGCTTCGCAGTCCAACCACCTCCACAGCTTAGATTAGAGCCAAATTTTTTACAATGAAGCTGTAAAGGAATCCTTTTATGAAATATTTCTGGCGCTGTGGAAGTCAACAACGCGAATAAGAACATAAGAATAATAGCCCCTCCGTCGCAAGAGTTGTAAGGCATGTGGTACCCGCCTCGAACCTATAGTTTATGGTAGTCCCGCGCCCATGAAAATATCTTTGCATTGCAAAACATGGTATGCTTTATTTCCGGAACCATTTTTGAGGCAGTCATTAGTACAAATACAAGCAAGGAAGCGTCCTTAATGTTTCCACGTGCCACATTATGCATTGCAACCTGGAATCAATATTTTTCATTAGTTTCGAGTGTTTGCAATATAATTAACACATTGCTTTGAGCAGAATGAAATCATTTGATCTGTGCATGCTGTAGAGGTTTTAAACGGAAAGCTGAGCTCTGCAGTTATAACTGGAGGACACCGCAGGCCAGCGCAAGATCCCAGGTCTCACCCATGCACCAAATTCCTTGCGCGGTTGCTGTTAAATGGTGCTTCTTTCCTACAATGAAAGCTCTAGCCACAGCCGTTATACTGAAACATTTCTACACTAGAATAGGAAGCAAAGAGAACCCGCGGCAAGCTTTATCCTTTACGCATTTTTTTTTTTTGCTGTTGTTGTTTGGAAGGGAAGATAGAAGGAAGAACCCCGATCCCAGAAACAACCCGAGAGTGTTTTTTTCTCCTGCCGATCTCCTTTCAGTCGAAGCTCAGGAAACCGGCGGCCTTGCCTCCCTGCTTCTGCTTGGAGATGCGATGAGGCGCCGATCGCCGGGCGGCGCTGCCTGCCGCCGAACCAATTCCCGTTCTCACGGGAGCCGCCGAGGTCAGTACGACAGGTCACCGGGTTCGAATGGAGGAGCCCCGAGAACGGCCCTCCCCCTCTGCAAATTTCTCTCCCCTCTTCGATTCCTGCCTTCAGGAAACTCCCTTTCCGTCGGCAATCTTTGCAACAGCCCGGTTTACCGCTTTCCGCATCCCCGCCCCTCCCCACCCCACCTCGGCTGGGCTCTTCCGACTCCTTGGCTTCTTACGTCGGCTTCTGTTCCTGTCGCCACCCATAGGGACCCTCTGTGCTCTCCGTACTTGGTTTCTTTCCGAGCGCGCGTACATTTTTGCTTGGGGGAACCATCTTTTGCTGCTTTCATCGTTTTCCTTCCGGTTCTTTCTGTTATTTTTTGTGTGGCTTGGTTACTCCGACAGAGCCGTTCGTTTTCCCGGGATTTCTTTTAGCGGCATTTTTTATCTGCAGCTTCCTCGAACAGCACCCTTAGCTCCTTACAGGATTTTTTTTGCCACCTTTTATTCTAGCACACTGCCGTTCACGTTGCGCCCCCCCCCCCCCTCTTTCCCTAATGTGCCTCACTTTTGCGACTGAATTCACGTGCGCTGCGCGTACAATGCACTCTCTGCTTTGCAGCCTAAATGAGCCCAACTCGCACGCTTGCCACTTTCTAGAAAGAGGGCGATAAAGCGGATGGGGCCGAGCGAAGGCCAAAGGGAGGGAGAAACGTCACGAAGGAATTATTCGCTCCGTGCCCCTTAATGCCTGTTCTGATTTCTTTTTCAGCGCACCGGGGACATCCTGATTGCGGTGTGTGTCCCTTGTTTTCTTTTGTGTTCGTGCGCCTTGGATGGGCGCTATTGTTTCTTCAACATGCTCCACCAACTCGTCCACATCAAGTTCCGGTTCCCTCTGATGGGTTTGCATTTACACTTACCTATTCTCGGGTACAACTTAAGAATTGCAACGGAAGGGACCGCTATGCCTCATCACCGCAGCCGGATGTTACTCCGGTCGGCGCAAGTAGTGCGTTATTGGGAATATTTTGAACATGGCGCGAGACGTTTCCGTTATTTTTCTGGTTTTATATGCTTATAAACTACTACAGGGACGATAAAAAAAACTACGTGCAAAAAGGCACAGGATAGCACGCATTCATAACAATCTCTTTTAAAAGCGGGTGCGCCCGTTGAAATCCGAGTCCGTCGCTAAGGCGGAGTGATACCGTACACGGGCTACTGCCGTTCTTAACTTGTTCCCGAGTATAGATTATAGGCTGTTCAAAGTTATTTCACGTGCTCTTCATTTCATTTCCCGCCAACTATTTTTGTGTCACTTTGTTTCACGCATATTTGCTTTTATTACGTTTCGAACTCGTCGTGCAAGCGACAAATTGTCCTTTCCGTGCCCCAGCAGCGCACTATTCCCGCCAAAACTACTTGTTGCCCTTTTGCGGCATTGCTATTTTTGGGTTCAGTATTGTCAAGATTCACATAGGCGTGCACATACATGGTGGCAAAACAGTGCAGCTTTGAACGTATACAGAAAGAAAAGGAGAAACACAGGACGCGTGCCGACTGTGAACTGAAAGATGATTGAATAAAGCGGACATTTTTATGCTCACATGAATTGGGACTGCCCAAACGCATACATGATCTCATAACAGACACGAGCTCGGCTAAAACCGAACTTGCAAGGGGCACACGTGCCAACATATACGAATATCCAAGAACCGAAAGCTCTTTATCAGGTGAAGACACATAATCTTGACTAATGACATTGACCTTATCTCCAAGGTTGTTTATGCTCTTGGCCTATACTATTTCAGGGTGATAGCAATCCTTGGGTTTGTACAGAATCTTTGTATTATGTCGATGGAGCACACCCGCAGCCGCCTCTGGGTTTTACGAGGGTATTTAATGTATGCCATAGAGCAGTTATATCGCCAAAGAGACCTCGTTTATTTCTGCTGAAAAATTGCCGACTAAAAGGGGCTGATACATAGAGCCATGATGCAAGCGACCTACTGTAGGTGCATAGGAAGGCCCAAGGGCCTTCCTACATTCGGGTCAGGCAGCTTATGTGGCACTGGTAAAAGTGTCTGCATGTCTATATAGCAGCAAAGCCGAAGTCACGGTGTCTAGCAATGTGGCTCTTCACTCTTGCGAATTTCTGCAAGTCTTTATCTTCGGCCGTATGAAGCAGTACAGGCGACAGGCTCGATTTTCTTCAGGCGAAAGTTCCTCGGTATCATACTACAAATACCTGCAGGAGTTCTGCTTATACTACGGTAGATGTGTTCACGTTTGCATTAAAATGTTAACACAATGGGATCTCGAGGGAATGATGAGAACAATTTCAGAAATTTTTTCGGATGAAAAGCCGACTAATAATTGCGTACAGGGTAAATGTCATCTTAATCGGTCATTCATCTTATCTGTACAAGATTCTGTGGCGACGAAATCTTAAACCTTAAAAAGTGAAGCCCCAAGAGCAGGTTAGGAGGGAAGCGTGAGGTGTACGGAACTTATTCGCTGATTAGTGTGGTAAGAGGTTAACGCTCGCAACTGAGGATGATGAGTGGTGTGAAAAAAATAAGGGAGGTGAAGAAAATGGCGGGGGAAAATGAAGGGAGCTCACACTAACGCGTAAGACTTGAAGGTAGCGAAGCTATACGCAACCGTCACCGCGATCAAGACGGTCTAAGTTCACGATTGCAGCCGATTTGGTTCTTCTTCGCTGCCGCAACGACCTCCGTTATTGTTGCTATAAGTGTGAGCGTCTTTCATTTTTTGGAAGCGATAATCATTGGACATCACCTTGGAGGGGCGTACGCTATGACGTGTATGTATCATTCCAAGCAAGTGTTGCCACGATTACGACGAACGTTGGAGTTTCTTTGTTTTTTTGACAATCTTGGCCAATCTCCTTAAGTGGGTACGCTTGGATTGACTAACATGCGCCGTGGACGCTGCGCGGCCGCCGCGAGGCGCACTCACACGAGCGCTCGGCATTTTCTTGTTGTTTTTAACGGCTGGGTGGTCGCCGCGAGGCCCGCGCGCTGAGAAATTGCTTGGTATTTTTAGCTGCGCACGCGAAAAATTAGGATTTGCTAAACAGCTTCCCTGTTAAAAAAGACAAAAAAGTAAAACTAACACACCCCTCTTACTGAACCGCAGGGGTAACCCAACTGCGTAGTAATTCACGAATGATTTTTTCCGGCCTGATATAACACTCGAGAGCGGGCTTTAAATTTGTGCAAGTGACACGTCCCAAAACAACTGATTTCATTTTTTGGAAAAACCGTTTTTATAGCGAGCCCCAGTCGCTTGTTTCTTCTCATCATAAGGTTCCGAACAAACGATCACCCCATGCCGAGCGCGTATCGGAGTACTGAGCAGTTATCTTACATTTCAACGGTGTAAGTTTGACATTTGGGCGCTGTGTTAGGAATAAAACGCCGAAAGTGACGGGGGTCATTGCGGTCAACTACGATTAAGGGAATGGGTATACGAACGTGTAAAATCGCTACCCCACCCTCTTCCTCAGCCACCGTCATGATTTCCAATCCTCAATACATGGTATACTCTCACCCATAAAACTGAAAAATCCTACCCAGAGTAGTGACATTTCGTTGTGCTTTATGTACATTCGAGTCTGTCGACACATTGGTATTTTCTACTGAAATGATAATCCCTTCATTTCTTCAACCGTTTTTCCACTGGAATGACGACGTGGACCTAGATGATTCTGAAGTGCACCATGGGGCTCTACGCAAAATTTCACCGACCACGACAGGTATTTTTTGTCTCGAGTCATTGCCGACATCATTTATTCCCGCACCTCTGGAAGTAAATCGTACACGTCCTACCATTCGCTGACGCATGTTCTCACTGAGAGGCTAAAACAGACGTTCGTCAGTGTGCTTTCAACGTAGGCTACTCGTTATACTGATCACCGTTTTTGGGATGCTGCCTTGATGTTCGCCAGAGTCGCCTACAATTCATCTCACCATTACACGGCTGGTTAGTCTCCCTACTGCGTGGTATTAGGAACAGGGCCCACTTTGTACTGCATGCGCTGGTAATGCCTGCTACAGCTTTAACCGGCTAGTACGCCCTTAGCCGCTATTACATGGGTGCGTCTCAAACGCAGCGAGCCCAGTGTTTGCCTCATCGATGTAACGCCAACTTAGGATTCGCAAACTTAGGAATGCGCCGCAAAGTCAGCGCGCCATCAGTTTCGGTTCGACGCCCGCCCTTGTCGCTGCAGCGATTCGCTTCTGTCGCCGCCAAGCAAACGCGGCCATTGATGTTACCGCCAGGACTGACGTAGCTCGTCAGATGGCTGGAACGCACCTCACCCTATGCCAACCGAAAGTTCAATTATCAGTGAGCCGACGACTAGTTAATGGCTGTCTCGTAGGTTCTGCTTCCCTCAACCGCGTGTCGTGTGCGCCACTATACCAATCCCCTTTCGCGGTGCATTCCATGCTACACTGGGCGGCGCCAGGTAGCCAGCGCAGCCTTCGAAATTACATGATCCATCCGTCCTCCTCTGCACATATCCAGGCGGTAATTATGCACGTGGCCCAGCTTGAGTCAGAGGTACCACACCAACGTTCCCTCATTTTTAAACAGCAGCCCAGACGACGCCTTGACGGCCGCGTTCGGAAGAAGGGTACTCACTTCATGGGGCGGGACGACGACAAGGCTACGTTTCATAGACAACACACACACTAAACTATATTACGCCCTTTTTGGCCAAAAGGGGTTTAGCATAAGCGGTAAAAGGGCGTTGGGCGGTCATAACACCCTTTTTCTTGAATCTCAACACCCTTGTCCAAGCTCTACACCCTTTCTGTGTGAAGAATTGGGGTAGAACAACTTCAACACCCTTAGGTTTTCTCAGGGTGTTGAAAGGGTGTGGAAAAGGTGTTCAGCTGTTCATTAAATAAAACAATGCATACATGTATAACTGCACTGTAAAGAACAAGACACCCCCTCATACCCTCCTCTACCCGTAAGAAATATCCAAAAGCAAAAGAGAAAACAATTGTTCGTCGGCAATAATCGCTCGTTTCCCTATACGGTGCGCCTCATGCCTCAAGTTTATCTTGGGCAAGAGTAATATCAATTTGAACCTTTAAAATAAAAAAAGGCTATAGTTGTATGGCGAAAAGGGTGTTGACCGACTGCAACACGCTTGGCTTTCTGTAGGGTGGTTAAAAGGTGCGAAATAGGTGCTCAGTTGCAAAAAAGCTGGGGTCGACCTAGTTTCTGCTTGTGTTGCTAAGTTTTGCTACGCTTGCTAGGCTGCGATGTTCTTGCTTAGCTACGATAAGCGCTGAGGCGTGCGGCCCAGTTTAACCGGATTTTACAATGCTGTTCCAGTGTGTCCCCCAAATTGACCGCTGATTAAAAGGGGAAACAAATTAGGTCAACCCCAGCTATATGCTGATTGTCCAGCCTTGCAGCACTATTTCAAGCTGCGCCAATTTCGTTTTGCGTTTTAGAATCCCAAAATGACTAGTACATTTGAAATGGTATAGTAAGATGTGCGCATACGCGATCCTTCTGTGATCACACTCGAACAGGCTCCAAGGCCAGCTTCATTATTACAAAACCTTATCGGCGGTGGTGCACCCTTTACAAGGGGCGCCGTATTTTCTCTGTCTTTTTTTTCGCTAACACCATCGAACGTAGTTAGAGCTTAATCAGCTTCACTTGTATTAAATTATGCCAATTTATATTGTGTCCAATATCGGGAGGTACAAGATATACCCCGCTTGTAGAAAATATTCTATCCACCCGTGTAAACCGGTATAATACCTCCAAAGTTGGAGGTCGTTTACACCCATTTTCTCAGTTGGCGGTCTTTTCTTACACCCTTTTTCTAACAACCTTTTTTACACCCTTTTTCTTAGCTTCCAACTCCCTAATTTCTATCCAACACCAAAAAACTGGCGCAGCTGGCACTGGTGGTGTAAGGCTGGAGAAACAGCAGAGATGGGATGGACCTTGTTTGTTTCCCCCTTGAATCGGCTGTCAGTGTGGAGGACACTCTGGAACAGCCTAGTAAAATCCGGCTAAACTTGGCCTCACCCCTCAATACTTAGCCACACTGGAAGAAGCTAGGTCAACCCCCAGGTTAACGCCTATTTCACACCCTTTCAACACCCTACAGAAATCCAAGCGTGTTGAAGTCGGTCAACACTTTTTTCGCCGCAGAAATATAGCCTTTTATATTTTAAAAGTTTGAATTGATGTTTCTCCTGCCAAAGGTAAACTTGGGCATTGAGGCGCACCGTATATGGGAACTAACGATCACTGCGCGCGAACAATTTTTTTTGCTTTTGAGCATTTCTTACTCGGTGGAGAGGAGGCTATGAGGTTATCTCTTGTACTTCACAGTGCAATGATACATGCATAAATTGCGTTAATAAATCAAACGCAGAACACCTTTTCCACACACTTCCAGCAGCCTACGAACAACCAATGGTGTTGAAGTTGGTCAACACCATTTTTCCACACAAAAATGGTGTAGAGCTACGAAAAGGGTATAATGGCCTCCCAATACCCTTTGTTCACTTATGCTGCACCCTTTTTGGCCAAAAAGGCATGTACAGTCCTTCTATTTCTCGGTAGGAGCTAAAATATTGGTCTGTCTGTCTGTCTGTCTGTCTGTCTGTCTGTCTGTCTGTCTGTCTGTCTGTCTGTCTGTCTGTCTGTGATTCGATTCAGCCACCCGACAGAGTGCTTCTACACGAAGTATATACACGCGAGACTGTTCCAAACTACTAGAGCTGCAGACATGGCTCATACATGTACACATTCTTTAGCTCAAAGGAAACAAACCTCAGGCATATTTGAGACAAAACTTAAGTACATAACCAAAAGTACCACTGTTCTTTGAACTCGATGACACGTTGGATTCATTTGCATGATATTAAACAATTGAAACTGGGCCGAGAACAGGGACCCTGTTTTACCGGATGGCGCATCAGCAGTTCTTAGGCGGGAAAATTGAGACAACTTGAGCAGACCTTCATTGAATTCATCATAAGAGGAGCGAGAGGGGAGAAGAAGGGCATGGGTGACGGGATAACACGAAAGGGAGCGATGTGGCAGAGGCGGCAGATCAAGCGAAACCGGGAGATAAGCGGCGAGTTTCTTTCTTGGGGTTTTTGGAATACGCGGAATTACGTTTTGCTTATCTCAGCATGTGTTCAGCTGCCAAAGTGAAATATATAAATTGCGTAAATTATACAAATTAAATTGAATATAGGGTAAATTATATGGTGCTCTTGCTTCTAACCGGTAACAGTATGTTACTAGTAAGAAATGTGAGAAAATGAGGCAGCAAATGTCCACAAGTTAGTTGAGCCATTTTTTTTTTGCAAAGTGTGGTCTGTGATTAGAACAGCTGTTGCGGTCGCAATAGCAAAAGCAACTTACAAAGTTGCGGAGACGGCTTGCTGAATACCAATATAGCTTAAAACATTTCCATTACATTGAAGAAAATAGATATTAAAGAGAGCTTTACATGGCTAGACGAAATAAAAATCAGGCAGTCAATCCGGCAGAAAAGGCTTCACGCGCAAGGTTAGGCGCGTGCGCGAAAAAAGCAGGTTGGAGAAGACCAAGGAAGGCGAGATTGGCTGGGTTTATAGATGACATAGCTACACTCGCAGATACCGACACTGGTAAGTGAGAACAGTTGTAGGGAACCGCGCATCGAAGGGAATCGTAAAAGATTCTCTCTCGCAGCAGAGCACGCACGCAGAGACCTACTGCGTGACGCACGGCTCAAGCTCAAGCACACCTCAAGATGAGCCGTTGTTACTGGCACAGCAGCGTCAACATGGCAATGGCAAACACCGTTACAGGCCACGTGTCATACGAAAGGTAACACACCAGCCGCACGTTGCAGCTTCTCTGGTTAACTAACTGTACGTAGTGCATGGGCGCGTTTTAGTGCGCAGCACTTAAGCAATGTTGGTGATAGTATTGGCGACACCGTGGACCCCGAGCCCCCACACTCACGCTGTGACCAACCGTGGTAATCAGTCGAAAAGCGGAGGGATAGAAGCCTCTAACGGTGGCCGTTGGAGCCCTGGTCAAGCTCCGGCTGATGGGCTCCCTGTCCGTTTACCGGGCGGGGAGCTCCGGGACCTCTCTAGTTCTCAGGGTAACGCTAGAGAAAAAAAGCCCCCCTGTTCCCTGCTCTATAGTATTTCGCATGGTATTTTCTAAACCATTTTCTAAACCTGATCGGGCCTCGAAGAGGACCCGCACCGAAGCCATCATCAAGCCAGTCTCAAACCATGTGTTCACAAACCCAGAAAACTCTCCACGATTTTTGGTCATGCAATCAGTGGACAAAGAAACACCAATCACCACAAAGTCCGTGTTCCTGATCGCAAAATTTATCGAAAGTGTCGTTCGAAAAAACTAGGAGGCAAAAAAGCTAACCTCTGGTGACATGCTGGTTGAAGTTATAAGTAAAGAATAGTCTTGCAACGTACTAAAGCAAACATGCATCGGAGATCTACAGATCACTGTGACACCCCACTGTACTATCAACAGCTGCCAAGGAGTTATCTCGGAAATTGAACTTCTCAATGAAAGTGACGCTGATGTCCTCGAAGGATTGCGTGAGCAAGGTCTTACGGCAGTCAGACGTATCACAATGAGGCGTGAAGGAAAAGAGATAAGAAACAAACATATAATTCTGACTTTTCTCCGTAGCACTCTACCAACGTCCGTGAAAGCAGGTTTCCTCCACTGCCAGACAAGACCATACATCCCGAACCCGCGACGCTGCTTTAAGTGTCAACGGTACAGGCATGGTACGAAGAACTGTGGAGGCCAAGAAAGATACGCAAAATGCTCAGAGCATGATCACAAGACAGGCGATTGCCGCACCACACAGTCCAAATGTAACTGTGATGGGCCTCACGCCGCTTACTCTTGTTCCTCTAAGGAGTTTAAAACGAGAAGGGAATAATGAATCTCAAAGTTACTGAGAACATCTCATGCCCAGAGGTACGGAAAAGAAACGCAATGCTTCCTTCAGGAAGCTACGCCGACGGTGCTCGCCAGGGGGCGAGGCGGTGTCAGGTTTCAGTGAGAACCCAGTACAGCACTGCTGACTTGGTCCCGGCACCGCCCCCCACCGTGCTACCCTCGGCAGCCCACGCCGCCACACTGCCTGCGGACTTCGCAGTCACAGTGGCGACAAACACACCTGGAGGCGGTGTCTCCTCTCCTGTGCCTGTTCCAATGCTCCTCTGCGGCTCTGCGGCTCCACTGACACTAGAGCAACGGCTGCCCCTGTGTTATCCGCCCCGCCACGGCCTCCACATGGGCCTCGGCCACCAAGCGTCCCTCGGGGCGCCCGTGCGAAGGAACGTGACCGAATGACAACTCCAAGGGCATCAGACGATGATATAGATGTAACACCATCCTAACCGGCATAACAGACGCCCAAGGAAAGACGGCACTTTGTTGAGCGCCAAAAAAAGCCACTGCCCAGGGTAACTGCTCCTGCACAGAACACATAATACGCACATAAAAGACCCCTTGAATAAGGAAACTACTCTACTAGCAGCATCAATCTTCTTAGTAGACTTTTATGGCAGTTCAAAACATTGTCCAATGGAACTGTAGGGGCCTAATGAGAAACCTCGATGACGTCTATGAAATCCTGTCCAAACACCAGCCAAATATCATATGCCTACAAGAAACGCATTTAAAACCCCCACAAACCAACTTCCTCACTCAATACGCAGTATTGTGTAAAGACAGAGACAGCGGCACTCACTCGTTTGGGGGTGTAGCAATTGTCGTGTAAAAATCTGTTCCCTGTCAATCTCTTCAGCTACTTACTGCCCTCGAAGCTGTGGCTGCCCGGGCAATAATTTTTAGTATGTTACAGTCTGTCGCTTATAACTCCTCCTGACTACCACCTGTCAAGTACAGAATTCGAATCCCTCCTTTGCGAGCCTCCGGAATCTTGTTTACTAGTGGGCGACCTTAATGCTCACTCTGAAGTCTGGGGGGTCGGAACGCACAGATGCCCGAGGTCGCTTGCTGTAAAAGTTTCTTTTATCATCCGGAGCCTGCCTACTCAATAAAAACGGCCCACACATTACAATACAACACATCCCACATACCCGCACATCAATCTGGCTATAGACTCTTCCATTCTTTTTGCGCATGTTGAATGGGGAGTAGACACTAACCCATACGGAAGTGACCACTTCCCAGTCACCCTAAAATTTCGCGAATGTGTCCCCCACAGTTCAATTATACATAAAAAATTCAGAGAATGTGGTGCCGACTAGGGCAAGTTTCGGTACAAATCAAAACTCCCCTACACTACCATCAGCCATTTACGCATTGATGGATCTTGTAGCTTCCACACATCGAACATTCTTGAGTCTGCCCAAAGCGCCGTTCCGCAGATCTCGAGCGGTACTCGTAATCTTCGGAGGCCTTGGTGGAATGAAGAATGCAGACTTGCGCGAAAGGCTAAAAATAAGGCGTGGGGTGTCCTACGCAGAAGTCCAACGGCGGAAATCTTAGTATCTTTTAAGCGATCAAAGGCACTGGTTCGGCGCACTCGCGGCCAAGCCAAAAGAGATAGCTGGAACTTTTTTAGCTTCAATAAATTCGCATTCAGATGCGCGGAAAGTATGGAATAGAATTCGAAAGTCCAAAATACAGAAAAAACGCAACGTGCATTTAGTGTGTGCTACTGATGACACGCTTCTATACCAAGAAAATGTACTTGCACAACAGTTTGAATACATATGGAGCTCTGCCCATTACACAAATTCGTTCATCCAATGCAAGAAATCTGTGGAACGCAATCCGATTCGGGATAACAGACAATCAGAAGAGTGGTAATACTCTGAACTCACTGTGCAAGAGCTGATGCTTGCTGCCGCCACGTGAAGGGCTTCACCTGGGCCAGACAGCATTACGTACAGCATGATCCAGAATATTCACCCAGACACCCTCGAAACACTCCTCTGCCTTTACAACAAGATATGACTGGCAAGACGCTTCCCCACCTCTTGGAGAGAGGCAATTGTAGTGGCTATACTGAAGGAAGGGAAAGATGCTTCAATCCCAACAAGCTGGGACCTGGCACCAGCATGGCTGGGGATCTGGCACCGGCATGGCTGTCAGTCACTCACGGCTCGTCTTTCTTCAGGTTGCGCAGATGGTGGCAATTTTCCTTGGTTCTGGAACAACAACGTGTCCTGCCTTCGATGACGGTACAAACCCGGATATCTGCTCGGCTTTTCAACTGCGGTTGCATTGCTCCTCACCGCTGGATATGCTAGCATTGCCGGCACCGTCCGGCAGTGCTAACACCAGCAGTGCTAGCTTGCAGTCAGTCCCTCACGGCACGTCTTTCTTCAGGTTGGTTATTCTTATCGCTTTGTTAAGGAAAGCGGTTTAAAAAATTGGTGCCAGGTCCCAACTCGCTGTCGACTACGATTGTTTAAAATGTTCTCCTGCTGGGTGCAAAATTTTTGTCATGCGTGCGTGTTGCTCGAATGTTGCTGCTTCTTTCTGGAGATGTAGAGCAAAACCCGGGCCCTCTGACAACCCAACAGGAAAAAAAATCCCGCCATATCCACGGAATGAATGATAAGTGGGGCGAAGCTCGAGAGGGGGAGATCATCGGTAACCGTAACTCTCCCGTGAAAGTTCGCCCATTACATCATTAAGAAAGACGTAAGACTGTGTGCGTACATTGTACAAATCAACTTTTATTTGCGGAGTCAATGCTCCCAGGCCCAGACCTGGTGAAAGACCCCGCGCAATCGAGGACTACCCCGCACCTCCACCACAATTTGTCACGTAGGATGGGACACAACGGTAAAGAAAGAACTTTTATTTAGGGCGAACTTGTGCCCGAAGAAGACGAGAGGAAACGAGCAAAGGTCCTTGCGTCTCGTTCGATCTCCGAGAACGACTGCCTGCGTTCGTGGCGTGATCTCTTGCGTGATCTCCCCCTCGCAGTGCACGTGCGCTCGCGCCTCCGTTGGCGAACACAGACAAGCTCGCGCTCCCGGTGCCGAGTTTGCGCTGCCGGTTGCAGCCGGTTCTTGCGCGTGCAACGCGGCCCACTTTGCGACATCTCCGAAAGCATGCGGCGGTCACGTACCACGAGACACAAGGGATGGACAGACCCATGACTTAAGGAGCTTCGCCCTAAAAATTTACACCATCTTCCCGCGAGGCGAACCATGGGGTAGATGCGACGCATCGGGGGTTGCCGTTGCGTTTTCGTTATGTTAGCGATGTCAGCGTTTGGATTGCTGTTGTTGTGTATCCTATTTATGCAGCATGTTCACTCCCGATGCGTCGCATCTACCGCATGGTTCCCCTCGCGGGAAGATGGTGTAAATTTTTAACCGAGCGCAGGCTGCGCGCT
Source organism: Haemaphysalis longicornis (assembly GCF_048455015.1). Lineage (NCBI taxonomy): Eukaryota > Metazoa > Arthropoda > Arachnida > Ixodida > Ixodidae > Haemaphysalis > Haemaphysalis longicornis. The sequence continues at coordinate 119,945,812 of NW_027526203.1, read as the reverse complement.
AACGCACAGCTGGCACGGCGACGGGAGCGAGCGCAGCCGGGCGCAAGCTGCACGCTGACCCGCTGACGCACAGATGGCGCTGCGGTGAGAGCGGCGGAGCACGCAGCTGCCGTCGCGAGGAGAATGGGGGGGGGATGCGGACTACGCTGCGACAACGACGCGGGACAAGGCGAGTTAAAGAGATGCGTTGCATCTAAAAGAGATGTTTGATGTCATGACACTACCGTCAATGCAACAACAGACTGAAATTCTTTCGGGAATTCGTTCGATTCGAGCCGGCCAGCAAGCACTCGGAACAAAAGCTATCGCAACTGGCAGAAAAGGTCAAGCTCTTGGAAGAAAAGGTATCCCCTTTACAGGTTGACGTAACGCAACTACTCGCTCAAAATGAATATCTTGCTGATACCTGCGCCAAATTAAGTGACTCGCATGAGGACCTAGATAGCAGATCTAGAAGAAACAATTTGATAGTTTCTGGCCTTCAACATATATGAAACGTGGGCTCAGTCAGAGGCTCGAGTGATTTCCGTCTGCTCCGTAAAACTAAACGTGGAAATCAGCGCTACTGCCATTGAAAGAGCCCACAGGCTGGGGCGCTACACAGTGGCAAAGGCACGGCCCATAACTCTGAGGTTTTTGCCGTCGTTTAAAGACAAATAACGTGTACTTGCTGTTGCGGCAAAGCTGAAAGGAACTTAGTTTGCGTTAAGCGAGGACTATTCCAGTAAAGTTCGATTGGAAAGGAAGAAGCTGATTCAGTTTGCCAAATACCGTGAAGCAGAATACACGTTATGATTTATAAACGGAAAATAGGCAACCAAACCTTTGTATATAATGCTGAAACCTACACCGGAACCAGGAATACTCGATAGCCACTACGGAATGCAGCTTACCATATAAAGAAACCATCCGGCAAACACCATCTCATCTGTATTGTAGTAAACTGCAGAAGCCTCAAAAATAAAACTATAGAGTTCACTTCGTTTATAGACTTAACAAATCCGCACGTAGTCGTTGGTACAGAAACGTGGCTCGACAACACAATCAGCGACAGCGAAATGTTTCCCTCTGACTATACCGTATATAGGAAAGACCGTAATTTCCCTGGTGGTGGTGTATTTGTTCTCATTCATGATAGCATAGCTAGCAATTTTATAAGTGTCCAAAACGACTCGTGCGAAACTGTCTGGTGTAAAATGTTGCTACAAAATGGTTCTTCCATTGCCATTGGCCCATTTTATATGCCGCCTGGTTTAAGAACGGGCCTATCCTCTCTTTCGGTTGAGAACGTTTTATTATGTTTGCAAACAACGCACGTAATTCTCGGAGGCGATTTTCCCGGATGTAGAATGGAAGTTGTTTAAACCCGTGTTAAACACAACGTCTACTTAGGCGAAGTTGTGACCCCAGATCCCAACCAAGAGGCAGAGATAATTAGAAGGATCAGAATGGGGTGGGGTGCATATGGCAGACATTCTCAGGTAATGAATAGCAGCCTACCATTGTAGCTGAAGAAGAAAGTGTATGACAGCTGCATCTTACCGGTACTCACCTACGGGGCAGAAACTTGGAGGCTCACTAAGAGGGTTCAACTTAAATTGAGAACGACTCAGCGGGCAATGGAGCGGAAAATGATAGGTGTAACATTAAGGGACAAGAGGAGAGCGGAGTGGGTCAGAGAGCAAACTGGTGTTAAAGACATATTAGTAGAAATTAAGAAGAAGAAATGGACATGGGCAGGGCATGTAATGCGAAGGCAAGATAACCGCTGGTCATTAAGGGTAACAGAGTGGATCCCTAGAGAAGGCAAGCGTTGTAGGGGGCGGCCGAAAGTTAGATGGGCAGATGAGATCAAGAAGTTTGCGGGGATAAATTGGTCACAGTTGGCACAGGACCGAGATAATTGGAGAATAATGGGAGAGGCCTTTGCCCTGCAGTGGGCGTAGATAGGCTGGTGATGATGATGGTGATGAAACACAACGTCTTTCCTATACACTGCCTTTAGGGAGATGAATAATCCCCACTCATTATTTCAATTTGTGGAAACGCCAACACGAATAGGTCGTGAAGGTGAAAACACGCTTGCTTTATTTTTCTGCAGTGAACCGGATCTTGTATCCTGTTGTCACAGTCCCTGGAATCAGCGACCGTCACGTCGTTATCACTGAAATGTCTTGTAGTGCTAAAAAGCGCCGCGCTGAGGCACCTCGCAAAGTGTTCCCTTATGAAAAGGGGACTACCCATCACTGTCGCGTGAACTAGATACATTTTTCCTGAGTTCCAGTAGCACATTTCATCGTTAGACATGAATGCGCAATGGAATTTCTTCAAAACAAAGATATTGTCCTTCACCCAAACTTTCATTCCTTCGCGTATCATTTCGGCCAAGCGACGCAATGATAAGCCATGGCTGAGTAGGCAACTCCGACCAAAGATAAATAGAAAGAATCGGTTGTATCGAAAGTTTTGCCGCGTGCCTGATCCTGCGCTGCTTTCAAAAATGAAGGCGATAGGCAAAAATGTTGACAAAAGCTATGCGCAGAGCACAAGAAATGTACCTTTGCGATCTACGCGAGTAACTTGATTGTAGGGTTTTACGCACCGACGCAACGCAGGCGATGAGGCGCGCCGTAGTGGAGGGCTCCGGATTAGTTTTGACCACCTGAGGATCATTAACGTGCGCTGAAACTTCGTACACACGGGCGTTTTCACTTTTCGCCTCCTGGAATCGAACCCGCGACCTCGTGCTCAGCAGCGCAACGCCTTAGCCACTGAGCCACTGCGGCGGGTTAGGCGGGAAACTTACACGCAACCCTAAGGAAGTGTGGAAATACTTGAAAAATAAAAGCAATTCTAGATCCACTATTCCTGACATCATGGACTGGATATTACGAGTCTAACACGGACGCCAAAGCTGAGGGTTTTAATACATGCTTTCAGTCTGTGTTATCGAAGCCAGTTAACACACGTAGTCAGTAGCGGTCCCAAAGATTGGTTTTGGGGGGGGGGGGGGGGTGAATTTTGGTACCGAAAAGAAAAACAGTGTAGTCGACAAATGTATAGCATTTTATTTCAAGAATATTTACATATACTGTTTACAGATGAATTATGGACACTTCAATAACTCATATATATAGTCCGACATAAACAACTGTACAAAGGCCTAAATTTTATATGAACGTCTGAAAAATTATTGCTTCGATTTATCAACCATTTTTTATACATGCGGAAAGAAAATTAAGCACTCAGACATAAATGATTGCACATCACTGGAACAGTTTCTTCGAGCAATAATTATTTATACACGTTTCAGAACGGTATCGAGAGCTTGGGATTAGAGCCATATAAACGCTGCCAGCGCAAACAAAAGTACAAAATTTCGGTATGTTTTTTTGTCATTTATATTCTTCTTTCCTTTTGCAAGGCAGATTGCGGTCAATGTTTTTATACAAGAAATATATTCATGTATATATGCATATGTGTGTTTATGCAGGACATGTCTTTTTTGGGAATAAACTTAGTGGCAGAGCTGTATAATACTGAAGGGTTGAATTATGTTGCAGATATCTAGCAATGGTTTTATGAAAATGAAATTTGTTTCAGTTTCAACGCAGGAAAAATGGAAACAGAAAGTATAACCTGCGTATTCCGCTTGTTTCGTGCCCTCTCGCCGACGTTGTTGTAGCATATCACGGCCCATACGTATATACTTCAAAGCTGCCATGTGAGCTTCACAAACGAAATTCAGTCCTTCGGCTCCTTGCGCTTGCAAAGCGTTCTATGAGGCGGGACGTGTCAACATTAACATCCCGGTGGATGTTCAAAAGCGCTAATCCCGTGAGACGCTGCTTAGTCATCTTTGCCCTTAGCCACGTCTTCAAGCGCCGTAACGTTGAGAACGTGCGTTGCGCTGACGCGACGCTGACTGGAAGGGACGCTAGGATCTGCAGTAGCGTTCGCACATTTGGAAACACATGTCCATCACAGGCGTCGAGGGACTCAAGGGCAGTACATGGAACTGGATTATCAACAGCCTGTCGGAGCCATTTGGCGTTCCACAGCAGAAGTTCAGAACACAACGTTTTGTGATTGTGGTACGGCTACTCGCACCGAGTATTTGATGATACCGGTCTGCAAGTCTCTGAATTCGCACGTCACTTCCTGTGAACTGCTCCTTTATGAGGCTGTGGGGCACGCAAATGTTCAAGTCATAAACTGAGAGCGTTTCGTCAGGAAAACGCGAATACAGGTCGCTGGTCACCGCTTCCAAAACCGGAATGAAAATTGCGCGCCGGTAGAAAGTTTCAGGATCCTCGACGTCTGTATTCCGGCTCCGCATTTGGTGTTTGCCGGCCCCCCGGGTTACCGATATTTCAACGTCTATATGATGCGCAGTTACCTTAATTTCTTCAAACAGTTTGCTGAAACAGTTTGCTGCACTCTGATGAGCACTTCTCTCGTTTAGACTTCAGTAAAACTAGAGTGTCGTGTAAGAGCTCAACTGCAGTGTGGAGGTCCAAGGTTTCTTTTTGGAAAAGCCTGCTGAGAGGTTCCGTCAAGGCAAGAATTTCACTCATGGTGAATAAAACAACTAAAATGTTGCTTGTTCGGAGACCTGTAATCAAAGTGCTTGCCTTAGCTGCAGAGGAAGTCTGGTTTTACCAGCTGGCTACAATCTGGAGTGCCTGAAAAATATCCGCCGAGGAGGATCTAAACTCCATCACAGCATTGTGTCGCTCTACCCAGCGGGTTTCGCACAGTCCCTAAAGTTGACCTTTCAATACATGTTGAAGTACAGCATTTCGCTTCGATGAGGACGTGAAAAAAGATGTCGCTTCCACAATGACCCCCATAAAATGTCATACCTCCTGAATCGAAGAGGTCTTCGAAAGGGACAAATTTAGGGCGTGGCTGAAGCAGGGACAACGAACTGCGTTCACCGCTTTCTTTCTGATCTCTTGGACGGCGCCGCAAGCTTCAGAAATCATTACGCTGCAGCCATCTGTTCCGATCCCTACGCACTTGGCTGGAAGCAACCCCATTGAGTTGATTTCGTTTAGGACAATTTTCCCGAGAACCTCTCGAGTCAATGACGGATCATAAGTAAAACAGCAGCCTTCGTCTTCTTTCGGCGATTCAACCTCGGATATTGACGAGTGAGCAACCAGGAATTTCGCGAAGTCTTCTTTAACGAAGTGAGTTCCATCTCGAGATTTTCGGACGTAACGAAAAATAAGACTCATCTGGGACATGTGAGAGATGGCGGTCGTTTTGTCGAAAATTATGCTGTAATATTCAGCGCCTGTTAAGTTTCTCTGAATATTTGCGAGAACTTCGCCTCCACAGCATGCGATTAACTCATTTTGAATGCGGCTGTCTATATAGGTAGCTCTCGATGATGATGTTTTCAGGTGGTTTTCCAGGACCTTGTCTCCGGACTGGGCTAAGAAACGCAGCAATTCACGAAAGTTTCTGTGATTAACCGGGCTGAGACGCTTCGTCGTGCTGATTCAGCTCAAGGGTACCAAAGTCCCTGTGCCCACGTAGTGGTATGTTCTGTCAGCCGAGAAAAATTATGCAATCAATAACACGCCCTAATCGTTGACGGTTTTCAGACATCTTCTGCACTCTTTGGGTGTCAAGTTGGTTGGCGACGACATTCGACGAAGAATGGTAGCATGCAAGGAACGCCTTCCCAGCCTCAACAGCGTTACAGTGGTATTTGTTGCTATTATGCAACTCTAGAGCTCCGTCCTTTCCGAGCAGCTTCGCAAATGGTGTAAGCGGTCTTGTAACGAGGTTGTTCAAAGGCACGTTTTTCTGGTACCCTCCGGTGTTACCTACTACGAAAAATGGGCAATACTTGCAAAAAAGTCCTTTGATTACGTCAGAGACAACAAGCCAGGGATACTTTTCTAAGTGTTCCTTCTTGACGAAACGATTCTCGACTTTTCCCTTCTTTGTGTGTTGCGACGAAGGGTACACATAACCTTTTGGCGGTACCCAGTGGCTCTCCAGTAACTGGAAAAGCGTACTAAAGTCATCTGGTTTGCATTTGCCAGCAAAGATCCGTACATCGAATACCCTTGGCTGAATGGTTGAAGCACTTACTCCTTCGATTCCGCTTGGCGAGTCTGGAGGAAGGAGGGTGTTTCCTTGCACATTGCTGTTTGTAGATGCTGATGAGTCTGTGGCAGAGGGCACACATGACGAACGGCTTGTGGAACTCCGGCACACGGTCGGAACGGGAGTTGGAGAGAATGCTGCTGGTGCCGCCCAATTCGTAGGAGCTTAATCATTTTTCTTGTCGCGCAAGAAGAAGCAGCCACTTTTTGAGCGCTTACGCCAGTCGCCAGATGAATCGTCCACGTGCAAATGAGCATGTACTATTTAGTTACCACTCACAGCGTGCAATATTGAGTTCACAGATCATTAATTCGAACAGTATTTATTAACGAAATTATGCAGATTTTTGTCTCACTCACCGATTTGTTTCCGCTCATCGCGAGGTCAAGAGCTCGTAAGTATTCTTTTGGGGACAGCTAGCCGAGCGGTCCAATGTCAGTGAACCCACAGAGGGCACGAGTTGGAGGTCGGCCGTTGCAAGCTTGTCCGCCGCCGAAGCAGCAGACGCTGTTGGGAACGAATTCTTGGATGGTGTGGAGCTTTGCTTCCTCAGGGGCAGGAAGAAAGCATCTATTCTCGAACGCTTGCTTTTTTGATCCGACGAATCGGTGGCCTAGGAATAAACAATATAAATTGCTAAGTCGCATTTTATACTGAAAAATTTCCACGCTTGCAGTATATAGGCATGGGCATAAGTTTCGAGAAGAAATAAGAGGGTACTTGCCATTATTAGTCGATGCTCCGCAGAAATCAGTTAGGGGCGAATAGGCTTTACTGTACCTCTGAGGATCAGTGACTTGTTCCCAAGCCCGCGCTCCGCGGGATGCCTCGGAAGCTGCCGGCGCCATGGGCTCGGAATGCGTCCTGAGCCGCGCGCGCACGCGCACTTCGGAATAACGGTGACGAAACCTGGGAAGGAGGCGGCCGGCAGGGAATCGTGCGGTCTGCAGTCCAGCGGGACACAGGGCAGCCGCAGTAACCCAACTCTCTAGCCTCCACGCGGCGTAGGCATCGGCATGAACGCGGCAAATGGGGGCTGGTCGGCTGTTCTGCAGACGCCCCAGGCGTCGGCAACTAGCAAAGGAAGCGACTTCTTCGAAACAAGTGCACGTAGTTCGGCGGCCACGGTTGCAGCCTCGATAAAGAACCGCTCCCCTCCTCACGCCAGTTCTGCGGATGAGGGGATAACCATGCCGGTGTGTGCGCGTATGCGGTGTAACCCGCTTGCGCACAAATCACTTAGCGACACAGTGGTTTTTGGCGCCCCTTAGTCGGTGCAACGGCTGGCTCAAGCCCGCATTTCTGACGGTCGCAACACGTTCGCAACCCCGCACAAGTGGGATGCTTAAAAAAAAAAAGCTGAGGACCTCTTTGGAAGGGGGGGGGGGGGGGCGATCGCCTCCTTCGCACTCCCCTTGGGACCGCCACTGCACGTAGTGTATGCCAGAATGTTGGCGCGCTCCCGCAAATGAACGAGAAGATAGAAATTTTCTTACGCGTCGTCTTGCCCTGGTTGGAAAAAATAAATGTTCATTTTGCTCCTGGTCCTGATTGTATATTCAACTTTGTCTTGAAAAACTGCAGAGTGTCTATCGCCCCTTTTTTAGCACTCATGTACAAAACGACGCTTGAACAATAAGTTTTACCAGCTGATTGGAGAAATGTCAACGTAACTCCACTATATGAAAGCGGGGATGAAACAAAGTAGTGTAACTACAGGCCCATTTCTTTGACAAGCGTGTGCTGCAACACACTCGAACATATCATTTACACAAACTTAATGAATCATCTACAAAGTAATAACTTCTTTTCCCCATTGTAACACTGTTTCAGGGCGGGTTTTTTGTGCGATACACAACTGGTCGAGTTTACGCACGACATTGCAGCTTCTATTAACTCAGGCCTTCAGGTTGACTGCATATTTCTTGATTTCCCCGCACGGGGCACCTTGAGTAATCTTGGTGACGGTACTGGGGATACCGCGGACCCCGAGCCCCCCAACATAAACTGTGACCTACCATGGTGATGTGTTTTTCTGGTGAAGGGTAGAAACCTCTAACGGTGGCCGTCGGAGCCCAGGTCAAGCTCCGGCGGATGGGCTCCCTGTCTGTTTACCAGGCAGGGAGCTCCGGGACCTCTCTCGGTATCAGGGTAACCCGAGCGAAGGAAGTACCCCCGTCCCCTGCTTTTTCCTATGCCATATGGTAAATCGAAAACCCCCCTCCAAACATGATCGGACCTTGAAAAGGGTCCGCACCGAAGAATCTTTTCCACCTCTTCCTGCCATCAACTCACCGAAACCTGACAACTACCCGCGTTTTTTGATAGTTGAATCGGTTGCCAAATCCAAGCCTCTTTCCTCACAATCTGTATTCCTTGTATCCAAGTTTCTTGAATCTATCCTTGGCAACACATACACTGCTAAAAAACTAAGAACTGGCGAGGTCCTAGTTGAGGTTAACTCACAGAAGCAAGCCACAACTCTCATGAGCCAAACCCGGATGGCAGACCTGGATATCAGAGTCACACCCCACCGCAGCCTCAACAGCTCCCAGGATGTGATATCTGAGCCAGACCTCCTAACCGAGAGAGAGACCGATCTGCTCGAAGGGCTAAAAGATCAAGGCGTGACAGCAGTAAGGCGCATCGTCATTAGGAGAGATAACAAAGAAATAGCCACCAAACATCTCATTCTGACTTTCGACCGCTGCACACTGCCCGAGCATATCAACGCAGGTTTCATCCGTTGTTCTGTCCGGCCATACATCCCGAACCCGCGGCGCTGTTTCAAGTGCCAGAGGTTCGGGCATGGTACCAACTCCTGTCGTGGCAGAACAACATGTGCCAAATGTGGCCAGCATGATCATCTATCCGACAACTGCACTGCAACCAACCTTACCTGCCCGAATTGCCAGGGTCCACATGCAGCATACTCTCGCGCTTGTGAAAAGTTTCAACTAGAGAAAAAAATCATTAACATAAAGGTAACAGAAAACATCACCTTTCCCGAGGCGCGAAAGAGGTTCGCCTCTTTTCCCCTGGGGAGGTACGCCGACGCAGCTCGCCGGGGGCGGAGTGGCGTCTGTTTCGGCGGGGACCCAGTACCGCGAGTCAGACTTGGTCCTGCCCCCCCCCCCCCCCCCCAGGGTTGCCTCTGGCGGCCCAACCCGACTCCGCACCGCTCGCTGAGCCAGCAGCGGCTGTGGTGGCATCCACGTCCGGTGGGGAAGCTGCTGCACCCACCGTTTCCCCCTCTCCACCGGCCCGAAGCACACGCGAGGGCCCAGACGAGATGGAGACGGAGGCAGTCGCAGTGACCCCCTCCCCCCCCTCACTGCCTGTGCCATCTGTGGTGCTCCCCACGCCTTCGGCACTGGCAGCGCAGGCAAAGAACACCCGAAAGGGTACCACGTCAAGGGGGCCCAGTCCGCTGGGCACCCCTTTGCCTTCAGATGACGACATGGTAGTCGAGCCCTTCCGGCTTTCATCGCAGCGGAAGGAACGGGCTGCGATGTCCAGGTAAGTAGAGAAGGCCAGGAAACCCCTCCCAAGAGTTCAAGCCCCGAAAGACCCTACATAAATAGTCACACTCCAGTAGCTCTGAACACATAATAATGGGAAGAGAAAATATTGTTCAATGGAACTGCAGAGGCCTTCTGAATAATCTTGACGACGTGTATGAGATTCTGCATGCCAATCAGCCAAGTATAATGTGTGTCCAGGAAACACATCTGAATTCCAAACACACAAATGTCTTGAATAGTTACCTGGTATACAGGAAAGACAGGGATTGCTGCACACACTCTTCTGGTGGTGTTGCCATAATCGCCCGCAAATCCTTAGCATGCCACCCTGTCACCTTGAACACCGTCCTTGAGGCTGTAGCCGTTCGCTCAATAATATTTAATAGGTTGATAACGGTATGCTCCATATACATTCCTCCTGATGTTGCACTTACGAGCTCCGACTTCGAGGCGCTGGTTGACCAGCTGCCCGAACCATACATCCTTACAGGCGACCTTAATGCTCACAACTCTCTTTGGGGCTCTTCCAGAACGGATGCCCGAGGTCGCCTGATAGAGAAATTCCTGACATCTTCTGGAGCATGCCTTTTCAACAATAAACAGCCTACATATCATAACATAGGACACAACACATACTCATGTCTTGACTTGGCTATTGGCTCCGCAGTTCTCTTTCCTCTCCTAGAGTGTGGTGTGGAAACTGACCCATATGGCAGTGACCACTTCCCCACCTCACTTACATATATAGGTAAAGGCCCAAGCAGTTCATCTTCCCATAATAGGTTCAATGAAGCACGAGCTAACTGGAACACATTTACAGAGACATCGAAACTGCACCACACATCCATAGGACACCTACACGTAGATGAAGCCGCACAACTCCTCACGGCGCACATCCTCGACACCGCCGAAAGGTCCATTCCCCACGCCTCTGGTGCCCCGCGCAACCAGCGGAGGCCGTGGTGGAATGAGGACTGTAGGCGGGCGCGAGAGGCCCAGAACAAGGCGTGGGGTATCCTCCGTCGGTACCCCACGTCGGCAAACCTCCTCTTGTTCAAACGGGCCAAGGCATTCGGAAAACGTGTGCGCCGTGAGGCAAAAAGATATAGTTGGCGCTCATTCATAACATCTATAAACTCGTACACAGACACACGCAAGGTATGGACACGTATACGCAAACTCAAAGGACAACAGACACACAGCCTGCCCCTGGTCAGTACAACAGGGGACACACTGGAAGACCAGGCTGACACACTCGCACAACACTTCCAACACGTTTCCAGTTCAGCACACTACACAAACACTTTCATGAAACACAAACTCGTGGCCGAAAAGAAGCCTTTACATGACAATGACAGGTCAGGCACTTCTTATAACTCGGAGTTCACGCTTCATGAGCTGAGGGGTGCTCTGAGCACGTGTAAACCCTCAGCTCCAGGCCCAGACAACATTACATATACAATGATACAGAACTTACACAGAGACACTCCTGTAACACTTCTTCACCTTTTCAACAAGATGTGGCTTTCGGGGCACATTCCAAAGTCTTGGAGGGATGCCATAGTTGTAGCATTCTTGAAAGAAGGGAAGGACCCTTCTTCTCCCGCTAGCTATCGACCCATTGCCCTGACCAGCTGCCTGTGCAAGCTTCTCGAGAAGATGATAAACCGGAGGCTCGTGTACGTTTTGGAGTATAGCGGCCTTCTCGAGAGCTGCCAGGCAGGCTTCAGGGCAGCGAGATCCACAAATAATCAACTTGTGGCACTAGAGTCATACATTAAGGATGCCTTCATTCACAAACAGTTCTGGTTACTGTGTTTTTCGACCTCGAAAAGGCCTATGACACCGCTTGGCGTTATGGGATCCTTACTGACCTCAAGTCATTCGGTGTTTCTGGTAATATGTTTAACACGTTTGCTAGTTATCTGTCGGAGAGAACCTTTCGCGTCAGAGTTGGTTCTGCACTGTCAAAGGTACATGTGCAAGAAAATGGCCTGCCGCAAGGTGGAGTGTTGAGCTGCACGCTCTTCATAGTTAAGATGAACTCACTTGGAAAGGCATTGCCACCCACAATATCTTATTCTATGTATGTAGACGACGTCCAGATATCCTTTAAATCATGTAACATGTCCATCTGCGAACGTCAAGTCCTGCTCGGCGTCAAGAAGCTTGCCGGCTGGGCAGACAAAAATGGTTTCAAAATTAATCCCGGAAAGAGCTCTTCTGTTGTATTCTCCAGGAAGCGTGGGGTCCACCCATACCCAGACATCACTCTTAACAGCGTGTCGATTCCTGTGAACAAGGAACACAAGTTTTTATGCATTTTATTCGACGAAAAGCTTACATTCATCCCGTATATAAGACAGCTCAAATGCAAATGCTTAAAAACAATGAATATTCTTAAGGTCCTCTCACATCAATCTTATGGGGCCGACAAACAACTCCTGCTGCGCCTTTACACGGCCTTGGTGGGGTCTCGGCTCGACTATGGCAGTGTCGTGTATGGGTCTGCTACAAAAACAGCACTGAAAATGCTCGACCCAGTGCTGCATCTTGGCCTCCGCCTCTCATGTGCCGCATTCCGCACTAGCCCTGTTGAAAGTCTTTATGTCGAGTGCGACAAATGGTGCCTAGGGCATCAGCGGGAGTATGTTGACCTATTGTATGCATCCAAGATCGTGTCTCTGACCAACCATCCTTTTAATCCCACCTTGAACGATACATCAAATTTACAACTCTTTTTAAACAGACCATCTATTCCCTTACCGTTCTCTCTCAGAGTTAGGGAGGAGGCTTCTGCACTCAATGTCCCCCTTTGAGACACGCACAAGACACCCATTCATAATTTCATCGCACCATGGCATGTTCGTTCTGTATCATGCGCCCTGTCATTCACTCTTATAGAAAAAAATAGGGTACCCAGGAATGCAATTCTGCAGCACTTCCTGTTCCTGCAGGACAAGTACAGGTGCGCAGAATTCTATAGCGACGCGTCGAAAACTGGTTCTACAGTATCTTGTGCAGTGCACGGACCAAATTTTAGAGTAAGCAAAACAATGAATTTTCATAACAGTATTTACACGGCAGAAGCATATGGCATTTTACTCGTTTCAAACCACATCATCAAACATAAAATTCCCAAGTCCATTGTGTACACAGACTCTCAAAGCGTTGTACAGGCACTGTCATTAAGAAGGTCATCTAAAAACTATGTGATAAATGCTCTTTTCAAGGTACTAATGTCTGCATATGCCTCAAATCTTGAAATAACTATATGCTGGGTACCAGAGCATTGTGGAATCCCTGACAATGAGGCCGCCGACCAAATGCCTGGTGATGCTGCTCTCATGACTACAGTTGACATTACAACAGTACCTTACACCGACCTAAAGACACACATCAGACGACAGCTTCGTAACACGTGGCAATTACACTGGAGTCAACAAACAGACAACAAACTACACGTAATAAAACCACAACTGGGACGCTACATAACTGACTCACACAACAGATACACTGAAGTCGCTGGCTAGGCTGCGGATAGGCCACACACATGCAACGCACTCCCACCTGCTCACTGTGACTTCGGGACCCACGTGTAGCAGGCGTGGAAAGGGCCTATCCGTAGTCCACATACTAATCACATGCAAGGCACTTGACACAACACGACACAAACATTTCCCTCAATTATACAGACGACACATTCCTCTGCACCCATCATACTTTTTAGCCGACGAACCAATGTTTTCTAGTCAGCGTGTTTTTAAGTTTTTAGCTGAGGTGAACTTTCTGCAGCTCTTGTCATATCACGTGTAATCATCCTGGCCCTATACACTAGCCATCTCCATTGTCTTTTGTTTTACATCACTTTTACTTTCAGTCACATGTTTTAGTATGTATGGTCTCATCACAATTCAGTAACTTCTTCTTTGGCGCTTTTTGCCCATAGTCGGCCTTGCGCCAATAAAACCCAACTATCATCATATTTCTTGATTTACAGAAGGCATTTGATTCCGTGTCACATGTGTTGTTGTTGCAAAAGCTTCGTTGTCTTGACATACCAATGTCCTTCTCATGTGAATCGAAGCGTACCTTTCTGAAAGACAGCAGTGCGTGATTCTTAACGGTGTGTGCTCATCAAGCGTCGGTGTATTGTCAGGAGTGCCGCAAGGGTCTGTTTTGGGGCCCCTGCTTTTTCTCATTTTTGTAAATTATATCTCTGACAATGTCCATAGCCGTGTTCGATTGTACGCTGATGGTTGCTGCATTTACGGTAACATTACCTGTGAAGCGGACACCATTCAATTGCACAACGACCTGAACTCTGTAGTTTCTTCGTGTGCTTCGTGGAGAATGACATTAAATCTGTCGAAGTGTAAATTGATGAGATTTACGAACATAAAACAGCCTCGGATTTCAAATTACGTCATGGCCGGGGCTACCTAGCCTGTTGCAGCAGAATATAAATATCTACAAGGCTTGCGAGTGGGCTAGTTGGTGTTTTAGCATCTTGAAGTGCAGAGGTTTGCATTTTGTTCCGCTCCAGAGACAGGATTACCTGCGAGATATACGAAGCATATGCAATGTTGTCAGGAGTGGAGGGAGATTGCGTTAGCGCCCCTTCAATCCGGCTTTCGGCGCGTGAAATAAGTTTCCTAAATGAGGAATAGATATCATGTCACGTGTAGCGTTTTATTGTTATTTTTTCGTGCATGTTCTTCATTTCCGTCATATATAACCGCCCCCCTTCACAAGATAATAAAAAGTTGATAGTTTGCGCCTCACCTCGTCTGTTTTTGTGGTATTAACCCTGTCCTACGTTTCGTATCAGGCAGCGCACCTCTGCACTTCAAGATGATAAATATCTAGTGATCATTTTTTCTGGCAACCTTGGAACGCACATATTAATTACTTAACATTAAAGCCTAGTCGCGTGCTAAATTTTTTGAGGCGCAATTTTAGACAGGCGCCAACTAAGTTGAAAGAAACACTATACATGTCCAATGTGCGTCCCTTATTAGAATATGCTTGCAGTGCCTGGGACTTCTCAACAAAATCAAATGTAGAAGCACTAGAGCGTGTACAAGCACGAGAAGCACGCTTTGTGGCAAGCAACTGTAACTTCACCGTAAGATCAGCCGACATTCGCTCAGAATTACAATGGCCTCTGCTAGCTGACAGGTGAAAATACCTAAGACTGCCCCTATTTTACAGCATATTCATGGACAGAACAGGCATAGACAAGGAACAGTATCTAGGACAACCTACCTATGTGTAACCCCGTACTGACCAGTCTTTAAAACCGCGTAAATACGCGTCCAGGATCAACGCATTCAAATACGCCTTTTTTCAAGGACCACGCATGAGTGGAACGGCTTGCCAGAAGATATTGTCGCTGCGCTCCCTCATCTTTTGTTAGAAATTTTCACAATTTTTTGTTGAATTAGTCTTTACTGTACATTTCTGTCGCATTCCGTACTTCTTGTTTTTTTTAATTTTATTATATTGACCTGTTTAACCCATAGCACTCGTCTCTTTTGCGTTTTTGGTTTGTATTTACAATGTGATGCCTTATTTATGATAGTGTAAATCAACACTGTTGTTTCAACCATACATCCTTTTACCCTCAACCATTTTTATTGCTATATCAACAGTACTGTATTCCTTTGCTTGTTCTCCCCCCTACAATAATGCCCGTGAGGGCGATGTAGGTACCTGGATAAATGAATAAAAATAAAAGCTAGCGGCCAATTTACCTCACCAGTTTTCTAAGTAAGGTATTTGAAAAAATGATACATAGAAGACTGACATATTTCTTTGAGTACAATGGCATCCTGGATAAGTGCCAGGCAGGATTTCGTTCAGGTAGATGCAGAACAGACCAGCTGGTAGCGTTTGAGTAATATGTCAAAGATGCCTTCGTACATAAACAAGATTGTCTCTGTATTTTTTTACTTTGAGAAGGCATACGACACTACTTGGCGCTACGGCTTTCTTCGTGACCTCAAATCTTTTGGTATACCAGGAAATATGCTTAGCACAATGTAAGGCTACTTGTCGGAACGGACATTTCGTGTGAGGGTTGGGACGGCACTCTCCAAAGTGTCTGTACAAGAAATTGGGGTACCTGAGGGTGGAGTATCAAGCTGTACTCTATTTATTATCAAAATGAACACGCTCAGAAAGTCGTTGCCACCTTCAATATCATGCTCCATGTACGTTGACGACGTCCAGATTAGTTACAAGTTGTGCAACCTCTCAATGTTTAAAAGGCAGATTCAACTAGGTATAAATAAACTCTTTAAACGGACAGAAGACAATGGCTTTAAATTAAATCCACAAAACAATAAATGAATCCTGTTCTCAAAACGTCCTGGGCTCTGCCTTGAACCTGACCTTACTTTAAGGGAACTACCGTTAGCTGTCACAAAAGAATACAAGTTTTTGGGCCTTGCCTTTGGCGAAAGACTGATGTTTGTATCACATATAAAGAAAACTAAACTAAAATGCTTAAAAGCATTAAACATACTAGAAGTCCTGTCTCATCAGTCCTATGGTGCAGATAAGGAGTGCCTCTTGCATCTTTTTACTAGCTTGGTTGGGTCCCGCATGGACTATGGACGCGTGGTATACGGCTCAGCCAGCAAAACTGCTGTAAAAATGCTAGACCCAGTTCTACACCTCGGGCTCCGTCTTTTGTCTGGCACTTTCCGGACAAGCCCCGCCGACCGCTTGTATGTAGAGTGTGGCCGGTGGTGTTTGGAGTACCAGCGCATGTTTGCGGCCATAACGTATGCTCTTAAGACGTCTTCAAATATAAAGAATCCGTATATTACTATTATCAAAGACACATCCACTATGAGCCTGTTTTCAAACCGTCCGTCACTTTATCCTTCTTTTGCTTTGGAAGTGAGAAGACAAGCTGAAGAACTAGGGATATTCTTGAATGAACTCTATGCAACCAGTGTAACAGACCTTACTGCACCCTGGGATGTGTCATTTTTTGCAGACGGCTTTTCCTTTAGAGAAATCGTTAAAAGGAATGCACCAAGAGACCTTATTTTAAAGCATTTTCTTCACATACAACACAAGTACCACCAATACAATGCTTTCTGTACAGACGGCTCGAAAAGTGATACTGCTGTTTCATGTGCTGCACATGGCCCTAACTTTTGCAGTGAAAAAAGGGTGAACGTAAATTCTAGTATTTGCACACCAGAAGCACATGCAATTCTTCCAACACTACAGCACATTACACGAGCAAAAACACAGCAATCAATTATTTTTACAGACTCTCTGAGCGTCGTCAGGTCACTACACTCACGAAAACATAGTCGCAATGTTGCCGTGAACCGAGTCAGCGAGGAAATGGCGAGAGCACATGCACTAATACTGACGATAATAGTATGCTGGGTTCCAGGGCATTGCGGTATACGGGGAAACGAGGTCGCTGAGAAAAATGCTGCGATGGCCGCTTTGCGCAGTGATGTCGAAATCTCACAGGTACCATACGAGGACATGAAACCAGTAAAACGAAGACGTCTCCGCGAACGCTGCCAACAACACTGGGATGAACAAACACACAATGAACTACACACAATAAAACCACAGATAGGCAAATACATGACAGACAAACAAAATAGGTCTAATGAAATATCCATGAGCAGGCTTCGAATAGGGCACACACATGGCACACATTCGTATATGTTAACTGGTTCATTACCCCCGTTTGCAGCAGATGTGCAGAACGGCTTTCAGTTCTGCATATATTAACTGAATGCAAATCCTTAAATGATGTGAGACAGCGACACTTCCCTGATTTATGTAAGTACAGCATTCCACTTCATCCCACTTTATTTTTCGGAGATGAACCAGTGGTCACGAATAAATGGGTTTTATATCTCGCTGAAGTCAATTTTTAAAATCTCATCTCGTACCACATGTACCTTTCGGATCTCTCAGCATTAAGCCAGCTACCGAGGGTTATGAATCCATCATGGTCCCCTTCATCCGCCATTATGACCATCCTCCTATTTTTAAAATTAGGGCCCCTTACACCCAGTTATTAAGCTCTTTCAGTAATAGGGTCATACTTATACCATACGTATTCTATACGCTAAAATGACACCGAAGAACCACTAATTACGATCTTGGCGCTTTTTGGCATTGGCTGCCCTTGCGCCATAAATACCCACATACTACTACTACAGTATGGGGTTTGCACTTCACACGAGGGCTTTACATTGAGCGCAGGTGGTAGACGACCCGCCGCTGTGCTCCTTCAGTACACCGTCTGTCTCTCCGTCTCTTCGTGCGGGCATACCTTAGTCGGTTAGACGATGGGCTGTTGCTCTTTTTCTCTATTCAGGTTCACGTTCGATTCCTGGTGATGCGAGTAATTTGTTTCATTTAGCATGGCGTTTTCTGCTGACGTGGACACGAAAATTTCCTTGGCTGGTTGGGATGTACTGCTTTGGAGGAGAAACGTTTATTGAAAGCTTTGATACGCCATGCCCCACTCCTAATCCATCCAAGAGGTACAAAAACCATATCTACTTACCATAAAAATTAGCAGAATTGAGCTAAGACTTGAAAAAACAGTGGGATCACTGGGGCTCTAACGCTGGACACTTGTTCCAAAAGCCACGGCTCTGTCCCTAAACCACGGGCGTTGCCAGGGGGGTTTCGGTGCCAGAACACCCCCCGAAATTTATGCGTGCAGAAAAATGACATATATTGCTCGGGCATCCTGCTCGGTCTCTCTTCGTGTTCATTTTTTCTTCTTTCTCCCGTTTCCAGCATGATAATAATAATAATAATAATAATAATAATCAATCAATCAATCATGTTATTTACGTGCCCAGGAACAGCCAGAGGCCTGAGTGCTGGCGCACGGATAGTTACATGAAAACAAAATACAAGAAACATATTGGAAGAAACAAACAAGCGACAAGACACACACAAATTGAAGTAGCGAAAATTACAGAAATAAAGCACAGGCGGAGTCTGGGTACAGGTAAAAAAGAAAAAGAAGATGCCTTTGTGGCTCAGCTTATTGTAATGAATACACAACAAGCAGAGAACAAAGTTTAACAGTAAGACGACAAAAACAATGAAAAGAGTATAGAGACAAATGATAACACAAGCATGATAAGTAAACAGTTTCAAAAACAGGCAACTATATTGGTTAAACAGAACCACAGAGAAACCAAATTTCAGCAATAAAAAAAGAAAAACGAATGACAGAGATATCATAGATGTTTAACATACTGTGTTCAACAGCGCAGTACGGTGAACTGTAAAGGAGCTTTGAAAGATGTCAAGGCGTTCAGAGAAGCGGTTGTAGCAATTCTGTATTCTGCGCACAGGAGAATGATTGGAGTTGCGCGCAGCGGTCAAGAAAGGGCGATGCGACCTGGTGGGCCTCTGTGGAACACTAAACTCTAAACAGTTAAGCAGGTCTGCGCAAGAAAGGTCACCATGAACAATTTTGTGAAGAAATGTAAGGTCTGCACGCTTACGTCTGCAGGTCAACGAAGGAATGGAAGGAACTATGGGTAAGTCAGAATCAGGACCCGGACAGTGATTGTGATGACGGTGCTTAAATATGGATAAAAACTTCTTCTGCACACGTTCTATTAATTCACTACTAGATTTCGAGATGCTGTTCCAGGCAACAGAAGCATATTCTAACTGGGGGATACATATTGCATTGTATAGCATTAGAAATGGATCTGGAGAAGAGAACTCCTTTGTAATCCGACACACATTTCCAAGACTTTGGAGCGCTCGCCGGGTGATGAGCTTAATATGAGAAGAAAAAGAGAGGGTACTGTCGAAAAGAACCCCGAGGTCCCTAATCTCCTCAACCCTTTGCAAAGGAGCTCCCGCTATACTGTAGGAAAACAGTAGACGATGGGTTTTCCGGCTGTACGTGACAACCTTTGTTTTAGCTGGATTTAAAATTAGACAGTTTTTGCTGCACCAGACCGATAATTCCGACACATCCCTCTGCAAGGCACAGCAGTCCTGAAAACTGCTAATGTGCCTAAATAGTTTGACATCATCAGCATACAGAAGAAATGAAGATTTTGTTAACACTGTTGACACATCATTGATAAAGATAGAAAACAATAGTGGACCCAGCACAGAACCCTGAGGTACACCACTCGTTGCAGTGTAAACACTAGACCTTTTGAAGTTTACATCTACGTAAAAGGACCGGTCAAGGAGATAGTTGGACAACAAGGCAACAAAGCTTGCATCAACACCGGACATAGTAAGCTTGTTAATCAATAATTTATGGTTCACTACATCAAACGCCTTACTGAGGTCAAAATAAATAACATCCAAATGGCCGTTTTCAAAAACTGCAGCCGAAGCCTGAGTCATGAAGCTTGCAAGATTTGTAACCGTCGATCGACCCGAAAAAACGCCGTGCTGATTTGGTATCAGAACGTTCTTGACGCAGGCAGAAAGAACGTTGTGCAGAGCTGACTCAAAGAGTTTTGAGGCGACAAAAAGGAGTGAGATTGGGCGATAGTTGGTAACGGCTGACTTATCACCAGTCTTAAATATTGGAAAAATTCGAGCAATATTCCATGCACGAGGAAATTTGCCGAAAAGCAAACAGTTATTATAAATGGAAGTTAAGACAGACACAAAAATGTTGCCGTAAGCCTTCATGAGGGCTGCTGGAATTCCGTCTGCACCACAGGAAAATGACGGTTTCATCCGTTTAAGGCTATCATTGACAAGTTTTTCATCGAACATAAGTGTACTAAAATTAGACATATTATTAAACGATAGGCGTTCGTCGTGACCATCTGGCAGTTGAAAGACAGAATAAAAGTACTGAGCAAAGCTCGTGGCGACATCTTCAACCTGTTCCCCATCGGAATTAAGCAGGCTAATGTGTTCTTTAGACGCCTTAGAACGGCCGCGTACATACCTCCAGAAGTCAGCCGGTTTCTGAGACGCAGAAGCCTCTAACGACTCTATATAGAGCTGGTGGTCACGCCGGTAGAGGCTTTTACAAAGTGAGCGATACCGACTAAACTCCGCTTTCCACTTGTCAAGCCCAGAACGCTTGGCCTTTTTGTGGGCGCTGTCCTTAAGTTTAAGCGAACTTCGAAGTTCTTTAGAGAACCAGTGGGGAAATTTGGGATGAACCGGCTTATAACAAGGGATGTACTTTTCCATGCCACTCCTGACAATTTCGGTAAAACGTCGAACCTGTTCATCAACATCATTGACATCAAAAACACTAGACCATTCAGCAGATGAATAAAAGTGATAGAGCCCAACATAATCTCCACGCTTGAAAGCATATCGCGGGACTGCACAATCGTCAACACCACCATAGCAATGCTGGGCAGCGACAGAGATAGAGACAATAAGAGGGGGGTGAAACTTGTCGGGGTGTACAAGAGATATTTCGGAGGCACACACTTGTACGTTTTTTAAGTTCGAGAAGCACACATCTAGCACATTACCACAGAAGTTTTCTATGTTGCAGAACTGCTGCAAAGAGGTGAATGATTTAAAATCTAATAACATGGCGCATTTCTGCGCTGCATAATGGTTTTTATGCTGAAATGAAAGACTGTTCCAGTGAATACCTGGGGTGTTGAAGTCCCCAAAATAATAATAATAATAATCATTAACAACGTACTCAAGTTCATAACGATACAAATGCCTCTCCCATTGACCTCCAACCGCTCCTGTCCTGCGCTGCTCCAATCCAAAGTTTACCCCTGAAGTTTCGCGTTTCATCCCTCCAGCGTGTTATTGGGCTTCCCCTTCTTCTATACCCATCGTTTGGTGTCCACTCTGTTACCCTAATTGTCCACCGGTTGTCGGTTAGTCTGACTACATGACCAGCCCAAGGCCATTTCTTTTTCTTTCTTTGAACTCTGATATTGCCGCGAACCACTCATTGGGTTTGTTTGTTTATTATTTTTTTTTTCCGACCGGCTACTCCGGGATGTGTTATCTGTGTTATTGGCGGACCAAGTGAAGTGCGTGTTGTATTGCTTATTTTTTACGCCGCACGATGGCGAGAGTGTTCCGAACGAACGTTAAAAGCCAAGAATAACCTTCTATGATCTACAGTGTTCGGGATGTAATTCGACGATTCGAAAAACACGCGCGCCGCGAGATAAATGCCCGCAGAGCAGACGATGTGGTATTCGATTAGCCGACACTCGCCTGAGCCCGTCACTTTGTTGGCTGCTGCTTCGCCGCCTCTGTATTCTTTGAGTCGCTAGGGGAGCACAAGTTCGCTCCAATAAACTTGTTTTTCCTCCAAGACAGCAGCGTCATCCTTGGCTTCGGGGCAATATCTTCAACTCTAGTTGTTTCTCTGACCAAGGTAGCTCGTATTCGGTCCCTGAGTGTTATTCCTAACATTATTTGTTCCGTGGCTGGTTCAGCTGACCTAAGCTTCATTTCTAGTTGTTTAGTAAGGCGTCAAGTTTCAGCTCCGTATGTAATCACCGGTAGTATGCACTGGTTGTAGAATTTTCTTTTGAGTAACAGCGGTAGCTTAGTTTTCATCATTTGGAAGTGCTTGCCGAGTGCTCCCTAACGAATACCTATTCTGCGTCAGATTTCTCTTCGCGGTTGGTGTCAGCTCTAAGTGTAAATCGGTCCGATGTACTTATATTATTTATTTCTTCTGGCGTTTCATTTTCTAAGTTGAAAGGGACTTTTTGGCACGTTTATTCCTCATTACATAAGATTTGTTTTAATTTATTTTAGCCCCACGACCGTTCTTTCTGATTGTAGTTCCTCAAGCATTGTTTGCATGTGTTCTGCAGTTTCACTCAGCAAGCCTCTTTTGTCAGCAAACCTCAAATAGCTAAGTATTGGCCGTTTATCCTTAATCCTATGTTTTCCCAGAAAAGCTTTCGAAATACCCTTTGCAGGCGTGCTGTAAATAGTTTCGGAGAGATGGCCTCTCCCTGTCTTACTCCCTTTCGAATCGGAAATTTATCGCTTTGCTTGTATTGGGTTATCTTTCCCGTGCATTCTTCACATGTCTTCTAGAAGCCTATTGTAATTTTGTTGTATTCCCTGGTCTTTTAGAGTTTCTAAATCTGCTGCGGTGAGCATGAAATATAACGGTTTCTCGTAATCTCTAAATACCATGTAAACGAGTTTAGAGTGCTCTTCGGATTTTGCTATCACTTGATTGACGGCACGGATGTGATCCATGGTTGAGTACCATTTCCTAGGTCCAGCCTGCTTTCTAGTTTGTTTGGAACCTTGGCTATCACCTATGCGGCTAATTATAACTTTGAAAAACAGCTTGCAAACAACTGAGAGAAGGCTGGCGGGTCTGTAATTCTTGAAGTCCTTGAGATCTACCTTCTTATGAATTAGTATAATGTTACCCTTTTCCAGGTTATGAGAACTTTTTGAGTTTTCAAACATTCCGAAAATAGTACAGCAATCTTTTTGAGTACACTATCTCCTCCCTACTTCAAAATATCTAAGGTTATGCCGTCCTCTCCTGCAGCTTTGCCTATTTTCATGCCTTGAGAGCCTTTCGAACTTCCTCTTTAGTTACTATGTTTTTTGTTGTACCATAGCAACTTTTTGAAGTCCATTTGCTGTTCTTTTGTTTTTAGAAAAATGTGTTCATCAACCTCAGATTATTTCTCTCTGAAAATACTAGCAGTGGATCTCCTCCACTGTGGCAATTGTCCATACCGAAGTTTCGCTCTGACCACTCTCCTGTTTTCTTTTTACCGACCTTTGCGTTAAATTCTACCATCACAATTCTGAACTGCATTGTGGTCTTCTGCATTGCCTATTCAACCTCCTCGTAGAAGCTATCTACGGCTTCATCACCACAACTGGTTGTTGGCGCATAGGCCTGTACTATATTTAACCTGTGTCGCTTGTGATCACAACAGCCGTGACTATCTCGCTAATGCTGAAAAACCCCTCCACGTTACCTGCTATTTCTCTTTGGACTAGAATTCCCACCCATGTTCTTTCGTCTCTTGCGGTCTACTGCCGAACAGAATATGCTTCCTTGTGAGTTCCATGAATCCTTCTCCTGTCCTTCTAACTTCGCGTTAGAAGGGTGGTTTGGGCTAGTTGGTGGTACATACCTTGTGTCGTCTTGTGCAGCGCCTTGTGCAGCGCCTTGTGTCGTCGTTTCCTTGTCCCGTCTTTTTGCGCTGTTTCGAATTTCAGTGTGTTCTAACTTCGCTTAAACCTTATAATGTCCCACTTCATGTCTGAGAGCTTCTCTATTAGTACAGCCAAGCTTCGCTCGCCAGAACGTGCGTACGTTAAATGCTGCTGGGGGCAGTTTCCAAAGGTGGCCTGTCCGGACCCAGATTCTTAGCACCTTCTGCTGTATCGCTGCTCCGACCACCGCCGTGGACAGGTGTTCCACAGCTGTTCAGAACTGGGGGCCGAGAGTTGGCTGGTCATGGGAGGTGGTGGCCAACTAGTAGTTGGCCACCACCAGGGTTGCCAGATCCTTTGGAGTTGAGAGAGTGTTATTTAAGTTTCCAAGAGCCTTCCCTAGCATGGTTGAGCCTTTCTAGTGTAGTTCCTTAGGTATCCGGGATGATGGTTACTTCCGGAGCAGGCAGCACTCTGTACCTGCACGGGTTGGTGGCGAGTTAGACCACCCGAGGAATATCTGTGGCTATGCCACTGCTCTAAGCCACTGAGGCAGAAAGGCGGAGCTGAGTGCTTCAAGTGAAGCAGAAGATACACCGGGCCTGTACTCACCAGGATACCGAATCTCGCGGCGAAGTGATATCCCACATGTCACGTGGGGGAAGGGAGGGGGGGCTGGGAGGCGAAGTGTTTGGAAACACGCAACCGGGAAAGCCGGCTGTGACTTGGAATGAGTGGCTAAGCTATTGGCGGTGAGCGCGACCACGGGCCGCGCTGTGAAGCGCGCATCCGTGACCTCGGCTTAAGGATTCTCGCATTTGTCGTTTGCTGCACCCAGACTCGCTCTCCCTGCGGTTTCTTCGTGCTCGGTTGACGTCTGATGCGTGTCCGCACCATATTTTGCGTGTGCGTAACTTTTTATAACAATAATAGTGGACCTAAAATCGCGTACACTAGCTGAAGGCGTGATTTGAAGTATAGTTTTGGATACCGCTGCGGAAGAAACATTGCCTACCTCGCCCCATTCCTTGCGAAGCCGGCCTTGCGCGGAGCGCGAAGAGTCGGAGCAAGGTGTCATCTTCTGTATTAAGCAATCTTTCGAACAAAGGGAACAGCCAGCTGCTAATTACCGGCAGCAGAGAAAAACCAAGGCCAAAACAAATTTCAGGTCTTCCGGGCGGTCGTCTTTGGCAGAAGGCAATACAATTCCCGGTATGTAACGTACAACAGTCTTTGCAACCTTGCCCAACGCTAGAAAGTATTGTGTCACATCGCTTACGTTGTCATGGCATGAAAGAATGCGTACATGCACTATGCGCCGCAAAAAAAATGTATGTTAAATTTCAAATACCCTACTGTGTGTATCGGCGCCGCTGGTTTTATGTTAGGCTTCTAACCAGTACGAAGCCCTATTGAGCAAAGCAAGTCACGTGTACGGTAAAAATATGGTAGTACTATGTTGGTTCAGACGTGGAGGCATACTTCGGTACATTTCTCACAGCCAGACCTTACGATATCCACATATGTGTTATAGTAAAACTGCCCTCAAGAGGAGTAGGAGGAGGAGAAGAAAATATTATTTAACAGCAAAAGCGACGTGGTCAGTGGGCGGGGTCCTCAGTCCAGCACAGGAGAGTAAGAGTAATTTTCTTCAACTCATAGAACGCCATCCCGAGTAGACTAGGATTGCTGCTTCACGCCCGGAAGGGTTGGAAAAGAATAAAGAGCTGCTTGGCCATATTCATCGGAAACCGGCACGTACACTATTTATTGCGTTCGTCAGCGAGTATATCAAACCTTCAACAGCGTATTCATGTCATAACTGTTCGGGTTGAGAGTCAGTTCGCTATCATAACGATGGTTGCGATAGAAAGTCTGAGCACAAAATCCGCCTTCCCGTACTCTGGACAACGTTGTCTGCGCGGTTTCGCGATGGAGTAACACAAACCTTTTCATTGCATTTGTATGTGAGTAAACAACGCACGCTGCGGATATGCACCTTATTGCACGCAGCCATAACGAAAGCCTATTTGTGAAGAAGGGAATGTATGCCATACAGCATTAACAAAATATCGACACGATCTTTGTGAGCCTCCCAAACATCCCCAAACCTCCGAATAAGATATTTGCGACGCTGAAGAAAAATAATGCATTGGGCACAAAAACGTTCATCTGATACATGTCAGGAACAACGGAAGAAATAGAATACACAACCACTTTATTTCACGCTGTGCGATGCGCGTGTAGAGCCCGCTGCTTAGTGCGTAGCATTAGACCGTTGAGTCTTCATTAGAGCATCTCAAAAATACTGTAGGGAAGCCTACGCATTTTGAAGACTTATCGAGGAGCTCTGAGCACTGAACCTCGCAATTAAGCTAGAAATGACGAGGTACACACGATCTTCTGGCCGATGCTGCGAATAAAGTTTTTCTCTCTCTCTTCCTGTGTTGCAAACTGCAGATACAGCTTGAAATTATTCAAAGGCGTCAGAAGCTGGCAAAATACCTGTATTACTGGAAATACTCTTTTTAATGCACTAGAGTATCAAAGCGGCTGATTTCTAGCACAGGCACTGCTGCCCCTCTCAAGTACAGTGTAGCAGACGACAGCGGCGCGAGTCCAGCGACGGCCGTCCAGCGGAGCGCACGAACAGCGCTCACACATGCTCCGCTTATCATTTTAGGTAAGCAAATTCAAACCTTTTGCTTTAATCACTACTGTTTCGCAGTGCTTCGCTGGACTGCAGCGTGATATTTAACTGAAAAGGCTACTCCGGAAATTTGCCTTGCCTGCATGAAGGCTCTTTCTGCTGACAGCACCAAGCGTCTAATCTGCAAAAATTTCAGTCACGTGGGCCAATGCTCAGCGATAACAAAAACGGCCTTTAATAAAATAGCAAAGAACAATATCGATGCTTCGACATTCCCTAGCTGTTTAGCAGGTGCCACAAGGCACTTAAGGACGCAGAGTGAAAGTCGGTCAGATAACACTAAAGGGAGTATTCACCAGGATGAGCCCTCTCTGAAAGATGTTCGGGCCTGTGTTATGTAATTTTCGACAAGATTACCGATCTGATAAACCGGCTAGATAACCAGCAAAGACAAACGAGCTGCATACAAATAAACACGACGATGTGCTATTTGAACTGAAAAGACAACAGGAAAAGAGGACGGCGATAGAAAGCTTGGTAGAGCACATCTGCTCAGTACGACAGTGTACTGCTGACCCTCAAGGGCCATTATGATGTCCTAAAGGGCTTAAAGGAAAAAAGCCTTTCCTTGGAGGCGGCTGTTCTAAAGCAGCAATCAGAGCTTGAAGAAGTGAAGCATGCCGTACTAGAAGAGTATTAGGGAAGAAGAAACATTAAAATCCATGGTGTGCCGCAAATTCCAAAGGAAAACTTCAGGATCACACTTCGGTTTTTGGCGAAACGACTTGAGATGACTGAACCTTTGGATGAGCATGTCGAAGCTACTTACCGCATTGAGGGTAAATAATGGATGGTCCCTCCAAAACTTGTAAGATTCGCAAGTTCAACGATAAGGTACAGAAAACGATGTGCGCTGAAGCAGGAAAGCGTCTATATTAACGAAAACGACCGTTCATTGCAAAACACTCATCTGGCTGTGAAAGAAGAAGCCAAAGAGAAATGGCATGAATTTTCTTGGCTAAGGAACAGTAAGGTATTCGTGAGGAAAAGCAAGGGGGTGCACCTTCTATCAGAATTGCAAAGGTGGACCGTCTGAAATATATCAAGTAATACGTCCCAGGTTTCCTAATCGTTTGACGAATGGCAGTGGTACTACGAAAAGCATCAGACAGATAAAAAAACTCCAAGCTTTAGGCCTTCTTAAGGCGAATCTTCAAAGCTTGCAAAAGTATTTGGATCTCCTCGAACTGTACCTACAAAATATATCACAAACTTGGATGTGATTGTTCTTACTTAGGTTAATGTGGATACTGAAGCCGCAAAGCTGTATGAAATACCCGGATTCCCACAGTTTTTATTCTGTTGGGATGGAAGGAGGGGAGGAGGTGCATTGGTGTATGTTTAAAGTTCTTGACTGTGTGAAGTGAAGGAACTTTCCTTCTCAGAAGCGGAGACAACGATGATTACTGCTCAAGACAAGGAGCTACTGCTTGTTATCTTTGTAGTGTATAGGCCTCCTGCTAATAATATCAAAGTATTCTTTGATGAACGTGAATATACGTTGCAGAAGCTTGATAAACATGGTAATGTAATATTTGTGGCGAACTTAAACATTGATATAATTTCACCAAACAAATTTTGCGTTCCTTACTAATTCACTCACATCTGGATATGGCTTCGAACACCAAATTACGGGAGTTACTCGAGAAGAACCATATGGGATCGGATTTACGCGTTCCTGCATTGATCATATAAATGTCCGTATTCCAGACATGATGTGATTTCCAGAATTATAACCCAGAATGTTGCGGGCCATTTCTTTGCAGCTATTTCCATTCTTCGTCATGGACATCGCACTACAGGCAGAATACAAGCGGAAACTGAATACCTACGTACTTGATAATCGTAAAGTAGATGATTTAGTTGATGAGTTTGCTTGGGATTCTCTCATTCAGAACGACCATTTATTGACCTATGATAAATTTATAGGTAAGTTTCAGGAAGTGTACCGACGATGCACTAACAAAATTACCTTGAAAAGACCGAAAATTGAAGATCTCTGTATAAACAATTAAATAATGGAACTAAGTTTCCTAAAGCAGAAATTGTGGCATCGGTGTAAGAACGACCAATGTAACCTGTCTGTAAAGAAAAAATTAAAGCAGTTGAGAAATACGCTCACCGTTAAGTTACGAATGGCAAACAATTGGTACTAGAAACATGAATTAAACAAACGTAGGAAAGACTCGAGGAGAACCTGGGGCAGTGTAAACTCATTAAGCGGCAGAACTCAACCGACATGATCATGTACGCTGACGACACAAATATATTTTTTTTCAGGGATAACAAAAAAGTGTCTAGAATAAGCTGCAAATTCCTACCTCATAAAGCTTTGTAACTGGCTCCATAACAATCAATTAAGTCTAAGTACAAGAAAAACAAAGTATATTATATTCAAACCAATCAATAAAAGAGATCCCTACAACATCAGTATAACCTACAATGGTACCATACTAGACCGAGTGGTTGAACAGAAATTCTTAGGGGTCTGGTTTGCGGAAGACCTTACATGGACTGCGCATGTCAATAGCCTTAGATCCGATTTATCGCGTGTTACCGGGCAAATTTATCAAATACACACACTGGTACCCAATTGGCTGAAACAGACGTTGTATTATTCCCTTTTCTATTCCAGGCTACGCTACGGAATCCTGGTATGGGGCACCACAACCGCGTATAACTACAATAAGTTAATCATTCTGCAAAAAAAATTCTGCGAATGTGCGAAAATTTCAAAGGGGATAGGCGCGATCTAAGAACACGACCACTCTTCATTAAATACAACATGCTGAAAGCCGACCAAGTTTATTATTTTAAGCTTCTACAGTGGATTTACAGGAGCGGGATATATAAATTACCACCTGAAAGTGCAGGCGAATATAATATCCGAAATCCAAAACGAAGGCCATTGCCTATAAGGACGAATTACGGTCAGCAGACTATTCATTTTCAGTCAACGATAGTGCTAAATATGCAAGAACAGAGCATGAATTTTCACGACGTCACATCCACTTTTAAATAGAAGTGCAGGACGCTTTTAGTAAACACAAATGTTTCTGTGGTAACTCGGTAACCTGTATCTCTATGCACTGTTGCACTGACTACCCCCTATGTAATACCCTCCTGCGTGAGGGCCTTTAGGGGTACTTTGAATAAATAAATAAATAAATAAATAAATAAATAAATAAATAACTAAAAATATACTTCGGGTGTTTTATGGACTGGAAAAAGGGGATAAAAACAACTTTGAAATACCTTGATATCTGCCAAAATTTATCGCTCTGTATTAAACTCAATACAAATTTTATCTTTTTGGTTGTGTGTTTATCAATATGGTTTACATTTTTGCATTTGCTTTTGCATTTGTTACTTGTACGCTAATGAAAATTTCTGCGTGAGGGTAAGGCTGGTAATGTATAAACTGATAAATTCTCATGTTCGTGTTTTTTTTTTTTCGTTTGCAGAAATATTCTGTTACTTTGTTGAAACTGATAAGTGCACTGTTTCTATGTTTTCCTTTCTGCATTATGCTCCGAGTGACTCTGATAGAACTGTTTAATGTATTCATTAATGTATTGATGCGAATTGATGTATTAACGTGGAAAGGGGGCCGGGACCCCGTCAGGCAGTTTTCGCCTTTAGCCCTGGTCTCCTGTTAGACATGTAGACTATTGAAGAAATAAATACAGAAAAAAATTCTAGTTAAAAAAAAGTACTATTGACGAGGCTATTACTACCAACTTTCAAGGCATTGAAAGGCATACATCAGCAAATAATTTCAATAAGTGTTTCGCTAATCCCGCTGTTAAATTGCGAAGTACAAATCCACCAGCGCCAATTTCGAATTCAACTGGGCACTCAAATGTGCACTCAGCATACATGTATGATTTAACTGAGCTGGAAATATTTTCCGCGCTGAGAACTTTGCCCTTGACAAGATCTGAAGGACATGATCGGATCAGCGTTACGGATATTATTTATGAAATGATAATTTCATTTAGTGGAAGTACATGCTCATGTCAAATGCTCAATACAGATTTGGCGAGGGTAAAAGTACTACCACGCTACTTGGAGACCTTTCAGACTAGGTAAATGAGGAAATCGATAATAATAAAGTTGTTGTTGAAAGCCCAAAATCATGCTGCCGCACACGGCGAGACGGCGCATATGTAAGCAATCAAATTTGTGTTCAATAAAAGATACTTCGGCTTAGAAACCCCTAGCATTGTACTTTAAAAGCTTCATCGATCGCATTCTACTTTAGAAGCTTCATCGATCCTCGTCTCCTGGCTGTGATACGATGAGTCCGAAATTTTTGAAAAATACAAAATATTATGGTTCAATCATACTAACAAAGATATTCGAACAATCGCTTCATGAAGGCTGTCTCCCCAACGACTTTAATATTGGAAGGGTAACTGCACTGTTTAAAACGGGTAAAAAACATTGACCATCTAACTACCGGCCCATCTCCCTAACCAGCATGCCTTGTAAAATATTAGAACACATGATACATTCCAACCTGGCAGGTTTTTTTAAATCTAACTCGTTTTTTTTTAAGTGCCAACATGGTTTCAGAAAAAAATTAGTCATGCGAAACTCAACTTCAATCTTTCACCCACGGACCATTCTTGATCGTTCATCTATCACTAATTGCCTTTTTTAGACTTTTCAAAAGCGTTTGATGAAGCATGTCACAAGTTGTTACTTAACAAACTACAAAATCTTAATCTTGATCCCAAACTTTTATTTCGGTTTAATTGTTTTTTTTAAGCGCTCTCAGTTTCTTTTAGCTAACGATAACGTCTCACCCCGAAGGAACGTATCTTCTTGCGTCCCTCAAGGATCTGTTCTGGCTCCCTGCTATTTCTTATTTACATTAACGACTTACCTTTATCCGTTACTTCTCACATTCACTTGTTTGCCGATGACTGCGTCCTCTTTCGTGAAGTATCTAATAACAATGACCTATTAACACTTCAATCCGATCTTAACGCTATTTCTGTGTGGTGCAAAACATGGGTAATGGAACTTAACACCAGCAAATGCAAGTTTCTTCGCGTATCTAGAACTAACCGTTTATTGCCCACTTACTATCTGAACGATGCTCTATTGGAATATGTCAGCACTTACAAATAGCTCGGAATACATATTACTACCGACTTCACTTGGTCCGTGCATACTGCGTACGTAATTAATAACGGTAATCGCATGGTCGACTACGTACGTCGAAATTTCTCACAGGCTCCCTCAACAATAAAACTAACTCTTTACAAAACGCTTATCCGTTCCAAACTGGCATATGCTGCATCAGTTTGGGATCCTAACCAAGAAAATCTAGCACACTCACTTGAAATGGTCCAAAATAACTCTGTTCATTTTATACTGTCTAACTACAACCGGACTGCTAGCATAAGCACTATGAAATCCAGCCTTGGATTACCTTCCTTATCATCGCGTAGAAAAATCCTTCGCCTTTGTATTTTTCATAAACTTTTCTATCCCAGCCAGCTACGCAATGAACTCATTCTGCCTCCTCGGTACATTTCAGCTCGCATAAATCATGTCCATAAAGTCGGCTTGCCGTCTTGCAGAACTAACGCCTTTTCCCAGTCATTCATACCACGTACATCACAAGAATGGAACCCCCTACCCGCACTGACGGCAACAATTTCGGACCACCAACTTTTTAAAACTGCTTTACGTAACATTATATAACCATAAGCATTGCAGTACATTGTATTTTCCTGGTTTTGTTCTGTTTATTATTTTTTTGCTCTGTTTAAAATATGTTTGTAACTATTGTAACCCACTCCCCTCCCTAATGCCTCTGGACCTGAGGGTATCTGAATAAATAAATAATTAAATAAATAAATAAATAAATAAATACCTCCAATTGCTGACGTGACGTCAAAGTAAGGTGACGGCGATTTCTGCCGAGTGTGCACCTTTTACCGTCGATCCTACAGCGTTGAACAGGATTAGGAAAAGTACCAGTTTGTTCAATCGCGAAATAACCCGAAAGACACCATGTCTTTTCATTTTCATCTTTGTACAGAAATATTTATTTGTTGCACAAAAAGTGTAAAAACACAGAATTTATGAGAAATGGCTGCACAATAGCATAGGTATTTTACAGGGTATCTCACACAAAAGCGCATCTCTAAGCACTTGTGAATTGTACTGCTTGGCGAAAGAAAAAATAGAGCAAAGCTTGGCTTCCATGCTCGTCCCCGTCCCTTTCCCCCTCCCGCTCCCAAGACGCTTGCGGTTGTGGACCTATAACAGACGCAGACCACTAACAGTGCAAGAAGTTGCAAGCTAATCTCAAATAATCATAGAAAAGAATGTCAGTCTATAAATTATATCCTGCCATCGATAAAGAATAAAATTTAGCAAAGCTCCACGAGGAATTCGAGCGTGTGATTATGCTACAGAATTTCGGCTGCTGTAAATTCATTTTTATTGAGGAGCGCCAAGCGGTAGCATGAATCACGGCTACTACACCCCACTTGTAGCGTGAATACAATTCTCACTAGATTGCACATAAAAATAAAGCGAGAAAAGTGCTGTTCATTGTTTCTAATTCTTGTCGTACTTTCAGGCACACTGCATTAAATATGCCACGCGGGTATACACGCTGCCCTGCAAGGTCTACATGATGTATATATTGCTGTATTCGCGTAGAAAATGAAAGAAAAGGCGTACAAATAAACAAAAACTTAAATTATTCGCGTATCTGCACGATTGCCACAGTGTCCAAGTCCTTCCCTACGAAAACTCATGTGTACTCTTATCATTTGGCACAGCACGGAAATCCATGTCAACCCATAATTGTCCCCGCCTTGTAAACACACATTTACGAGTCCCGTCCAGTAAACACAAAGGCGCACATGGCAGATGATGGGGCACTTGTTGGAGATCAAAGCCGAGTCCGCTGCCTTCTCATAAGGTCTCGTAGGTTGTGAAACCACACTCAGATTCTGAACACGAGGAGTCTGAAAAGTCTACCGAACTCGCTGGCGTCGACACCGCTACGGAGTTTGGACATGAGGACAGGTTCCACGGGGTCGAAGGCGAACCCAGGCACGCGCTAGCAGGGGTAAGCGGCTGCTGCCGGACAGAAGAAGGTGATGATGCCACGGACAGCGGTGGGGTGTAGTAGCCACGTGGTGTCGTGGCCACGCCGCCGTTCGTAGGGGTCGCCGTTGGTGCGAGTGTTGTTGGTGGCGACTCATGCGTTGCGTTCGGTGCAGACGACGTGATCGATGTGTCCTGGGCTGCCTGTAGCTGCGGCGACTCCTTCTTCTCCACTTTGGACCCGACGATTTTTAGTGTCTCGGAAAGAGCCCATATGTAGTTGTGCGCGAACCGCAATGTTTCAATTTTGGTGAGTTTGCTGTCATCTGGGAAAGTGGGTAGAACGCACCGGAGCCTGTCTAGAGCACTGTTAAGGTTGTGCATTCGGTTCCGCTCACGGTCGTTCGCCTTCACGCGTCGGGTCTTCTTCATCTTTACTTGTACGGCTGGTTTCGGCATCCCCGCGGCTGCATTGGCGTTCCTGGACCTTGCCGACGGCTTGGGGGCCCGCTTACGTCGAGTTGACGAGTGATGAGACACCGCCGTCGCAGTAGATGACGAGTCTCCAGATTCGGCGTCTTCGTAATCGTCGCCGCCCATGTAGGACGAAGGGCAGGGACTCAGTAGGTCCTGAGAAGAAGACGTGGGTGAACGGTCCTCCGGGAGCTCATCGTCTTCGCTGAAGCCACCAGAGCTGCCATTTCGGAAGGTCGTATCTTCAGGGGGAGACATTGGAGGCTCCGACTTGAGTGACAGCATAGTGGGCGTCATCCGAGAGCCTTCACAGCGATTGACGAAACGCAGTCCCGTTTTTGGGGGTCCCCGGTATCAAGTCTCAGCGGCACTTCCAGAGAGCGGCGTGTCAAACCTGCGCAGGAAGAAAAAAGCAAACCCATGGTTAAGAATAAGGTTTCGGGGACTAGTCTTCCCTATTTACACACTTTATACACTTGACGACTGGTAAAGCGACCAAGACAAAAACGGTTAAGTCATTGAGTTCCGTCCCCCGGTGATGTTTTTTAAAGATTCTCCATTACTGGTTTTTTTATACTGATGATTGTTGACAACTCAACACCGTTACGAGATAGCGTGCTTCGGATCCAGCTGCTTTTACTTATACCTGCCTGCGACAGTGGCTCAATCTTATCACAAAAAAGACTTCTTTTTTTTCTGGAAACCACCTGGAAAACGCCACGGTTAAAATGATGCCAATTTCATGCGCAACATAAATAATAACACGCATAAATAGAAACGCACACCACGATGAAGTGGTAGGAACTGCGTAGAGTCGCAAATTATATCCAAGGAATAAAAGGCCGCCCGGCACTACAGAAGCACAGCTTCAAAAGCCTGGGCGACAAGAATAAGTAAGCGCTGAAGCTTCCCTGTCAATGTCTTCCTTGACAGGTTTTTTTTTTTTTTTTTTGAAATCCGTGGCGCGTGGTTAGCGCTAGAAACCCTCCTACGCTGCAGTGAATACGTTCCGCAAATGTCCTTCCCGAAATTCGATCTACTTTAGGGCGTGTTCAGCATAGAGGATCGCTGCGGTCAGCATAAAGCATCGCTTCACTGTTGTTCGGACTTAGAGAAGGCAAGTCCACCACGATGGCGCCGCGTGCATTCAAGTGTAGCGATTCGGCTCGAGCTACGTGTTGTCGCTTACACCCCACGGCCGAGTTCTACCGCTAACAAACTCCCTTCAGGGCGGCTCACAGTAGAGCCACAGTCGTTCGGCGATGTGTGAATGAGCTGCAACCCTCACGCACAACAAAGATGCAGTGGAACTTCGTAGGGCTTCTCAAGTTTCACGTCCTCACAGTGTGCGCGGCGTCCGGATGTTGTATAGAAAAGATGGCCTTTTTCCCCTAATCCCGTTCACTGTTCTTGATCGTTAGACTCCTTCCCAACGAGTACCCGGAGGTTTGACGAAGCGTCCCGCTTGAAGGCGGTCGTAAAGTCGACCCGAGTGGAAGCGCATAGCAGAACCTGACGCCGTATATCGAGCCCGACTCCAACGTCGTCTTCTCAATGGAAGAGTTATGGCAACAATGGGGCCGTACTGATTGTGCGGAGAGGCAAAGGAACGGCGAGGAGGTAAGATTTTGGAACACACGTCAACCCTGTTTGGTTGCCGGCGCCGCGGGTTCAGTAGCTAGTCTCCGGGTATATACCTAACTCCGTCCGCTGGACTGCACCAGGCCACAATGGAGAAGAAGTAATTTATCTTCCCTCTGGTTGTCCTCACGTCAGGTCCACTTTGGCCCCGACAGTCTTGGCTCATCGGGCCGAGAGAATGGCCGATCTAGAATAGAGTGAACCCCGGCAGGGAGCAGCATTCTTCTCCTTTTCTATACCTTCCTCCGCTCTGCCCCCGCGGGGGTCTTATGTAGGCTTTGTGCGCTTCCGAGGTTGGCTGCGGTCAGCGAAGGAGAGCGCATATAGTTCACCCGCACGTGTACTGCCCCGGCGACCTTACCTAGCGGTCCGAGATCATTGATCACAGCACGGCGCCAAGCGTAGCTTCCCGTCTTTACCGGAGAAGGATGCGGCTGCTTACAGCGAGCGCCCAGGCCGCGCTCAGGGGACCCCTTTGATAATGTTGGAGAAACAGGGTGCGCATATCGTGGTACTCGACGCAGACTGAAAGAATCCGCCGGTGTCTGGCCACTTGAAGAGTACAATGGCGACCAACTGAACCTGGGTGTTCATACGAGGATGTCGCGCGCCGAAATCACGCTCTTCAGACAGGCTTCAGTCTTGGGTGCTTCCGCTTCTATATAGAACCCTTCACGATGTGCCGCTTTGACGTTTGGTTTCGGACCGGCAGCCGCGAAGAGGGTGCAGTTCTTTTTGTGGCGCGCGCGGACATCCGATCGAGGCGGCATAGTGACAGTTGGCGCACTGGCCTGGCTCCGAGCGTGTGACCCTTCTTAAAACGTACGCGCCGCGATGAAACAGCGAGAGCGGGTAAAAAGAAAAAAGAAGGGAGGGCCTCCGCTCAACACAGCTGTCTTTCAAATTCAAATGTCCGACTGAGCACGCAGTAAAGGAGTATAATAAGGGCGAGGTGACAAGCGATCTCGCTGAAACGCAATAAATCACATGCGCCGGGATTTGGTGACTTGCGTCCGTTCTACACCGCCCATGTCTTCTATGACGGAAGCCACCCTACTTTGTGGACCCGGATCATTAATCTCGGTTGACCATGGTGCTCGATTGAAGAAAATGCAACGTTAATGATTCCACGAGAGTGTGTATTCACTGGTGTATTTGCTTTTATTTCGACATAAAGCCCCAGCTGCATGTGCTCCCCACAAATTTTGTTGATTTCAAGCCCGCCTGCACAATGGAAATCGTAATGAACAGCTAGCCGGTCCGAATGCTGCGGCAATGTGCTAAGAGTCGTACGCGAAGAGTTGGGAGCAAGGCTCCATTTTCTCTCCCGCTGCGCCATCCTTCGCAGGCACGGATATTCATTTCATCCTTTCTTTGCAGGGCGTTCGGCGGGATACCTTACGCATGACCACCAACCGGTTTCGGTAGTTACATGTGGGCCTGACAACGGAATTTTTTACCGGCCACAAGGCGTTGGCAAAAATAAGTATAAAAGTGAGTTCTTCATGACGCGCCTTCAACGCTCTCTGTCGACGTGCAAGTCACAGACGAATGACGCTCGAGAACCTGCATAACGGTCAGTCCGAGAACAAGTTTCCCAAATTCCCGCGCTTAAAATAGCGACACGCAGGCGGGATAGGATAACACAGGACAGAGCAAGCAAAGAGGCATCATAATGGCAAAATAGTGGCGAAATGGGAATAAAGAAGCAGGACCAGCCACTGCGTTGTCGGCATTCCTATGGCGCCCCTGGCGGATCGTTTTAAGTTGTTTCCCCCTTTGTTAAAAAAGACGCACCCTGGGCTGAAAGCAGCGTGTGCGAGCGGCCAAAATAAACGCGCCTGTGTGCGCACTATTTGCATTTCCAAGCGCGGCGGCCCCATCGCACCTCTTGGCGGCGGAGAAAGAAGAGGAACGGCCCGGGCTCTCCCTTTTGAGCCGCTTTATTTACGTCGCAAAGGGAGAGGGGCAGACGCGCCTTGTTACCGGCCTCGGCTGGGAGAAAGGCGTCGCCCGCATTCTTAGGCGACGCTGGGCTGCCCTGAACTGCTGCGCGACGCACAACATGCGTTGCAAGCTCCTCTCGTCAGCCGACGATGCCGCCGACTCAGCAGCGCCACCAAAATCACCTGCCCCTCTCGCCCGAACCCGAGCGACCGTACCCTTCTTGCTTACTGGCCCTCTTCTTCCCCCCCGTGTTTTCTTGAAGCGCCCTGCTCCTTGGCGGGGGAGCGCAAGAGGGCCACACCACCTCGGTGCAGTTCTGTGCATCACGCGACGAGAAGGTCGAAGATGCACTCTCCGTGTACTTCTTTTTTTTTCTTTGCGTCATCAGCACCTCGCTAGCCATTTCAAATCAACAATGCGATATTTCCAAATATCTACACTTGATGTTCTATTGGTGTTCGCACTGAAGAGCTCGTTAGGCGCAATGTCACGACATTAAAAGCGCACGTGGCATTTTTGCGCGGCAAAATTTGCAGCGGCAAGCTCTGAGCTACATTGAACATTGTTTTCCCTGAATCTACCGCTTGAGTCCAAATACCACTCTGCAGGTCCAGTCAAGTTACCTCAAATGTATGCGTAAGCTGAGCGCGCTAGCCCTCCAAGCAACATCCACTAACTTCTCACGTCAGTCACTTCGAGTTGTACTGCACAGAACCGACATTTTCCGCCAGGGCTTCGCACAGAAGCCTCGGTGGCTTTGGCGCCGCTTTTCGGTGCCGGGACGAAGTGAGCGACTTGGGCCGCAGAGACTGCCCCAGCCGCGCAGCCATGAATGGCGCGAAAAAAAAGCGGTGACTGCACCGCGTCTTGACGCACATCGCGTGCTCTGCCGGCAGGGTGCCGCCAGGCCACCCCTCCGGTGGGGCAACCACCCGCGGTGCCGCGATGCACGGTTAAATATGGATGGGGGGAGCAGCTTCGCGCTGCTGGTCAACTAATTATCACCAGATTTTGCACTTGACAAGTAAAACCGTCAAGAGCGGTATAGAAATTTTCGCTAACGCACTGCACTCCGATCCAGAATCCAGCGCTGCCCCTTTACCGCATCATTCCCGTCGAACCATTCCGATACATGGTTAGTGGCGGAGTTCGTTTATTTCCTCGCTGTCGCCGCTAGTGACGTTGGATTTGGGCACGCCTGCAAAACGAACGTGACCGAAGCAAGAAACAAAAGTATCGCCGCGGCTGCTTCCACATATGAATAAAGACGTGGAAAAAGGAAGATGGTATTGTAATACTTCTTTACTGGTAATCGCCGTTGGGGAAAGCTATTCATGCCGGCGTTACACCCTAACAGGGAGTGAAGTGCAAGGGAGTGGAATGGCTGAAAAGCAAAAGCGGCTCAATGGCGACGCAGTTACCTCATGGCAAGGAAACAAAATGCACCTTTTGTCAGCAGTGAAGACGTAAGCAGTGCAGCGTTCATTTTTAAAACCTCAACGAGTAAATAACAGGCACAAAGGTGGGACGGGGAACGGATATAGAGAGGAGGACTGAATTACGAGTAAACCAGGCCGTGTTGCGGTCGTTCTGACAGCCATTACTTGGAGGCCATAACAATGCTTCAACCTGGTAGACGAAGCGCATGTGCAGTATACGCAGCGCTGAACGACCCTGCTCAATGCGCGTCAGTGGATGTACGGAGATGGCGCGTACTCGGCCATAATTCACGCCATTCTTGCGGTGCCCTTTTATGCATCCCTGTCGCCAGCTTCTCTCGAAAGGCGTTCTTCACCGCGCGCCGTTGCGATTGCGTCCCAACGACGGCATAAAGAAGCGCGTCAGCCTTCAGGTGCGGCGGGCTCGCGGCATAACGCCGAGAAAACGGGCGTTGCACGTGCCCGACAGGTCGGGTCGTCGGTTGTAGCACTCGCGAACCGGCACAAGATGCGCGCGCAAGAAAGATCGATCCCCTCAAATCGTGTCATCGTGCGGCTTTGATAAATGAAACTTCTCCCGAATGTCCCTAACCTTACCGTTCGAGGAAAGGGGCTAAAAAAGGGAGTCTTTCGCGCGCGTCATCGCAAAGGCCCACTTACTCCATTAAATAATGGCGCCAACGCCGACGGGACTTGTAAGTGCGCCCCTCGTCGATGGGAATAGAGGGCATCAGGAGCCCTCTATTCGGGAGCCCTCTATTATGCGCCGTTTGAATAATCGCGCTTCTTCTACACGTTACTTCGCGCCGGGGGTATAGAAAGGTGCGCGTTAAAAAGCAGCGGAAAAAAAAAAAAAACTAAACGTCAGAGCTTCAGAATAAGAACGAAAACAAGTGCGTGTTTGGTGCTACAGCGGATCATAAGCTATTGCTTCCACACTTTCCTATCCGTGTCTCATTAATTATTTTCGGAAGCGCGGTGGCTGCCCTACGTTCATGACTGCCATCCGTTCGATTTGCGCGCATGTATATATATACACACACACGAACACTCGCTATTTTAATGTCGTTTTTTTTTTCTTCTACCTAGTGCAGGGCACATACGACGGGGGAAAAAAGTCGACAGTAGAGCCAGTCCCTCGGAAGCATGGCTGTATACCGCGATGGCACCGGTGGCGGGCGGAGGAGATTCTTGAAAACATATAAACGAAAAAAAGAAGTCACGCGATGAAAGCTTCAAGGGGAAAACAAATCGCAAGGGGTATCGAGGTCGGGGTGGGAGACAGCGCGGACGGAAAGGGATGGCTTCCGAGGGGTTCGAAAACATTGAACACCAAAGGACGCCGGGCGCTTTATTGATGCGTCCTTGGAAGAAGTGGGCTTCTGAAAGTAGTATGGAGCTGGGATACAAAAAAAAAAGGCGCCCAGTGGTATCAATGAGCGCTTACTCGCGGGGGTAGGAACGGAAAAAGAGAGCCCTTTATTCCCACTCGTGCTCCTGAGGCCATGCTTTTATCCCAGTAGCGTGGTTTCCTTGTGTGCTTCGTAAAGGCTTATTTCGTAAAAGAGAGAGTCGTAGCAGCACCCCTGTCTTGAGAAGCGCCTTCATTCAGCGGGCATCGTCACAGAACGAAAACACGCAAAAAAAAAAAAAAACACTCAAAGCAATAATGCGACCCACAGCCTTCATGCAATAGGGAAACAAGCGAAGGCGAACAGTCGGATTATATTGTATGCGTACATGAACGCCCCGCGTTGCGCTTGTTTGTCGGATGCCGCCACGAGGCTGCCAGTACGGCTTGTGGAGAAGGATGCCGCCGCTCTAAAAGCAGCGAAGGCAGCCCGAGCATCGCGTCCAACAGGTTCAAATGGCCTCGGTACGGTGCGTTTAATTCTCTCCTCCCAACAGGGGTGCGGAATAAAAGGGGGTAGGCAGAATGCGGGACCAAATGCGTCGCTGTTGGGACTGCTCCTCTTTTCTTGTTTTTTTTTTGTGTGTGTTTTGTCTTGCCTTTTTTGTCTCGACTCTGTTACGTGGAACGACCGTAAGGCTTATGTTTTTTAAAAAAATAATAATACAAAAGAAGAAAAAAGTCTCGAGACAAATGGCTCGTATCAAGGATTGTATATCGAGTGCCGCGTATGCCTGAAGCCCGAATACCTGCTTCTTTGTGGCGTAAAGTTTGTTGCGAGTCTTTTGGCCTGAAGCTCGGTTCGCTCGTTTTGCTATTATTAATGCTCCAATTCTTGGCTAGAATGAATGCCGCTTGGCTCACGTAAAGCGGCACCTACTACAGCGCCCGAGCACAAAAGGAGGCTTGAGGGTCTAAGATTCGCCAAGCAACCGGCAGGGCTTCGGAGAGAGCGCGGTGTATATGGTTGTTGGTGAGGTAGGTCGTGGAAATTTAACGCGGCGGGGTTCACGAGAATGGCGACGGCGGCGTCAGGTGAGTAATGGCAACCCACGACACAACCGCCGGTCGTTGATCTGATTGTTAGCGAACGGTCGATAAACCCGGTCTCGACAATGATCCTTTATTTCGCATTTGTTATATCGCGCTACAGTAGGCGGTGCACGCTCAAGTCAGCAGTAGCTGTAGCTTGTGGGGTGAGTTAAGTTTTCACCACTTGTATACGTTTGAAGCCGTGCTCTTCGGGCGTGCTATGTTGAACAACTTCCGGTGCTCTCAAATTTATATTCTGCTTGCGCCTTCCTCTCTTTTTCCCGTTTGGCGCCGACCATTCATGAGATCCTAGGCGGCATCAGAAGGCGCCTGTCTTTAATCTATCCTAAGAACCACAACATCCGCGCGCTGACA
The DNA here is from genome assembly GCF_048455015.1 of Haemaphysalis longicornis. NCBI lineage: Eukaryota > Metazoa > Arthropoda > Arachnida > Ixodida > Ixodidae > Haemaphysalis > Haemaphysalis longicornis. The sequence continues at coordinate 119,903,908 of NW_027526203.1, read as the reverse complement.
ACTACGACGATTACGCAAACGCATGGTTCAGGAATAACGGGGTTGGGCCAGGGAACGGCATGCTTAACGGACAACATGGCTGTGTGCGCAATACAACGACGCTTATCTCCAATGGGCAGCGCCGGAATGTTTGGTACGAGCCCAGCTCATTGAATACTACTATACGGCTTATTCGCCGTTTAATTACTTTGTCTCCAACGCCACCTAGCGAACAATTGTTCAAGTCCGCTGACTCTACGACGAGTCACAGCGTCGACACCGTTTGCAGTTTGTTCGAACGTCGCGGGCCGTTCTCATTGAACACGCAAGGCCCGTGCTATTCGAACCGGCAGCGTTGAACAAATCGCGTAAGAAGTGCACTGGCGCCCCGTCGCGCTGCGGTAATCGCACGATTTGCGGCGGCAGCCTACGGCAACAGTGTCGGGAAATTCTCCCTCCACTTTTAAAGGTCCGTTGATGGCGCTAGGCTATCAGTGTTAGTTTGTCTTTACCACTTTTGTTCGTTTCAAAGTCAAATTGTTTTTTGTAATTAAGTAAATATTTATTATCCAAAACATCTTATTAATCAGGAGGCACGGATCCCTAAATTTATAGTGGTAGATTTCTGTGGAAAAAATCTGACCGGCATGCCTGTCCCTCGAATGATCAAAAGACATGCAAATTGCGTGACTGGTGGAAACAGTATTTGAGGTTGCGTAGGTGGGACGGGTGAGTGAGCTATGTAGCTACTCGACCAGACGCGGAACATGTAGCGCTCGTGCTGCGGTGACGTCCTGCCGGCTGTGATGCGGATATTGGAACAGAGTGACACCAAAGCGCCGCTCACTAAGTGCGGCCAGGCGCTGTCAGAGAAGCCGCAACTATCAGAGATTCGGGGCGCCCATTGTCTCAGCTGTGAGTTCAATTGTACGCGAGGTAGGCTGAATACGAACATTAACTGGAAGATTATCTAGTGGAGGGCGTAAGGCATTACGGCGGCGCTATTGCGCAGGTGAAATACAGCGCTCTTCTGCGGTCCGTAGCGGTTTCCGCATTCTGCCGCACTGCGACCCTTCGCGTGTCGGAATGCTTTCGCTTTTCCTCAACACTATTTCCTCAACACTGACTATTCGCTTTTCCTCAACACCCGCCGCGGTGGCTCAGCGGATAAAACATTGTGCTGCCGGCATTCTGACCAAGGACGCGGGTTCGATTCCAGGCCGTGGAGGATGCTTTTCAGATCGAGGCAAAAACCGAAAACGCCCGTGCGTCTATGTTAATCGCGGGTTACAGATCCCCACGGAGTCAAGATACGTCCGGAGTTCTCCGCTAATGCGTGCCTCATAGCCCAGGCGCAGATTCGGCGCGTGAAACTTCCCAAATTTCAATGTCACTTTCAGTCTGTTACATCAAGCACGTACGTCATGAGAGCCTTTGGTGCGTCATGAGCCTCTTCAGCAAGCCGTCAATTCGAAATATTCCCTCTTGATTGTAAATTCTTTGAAACGATAACTTCCTCTAGCAAAGCAAAAAGATTTGTCAAGGTATGAAGTGTCAAAGCGTTGGGGTAAACAACTGTGTTTCGCCATTGCGGTCCCTTGAGATGGTTCAACGCTGCAGCGGAAAGAGCCCCTTTTTTTAACTGAATCAGTTTATAGGTACAATGAAAACTCATTGTGCCCGGCCGCTCTGGAGCCTCGGCATTGCCCCTGCGGCCTTTTGGGAGACACAAAAGAATATATTTCCTGTTTTCGTATTCGCGGCTGCACTAAATAGTTGAACAGATACATTCCTTCAGTTCACTATTTAGTTATTTCTGAGGCTCCAAAAGAAGTAACTACGGGCGCCCCCCTCCTCCGCTCTCTCTCTCTTTCTCAGAAACAGAAACAATTGTCCATCGCGTTACCCTGGCGTGCAATTCGTTTTGACGTCATGTTTTTTCACTTTCCTGACTCTGAACAATTTCATCGCTCATATAGGCTCAGCCAACGCCTAAAACTCTCTTCGAGCCCGTTAATTCCGTTTTCGTTGTTGTGAGGGATAACTGACTCAGTGGAGTGTAATTTAAAACTGTGTAGTACTGGGAATACGTGCACTATACGGGTACAGATAACTCAGCGGTTCCAAAACTGTGCGCCTTGAATTAAAATAAAAAAAAAGGCTAACGTCATTGACACGCAATGTGCGAGATTGCAGTAGAAGCCTGTGCACGGGGAACGAAAAGAGCAACCACGCAAAACAACCGAACAACGAGCGGCGTTCTAACATCGCTCCATCCCCCGCGCGATCGGCTAACGCCACCACCCGTGGGCGATCTTGTATGGTTACGCCGCGTGCTTCTGCGAATGACTCGAAAAGACGGTGCAGCGTTACGCTCCACGATTCAGAAAGAACGATGCGGTCGACAGCTTAGGAACACATTTGAACACCACTTGCTTGCTCAGAAAACTTCTAGGTAAAACACCAAAGACACGCTGGTAGATTTTTTATTTAACTTCTTTTATATATGCGTGGCTTTGGGTACGGCTGCCTGCTTGCATGCAATAAACAAAAAAAAATGAAATCATGGTGTAGATTTGCGACCCGAAAGCATTGACGCCTTGGTTCAATTTACAGCGGCGGAGATGTCATGAATTGTATTTTCAGCCGCAATGTTTCTAAGAAGATGTATGTAACGAGCCGCTATGTTCATAAGAAGATAGCGGCTCGTTACATCTTACCATGCTATTCGCGCCTTGCCCGTGTATCATCCATGAAAAATACGTTTAATCTGCCGAACTGTTCCTACCGCCGCAAATTCTCTCGTACCTGTTTGTTCCAGAAAAGTTGTCATCATAACACCGCTTTAAAAGATCAATTTACCACTCCCCCGACACCCCCCCCCCCCCCCCCCGTTACGTATCCTCTCTACTTTACCACCGACCATTCGACAACAATGTTGGCGTACCGTATTGTCATACGGACATGTATAACGAATCTTTTATCCAAAACACCAGTGTAGAACCATCCCCCCCCCCCCCCCCCCCGCCGTAGAACCATCTCCCTCCCACAATCACTACCATCACTGATGCCATTCACTTTAAAGTAGCCATTCTTAACGTTCCTTCTGAACTACTATTTTGTAATTCGTTCTTTTTTTAACAGCGAAGCCATTTAGCAATTCTTCATTTCAGCTTTCCACAAAACTCAGTATAACAGTATCAATAAAATAAAGCCCCGATCGGATCCCCCATAATTTTTTATGGGTCACGGAAGAAAGAAAATCATCACGAAAGCGTGCCGCCAGAAATCGTTAAGAGAAAACAACTTCCCTTAAAAAACGACCGACACAGTAGCGAGTCACAACAGCAGAAGTAACCGGAAAATTACGTAAACCATCACCCGAAGAAGGCTGCATAAAGGTGCGCAAGAACGGGTCCGGCTGGCCTCGCAAAAAAGAAAAAAAGGCGACACAAGTTGTCTCAGAAAGAGATGAGGCAAAGCTAGCCCTCCTCCTTTGAGCCTCCTAAAAAGGTTGCTACGACTAGTTCTTTCGAACGTGGAATTCCAGACAAACACCGCAAAAATGCAGTGAAACTGTGTAATATTTAAACTAGAACAATACAAAGCCTGCATAACCAAATCTTACCAAATCTTGGCCACTAGAAAAACATTACAGACTGTGGGACGAGCGAAGATGGACACATTACGGCCCCCCATTTCCCTGTCTGTTCACGTATTTCTTGCGCCTTTTCACAAGTTGTGTTGTCCCGGTAATGGTGCAGTGGTACGCCTAGATAAGACGTTGGTTCTGACGATCACGTCAGACGCTCGAAATTGTTCGGTGCTTGCAGCCACTCGCCATGACAGAGGCCGACACACTTCTTGAAACTACCTGAACTGCCGGTGACATCACATTACTCCTCTGTTATGCTCAAGGCAATAGAAACACTTCGTTAGTTTACGCAAAAATAGGCGACATCTTCTGCGTTCGCCATTACCCTGACTTCGCACGATTCTAGTGTAAATCCTTGTATGCTGGTACTGTTGTTAATGTTTGTACATAATGGTTCCAAGTAAAGCGCTAAAAAAAGGGGTGAAAGTGCGCAACCTTGTCGTACCGAGGCACACACATCTATGTTTCGTGTTAGTTGTCGGTTAACTAAAATTTTAGTTTTGCAGTCACGGTAGGCCATCTTAACTCCGTCTAGTATAACTTTACCAAATCCTACGTGTTCCAAGATTTTGAAAAGAATCGAATGATACACCTTCTTAAACGCCTTCTCAAAGTCAATGTGTAGCATCACTATCCTCCTAAAATCCATGTCACATACCTCCAGAATGCTCCGTGCAACATGGATGTTAGTATAAATGGTTCGTCCTCTTATCCCGCATGTTTGATGGGGACCCACCAACGTTTTGATAACCCCTTGAATTTGCTATGCTTGTACCTTCATGAACACTGTGTAATCGGTGTTAGTCAGGGTATGGCGCAATAGCCGGTGGCTTTGGATAATTGCTCTGTATCGTTATTCTTTGGAATCAGAATTGTATGCGCTTTTGAGCATCATGGAGGTAAAAACCCAAACTTTAAGGATTCGTGGGACACTTCATACAAAATAAGCGCCGCATCGCGCTTAAACAATTTATAGAACGCCACGCCTAACCCGTCTGGTCCCGGCGATTTTCCGTTGTTTAAATTGCCCATCGCCTCTTCGGTTTCATTGAAACTTATGGTACTCTCAAATCCCTAAGTAGCCTCTTTTTCTAATTCAGGCAAAAGGCTGAGAAAGGAGCGCTCAAACCCATTTTGTGGCTCACTGGAAAAAAATGTCTCTGCAATGTTCTAAAAAAACTTTTTCAGTTTCAGTTTGTTCCCGGACTTCAGATCTCTTGTATTCTTCTCTCTCGATTTCATTCTTTTTTGCGTGCCTTTTTCCGTCTTGCAGTTGCCATTTCCCTATCGAAACGGTGGCAGCAGGCTTTGACGCAGCGATACCACCATTACGTGCTCCATGGTGATAAAATTGGCTTTGAAAGCGAAGTTTTAGTGTCTTCACTGATGCTGTAGTACGCCAATACGCCCTGCAGGAAAGCCATCTTTCTCTGACGATGATGATGAATGATCGTGGGTGAAGTGATAGAAAATAAAACGCTTCCCCTGGCCGAAATCGAACATTGGGTCCCTCGCGTTATCAAGCCGGCGTATATATCCGACTGCTCCACTTTGACATGGTCGAAGTGGTTTGAAAAGCTCAGACGACAACCAAATAATCCATCACGAGTAGAATGGCGTTGTTCTGCGTGCCGTAAGGGTGTTAGCCAGGAGAGGTTAGGCCTAACATTCCATGTTGAGGTTTACGACGTCAGGCCTAACGTCACATCTTGGGGTTTAAAACCCCAACCGGTAGCCACTTAAAAAAATGTTCACTGAACGCCAAGCAGCAGGTACCGATTGGCACCGTACACCCCTAACTCAAACATCAAGCCTATGGAGTGCACACACGAGAGTGGCTGTGGGTACTCTATAAAAGTGGTGTGTACCTACAGAGTAGCACACACTCGCCGTGTGAGATTGGCGAAGAAACAAATCAATCACGAGAAAGCTTCGCGTTCGACCATGTCCCTCGTTGCAATGGATTGCATGATTTTTAACACCATCTCGACGAAACGTGAGAGAGCTGATTTTGTCTGGGTAGTAAAAAGATTATTGGAAGATCCACTCCTGGATCCTTAACAATGCGTGAGCACGTGGTCCCACTCCCTCACAAACATGAGGCTCGGCCCGATGCGCGCACCTTCCTCCAGCTCCGTAATGTTCCTCTGTTCGTCCTGCGCAGGAGAATGCGGCCAGCCGTGCTTTACTTAGCGTCGCCCTGGCAACGTCACCAGCATGACGATGGCATCTCTCTCCTTTATCGAAGGCAGCTCTCTCCATGCGCTACCTTCGTTCTATCTTTCAGTGCTCCTCTTCTGTCGCTCACTCTGTTGACCTACCGATGCGGATCGACGCGCGAATTTCCCTAAGTGCCCCATCAGTTCCTCACGAGGCATCTCTGCAAGAGGAACTGGAGACATCAATGGCCACTTTACTGCCACATGACTGGACAGACCGCACGGCGAACGCACGCAACCCGTTATCCCCGCTCACTTTTTGTTTTCTGGATGAAATCATGGCGCTAACACGGCAACGTCACACATGGTTGCATATTCCGCTCCAAATGATACCATACGGAATAAGGCGCCAAAATAGGGCAGAGGCCAATAAGACAATAGTCGAACCAGCCGGAACAAACGTGCGTTCGTTTGTTTTCTTCCATTTCGACATTGGAGACGCCAATCTGCGTCACGGCAATGATAATGGCTCTTTCGATTAAAAAAAAACGTATTTCAGCCGGAGGGGTAATGGAAATTGGTATTGCGTTGCAGAAAATGTGCGCAATTTAAACACGTCCTCTGGACGTCTATTCGTATTAAATGCAAGGCTGGGAGCACATTTGGCATGGCTAACTTTGCCTGCTCAAAGTCTGCGGTGCTTGAGCACGACAAAATGTGCGAATATTATGGTATAGTTCAATAGGTGAATTAAACACCCCTGGTTGTTTAGGAGGAATGAATCCGTTAATTGAGGGCGGCGATGCAGTGGTGTTTCTATGCATATACACACGTGTTGCAGGCAAGAAGGTACTAGTGCAAATTTTCGGGGCTCGTGTTTGCAACGGGAAAAAAAGCTTGGTCAGAACTTTCACTCGTTGCAACCTACAGACCCACCGTAAACTTTCAGGGCTATATTTGTCAAGCCCTCTTCAAGTAAGGTCACTGACAGTAATGCTTGTCTTCCACAGCCCTCTGAAGTGTAACATGCATTCCACCTATGCCGCACCAAAATGCCATATCTCAATACTGGTGTAAAGACATGTGGAAGCATCGAAACCTTCGCTTGCCGCCAAAATCTGGTGCACTGTGTGAAGCGGCACATCCACACGGATGCTTTTGTGGTGCCGTACACGGAGTGGTGTCGCGGAAGAGGCCGTTTTCATTTGCGAAATCGGCATCTCCCGTTGAATTGGGGCACTGCGGAGCGGCGACATGGCATGCATTCCGGCTTCGCCAGACTCACCTCGAATTAATGGCTGGCAGGGGCAAGGAACTGATATTCCAGAGTCAACGTGGCGGCACCGCACCGACCGTCCTCGCCCCCTACGCGAGAGGGGAGCACCACGGGCCTGGCCAGGAACGAGAGTCCCGCGAAAACGTGCTCGGTGTCCGCCGCGAACACAGTCCTTGCAGGGGAAGAAACGTGACACTCTTGTTTTTCGCCGAAGTATTTGGAGGTGTACAGGTTTTTGAAGGAAGCTTTGGCGATTGCTCCTCGTACCGGGCGTTGGTGTAGCAAACGCGCTTGATTGCTGTTCACGATACGTGGTAGGCTACCGCGTGCCGCACCGGTATCGCTAAAAGCTCGGGAGCCGGAGAAAGCAGGCGCTCTCGTGGGCGATTGACTCGCCACCGGCTTCGACTCTGGCTTTTATAAAGGCGCGCCGGCCGGCAGCACCACGTTCTTTTTTGAATACTATCCTCCTTCCCCTAACTCTGCCGTCGTCCTCCATAGACCTAAGCCCCCCCCCCCCCCCCCCCCCCGTTTCCCCGTCTTTCCCCCTCAGATACGTCATGCCCTCGCACACCCTCGGTTCAAAAAGGCGCACCCCTGAGCCCCCCTCCCAGCGTATTCTACACCCTCCACTCCTGGTGTGGACTCGGGAGCTGCGGCTCGTGCCACGAGGCTGTTTGTGTGAGCGCGCCCCCTCTCCCCCTCTTTCCCTTCCGTCGTTTTTCTTTCTTTACCCCGCGTGGTTATCTTGTTTCCTCGCTCTAATTTTTGTCTGTTGTTCTCCTCGTGGGCCCTCGCCTCCGGGGGGGGGGATCGTCCCCTTTCTGAGGGAAGCGGTGGGGGGCAACGTTTTTCAATGTCCTCTTCCGAAAAGATTCAAAAGAGGGGTCCGAATGACAGGGTTTCGTGATTGGACGCCCCGCAGGGACTTGTCGGCCAATGGGGAGCCTTGGATAGGATCGGCCGGAGAAGACGGGGCTTTTGGCGGGATGCTGGAGGCATCCCTGGTTAGGGCGGGTGGGGGAGCGCTTGTTTGTTTCAATGCGCGCCGCTCCTTAGGGGGGGTTAGGCTCCCGTGCTTACACGTTCGCTGAACGAGCCACACACTAAACGGTTGGATATTTTTGTTTTGGGTGCACTCTTGCAAGCGCTTGTGACCTCTTTGGTTACCTGCACTGAATTCAAACAAATTTATTGCGCAGTCTCACAAGCCTGCGCATGGAACGTTGTCGTACGGGCCTCAAACTTTCAGAGGGCATTTAGCGCTTCTTCTACAATGGGTTATGGGCATTTCGGGTGGAAAGCGGAGGGGTGGAACTGAAGTTCGAAATGGACTTTGCTTACTGCAGTAACGCCTCGAAGTGTGAGGTATGTGGTGGAGGAAGGTTACGGATTATATTAGGTTACTTGGCAACCTGTAACGACTCCTAAGCTTGTGCATGGGAACATTTCTTGTTTTTTTGCCTCCGTTCTTTTTTCACGCCCGCGCAACACACACACGCGTGCACAGACAGACAGACAGACAGACAGACAGACAGACAGACAGACAGACAGACAGACAGACAGACAGACAGACATACAGATAGATAGATAGACATAGACAGATAGATAGATAGATAGATAGATAGATAGATAGATAGATAGATAGATAGATAGATAGATAGATAGATAGATAGATAGATAGATAGACAGATAGACAGATAGACAGATAGACAGATAGATAGATAGATAGATAGATAGATAGATAGATAGATAGATAGATAGATAGATAGATAGATAGATAGATAGATAGATAGATAGATAGATAGACAGATAGACAGATAGACAGATAGACAGATAGATAGATTAGATCGATCGATCAATCGATCGATCGATCAGTGTGTCGTTTCAGGGAATTGGAGACTGATTTGTGTTGATTCATTGGCATTGGGGAGGAGTCGAAATTATTGGCAAGGAAAAGGCGAATGGTGAATCATTGAGGCGAAGAGAAGGGGCCCTCTCTAAATAACGTCGTAAAATAATAATCCTACCCAGCTCACCAGGACACAGTGCGTGCGTGCGTGTATGTGTGTGTGTGTGTTTTGGTTGAAGACAAATATTTAGGGCTGGGCGGCGGTTAAAATTTTGAACACAATTAATCGGCAGGCTTTAATCGGTTATGTTCGTAAACTGCGCTTGAGGTTGCCTGGGACACACTTTTTAAAGAATACAAACAGACGAAGTGGACAGCCCGAACGCCGCCTACCAACATGCAAAACCAACTAGCGCAATTCCTTACCTTACTGAACTTTAATCGGTTAACAGATAGATTAATCGGTTGCGTTTGTTTGTGAAAAATGATAAATAAATATTTTACTACCACGAATAATAATAATACTAATAATAGTGATATAGTAATCATTAAAAAGAGATCAGTATGCTCCTCGGCCTGTTTCCTGAGATTCCGGATGGCTCATATGTGGTCGGGACGCTTATCAGCGTGTTCATCATTTGCAATAATTATATAAAATCAGGAACGCATTCCGTAGCTGAAATTGCAGAGAGGGGCGGTTAATCGCGGTTCACTTGCGTCAGAGCGAGTCTATACAACAGTAAAATGGTGTGATAGCCCGCTCGCTGATTTTTGTACCATGAATATTTGTATTAGAATAGCCATTTTCTCGTATTGTCTTGGCGCTCACCTTGCAGATTTTTTCACAATATACTTTGAGCATACTTGCATACTGTTGTGGCCTGAGTCGGGTCATTTGCACCCTATCGGTATCCTCAACGTGCTTTAATATGGCACTCTTGGTTCATGTTGGTCGCACGACTTTGGCCGATTAAGTGGCTAGGAAAAAAGAATCGCGAGTAAAGCCTTAATCGATTAATCGGAAGGTTAATCGGTCATTCGCTCACCCCTACAAATATGCACAAAAAGGCTACAAAGCCGCGCGTATATAATGTTTCTCAGTAACGTTATATGCCAGGCATCTAATATCAGTAAGAGATACATGTACACCTACAACGTCTCATTAATTGCATAAAACTCTTAACTGCCCCCCTCAGGGTAAAGTTTTGTGCTAAGCAATAAAAGGCGGCTATTGTGTAACCTTCACCCGTTTTGGAAAATTATAGAATGGCAATGTGAGTTCAAATGTCACCATACCGACGCCTCGCATTGGAGGATATCCACTACACCAACCAACTTCGGGTCAATATTTTAGACTTTGATTTTTTTATTAAAAATTTAAGGATTTGGGAGGCAATAAATCTGTGCCAATATTTTTAAGGGTAGTAGAATACAGCGGATCACCTGCTGCTGGGAAGATATGCCCACAGAACCATAGAAAACCTAAATTATTTCGCAAACCGCCCATTCGGCTTAGCTTCGACGAATGAAATAAACGATTGGGAATTAATTTTTACTGTTTGATTAATTACGCACTGCCGACACGTTAATGTATTTATTTGTTGGTTTGAACGATATGTGCGTCATCTTGCGGCGAGTGCCATTCCTCTCATTTGCGGAACGGGGAAAGAATTAAATCAGCAGTCATCTTTTTTCGCTTCCACTTTCAGGGCTGAGAGAATTAGCAGCCCGTAGAACTACTTAGTTCAGCCTACTGAGCATACATCTATTTTCCCGATCCACCTATATCGAAACGACTCCCCGTCGTTTCGATAATCACTCCGACGTCCGCGTCTCTGCCGCCAACTTGTTGAAGAGGATTCCCTACACGACTCCCGCGCCATACAAAAAAGCCGCACTTCCAGGCCGTCCTGCCACGCAGTAGGGAAGAGCTCTTCCGCCAGATTATCTGCGAGGCGCGCCGAGGGCACCGGTGCCATGGTTGGGGCCCAAGAGAGGCAACGACATGGCTGGATCGGTATGAAAGGGTTTAAACGCTCCCCCGCGCACCAACCCTTTGACGCCGCTATTGGTTAGGTGCCACGGCGGAGCGCTGAATCGAAAAAACTGCTCGAGCTCCCCTGTCAACAGCTGTAGTGGGGCCCTCAAGGTGCTTCATAGCAGATGTCCCTGCGCGCAAAGGAGAAGGATAAAAAAGAACCGCTGTGTTCCCGCAGTGGGTGCCAGATTCAGTTTTATTCCCAGTTTATCGTTACGACTGAAGTGAAATACAGAGGAAATAACTCAAGGACGCCCCCCGTAGTTATAGACTGCAAAATGACCTTCACAATAGGTACATTTAAAAGATACCGTTGATGCCGTTAACAGTAGAAGCAATTCTGAAACACACAAAAACATGTTAGCTCACAAATAAGGTCAAATAATATTAATAACAATCAAATGCTGCACAAGAAGGCCGACACTACGAATTGGTGCGCCATTTAGCCGTATAAAATAAACAATTTATCAACATGTGCTAGCTAATTTGTCTGGTAAATATATGAATTGAAGGGCATGATTTCACGGTGTGGTTTATTGAATTTATAATGATGTGGCCAAAAAGTTCGCAGTAGGTTTACCGAAGTTCTTTTAGGTTTTCGTAGCAGGTGTGAGAATCGAGGTGACCAGAAATGCTGGGTTTGGTCGTTTAATATTAAGGGCATTGGTAATTTTAATTGAAAAAAATTATACGTTAGAACACAAAGCGATTATTAATTAAAATCAGCAATTCACAAAATATTAGCAAAATATTGACTTTCTCAACGCATCAGATTAAAAATTGGTGTACGCGAAAAATAAGCGTGCGTTATAATTCTCTGGAGCTTTGATTAGTGTGTGGTTCCAGGTGAGTTCCAAGCGAGGTTACATGGTTTTAAGTGAGTTACCTTAGAGGTACCGTATAAATAACGGTATATGGTTTGGAGGGAGGATATTGTCAACTATATTTTGTCACTGCAGGATCAAGTCATTTTTGTACAGCTGACGACAGTGTCATTGTTGGTACGCGCGGCAAACCCCTCGGCCCGTGCTCACGTGGGCGTGCTGGGCGATTTCTTGTTATTCTTTACTGCGGACACAAAAAATTGCGATCTCCTAAACCGCTTCGCTGTTAAAGAACCACAAAACAAGCATCCAAACCGCATTATGGATGACAAGGCGCCAGTGAACAATGCCCCCCCCCCCCCCTCACCATGTGTTCAGGTAAGTATTAGGTTTGCACTGCTGCTCTCCTAAGGGGAGGGAGTGACGTCCTTTGTCGAGGGACAGCGGTCCTTTGAGGGATAGGCTAGGCAGGACCCAGAAGTTATCAGCCAAGACGCGAAGCGCATGCGTGAGGACCCAGAATATGCCGCCTTCTCTAGAAAAGCCGAGTGCGAGCGGCAAGTCCGCCGAGACAACGAGGAAGATTTCAAACCCTTCCCCATTACCATGTGTAGTGGTTTACAACATCTGCGCTGGATATCCACTTTAGTAGGGCGGGATGGCGTCCATTTGTTTCTGTAAAGAGCATTTGAACTTGCTCTTTACATTTTCTTTTGTTTTTCGAACACTTCGAGAGAATATTGGAAGGGCCATTTGTGTAGTTCATCTTATGTTTGGTTGGCTTTCTCTAACAGTTCATTACAATCACTGCCTGTAAAAATATACTGGTGTCGTCATCACAGATAATATATTCTGCAGATTGATCTATATTTATGATATTATTTATGTAGGCATTAAATAGCAGAGGACCTGAGAGGCCGCCCTGTGGTACTCCGCACTTAATTTTTCACGGTGAAGAAAGTTCTCTTTGTATGGATACACAGTGATGTCGTTCCGTTAAATAGCTTTTAATTAAATAGTAAGGAATTCACCTTCTACCATAATGAGACAATTTTAGCAGCAGAGTACCATGATTAATCTTGTCAAGTGCTTTTTGGTTTCACAAAGCGGTCTCAGTCGAGAGACCTGGCCTAAAGCCATACTGAGACGGATTTGTTATGGAGTGCGAGTCAAAAAATTTAGATACTCTACAAAAAATAATTTTCTCAAGGGGCTTCGAAAATATGGGCAACACAGATACGGGCCTATAGCTATTCTTAATATTTTTGTCGCAGTTTTTACGAATAACAACTACCTTAGGCGTTTTTCATACGCTTAGGGAAAATCCCTGTGCCTTAGACGAAGTCAGTTAACGATGGCAATAGCATATCAAAGACGAAGGTAACCGGATCCATTTTTATACCACTGATGTCCTCACTTTTACCTTTCTTTAGTTTAATAAAAGTACTAGCTACCTCAGATTCATCAGTGGGGCTGAGGAAAATTGTAGTAGGTAGAAGTGCGGGTCAGTAGCATGTAACACTGAAGTCGTGGGTGCTTTCTAAAGAATAAGTTAAGTAGTCATTAAATTTGTTTGCTAGCACTTCACATTTGTAGAGAGACTGTTCAATAGTCATTTCACATATTTTTGATGTAGGTTTGCGAAAAAACAAAAATGAATTAAGTTTGTTCCACATGCGCTTAATATCTGTAATGCCATCAAAACACACTAAAATAGTAGCTATACTTCGCTTGTCTTGGGATTCTAGTGAAGTTGTTTCTATATGTCTTAAAACATGTAAATGCATTTTAATCGCGGTTTTTCAAAAACGATCGGCATAAATTTTTTTAGTGATCATCATCCGTATTTGTGTTGACGTAATCCATGGCTTACGAGCCCGTTTTGGTTTCCTATATAGCTTCTCTGCACGGAAAACATCGGTTGTAAACTGAGGAGAACTTTTCGATGAAACGGTCATAAGCCGTATCTGCTGAGGTATGTGCAAACACATCGTCCCAACTAATGCAGGCGAGTTGATTGATTGATTCTGGGGTTTAACGCGCCGACGCAACGCAGGCGATGAGGCGCGCCGTAGTGGAGGGCTCCGGATTAATTTTGACCACCTGGGGATCTTTATCGTGCGCCGAAATCTCGTACACACGGGCGTTTTTGCTTTTCGCCTCCATCAGAAAAGCGGCCGCCGCGGCCGGGAATCGAACCCGCGACCTCGTGCTCAGCAGCGCAACGCCTTAGCCACTGAGCCACCGCGGCGGGTAATGCAGGCGAGATAGTTGCGGGATCTAGAAAGGGTATCCGCCGTTATGTCTTGAAAATAAACTCTATATTTGTTTCTTTTTGGCAGTAGTGGCGTCCGGAAAATAAAAATATGGGGAGGTGATCACTAAGTGATACGTCAACTGTACCGGAAGCAAGGCTATTCAAAGGTAGGTTTGTGACGAAAAGTTCAATAAGTGTTGAGCTACGGGAATTGATGCGGGTGGGGGCTGTTACGACATTTTATAAGAAATGAGAGTCATGTAATTCTGCCTGTCTAGGAGATTTTCGCAGCATATCGATGTGTAGGTCACCGCCGAGAACTAATGTGTATTGGTGTGTGTATACGAACATAAAAATGGCATCCAAACCCTAGAAAAAGTTCCCCCGTCACCATCAGGCGGTCAGTAAACCACGACAAAAATGAGCTTTCCACACTGTATACTTATTGCTTCAATATCGCCACTTGACCAGGAGAGTTCATTATTTTATTCGTAGCTAGGACATAATTTAGTGAATGGGCAAACACCACCCCATCTTTGCGGTTTTCTGTTCGAACAAACAACATTATAGGCATTTAAATATTTTATCGAAGGCGCTTTCGGGATCCTTTGCCGTGGAGGCAGTGAGCGAGCAGTACGGAAGCTTATTTTTCTGCTTGATCCACAGGCGTTCGCGGGCAGGCTTTGAGCAGCGGCAGACAGGGCAGCGTGGCTACCATACCCCTAGGCGCAAGTGCAGTTGCATCGACTGCACTACGACTCGCCTCCCCGGACCCTGTGGCCTGACGCAGCAGTCCGGATCCCCTCAAGACGAAGGCGCTTCCGCGATCACTTGGCAGCGGAGGCAGCGAGCGAGAAGTACGGAAGCTGACTGTTATGCTTGATCCACAAGCTGGTATCTTCTCATTTGTTTCCTTTCGTTCCTTGCTGCTTTTACTGCCAAATTGTTGAGAAATTGCTGTCTAAATGGCTGGGTTCTGTATCGCCGTGTCAACGCCGCCTGTTTAATCCTTGCCTAACGCATGAGGGAAAAATGACCAAACAGCCACTCTCCTGTTGCTCTCTCCTACCTTTTCCCGCTCCATAGCCTTCCCACGTGCTTTCATTTCCGCCATCCAGCGCCGCTTCTCGGAAACTTCGGAAACTTTGCAAAATAGTTGACAGTTTCTCTAGCGTTCCCCAGGCGGCGCTCCCACGCCTCACAGGCAAACTGACAGACACACGCTGTAGAAGTGGGTGCTGTGTTCGCGACTCGCGAGCAGTTACGTAAGGCGGGACGTCCACCGGCGCGCGCCACATACCGGATGAGTGCCTGAACTAAGCGTCCCTACCGCTCCCATTGGAAAGCGGGCGACGCGTTAGGCAATGTTTATACAGGTGGCGTTGGCCGGGTTAACCTTGACTATGGCCAACGAGATGGATAACCTTAAACGGGAATTGCGGAAGAAGAAAAAAGAACTTAAAAGCAGTGCTGAGTTTATAAGCAACGAGTACGCTAACCTCAAGAAGGAACGTCTTGATGTAAAAACAGAAAACGGTGAACAGAAGGCCTCTCAAGAAAAAAAAAATGTCACAAGAAGTCGAATGCCTGAGACCCACGGCACGCGAAGGCAACGTGCGTCTTACCACTGAAGAACAATATTCCAGGAAGACAAATGTGGAAATCAAGGGAATTCAGCATGAGACGCATGAAAACTTTTTGGGGTGCCTTCCAATGTCGTGTCTGCTCTTGAGGAACCCATCACGGCTCATGATATAGAGGTTTGCCGCCGAGATCCTACACGGCAAAATTTTACTAACGCAAATGGGTGATGCTTCGGAACAACACATTGTGATAGTTTTCAAACGCCAGACCGAACGTGTTGCAATCATGTTGAAAGCATGGAAAATCGGGTTAACAACCGATGAACCAGGGTATGCCGTAAATATCGAACACACGGGTGATTTCGCTTTTCGCCTCCATCAGAACAGCGGCCGCCGCGGCCGAGAATCGAACCAGCATCCTTGGGCCCAGCAGCACAACGCCTCAGCCACTGAGCCACTACGGCATGGGTGTCTGACGGAATTGCTTGTAGTCCTGTCCGCAACTTTTCAGCAGTAGCACCAGACGTCCAAGTTTTAACACTAGCGTACAAGAATTACGTTTGTTAACATTTACCGTCGACCGGATCGGAAAATTGATAAGTTAATTGACTTCCCCGAAAAAGATACTCTGCCACGTAAGCTCCGAAAAGCTACATTTTATTGATTGATTGATTGATTGATTGATTGATTGATTGTATGGTTTAACGAGCCAACGCAACGCAGGCGATGAGGCGCGCCGTAGTGGAGGGCTCCGGATTAATTTTGACCACCTGGGGATCTTTAACGTGCGCCGAAATCTCGTACACACGGGAATTTTTGCTTTTCGCCTCCATCAGAAAAGCGACCGCCGCGGCCGGGAATCGAACCCGCGACCTCGTGCTCAGCAGCGCAACGCCTTAGCCACTGAGCCACCGCGGCGGGTAAAGCTAAATTTTATTATTAGGTGAGAACTTCAATATCAACCTACTCAAGAACACTGCCACAACCCGTGGATTCAAGCTTTGTCTAAAATCGTTCTGATACAAAAATTTGACAACAGAACCTACGCGCATACGCGGCGACTCAGAAAGCCTTCTGTAGTTATTTATTTTTTCAAACAACGCGAACGAATGTCTAATATCCGGCACAAGTATTACAGATCTATGTGATCCCCTTCCCGTTTAGATGTTCAGCAAGCCTTCTGTAACGTACGGGAGTTGTACACGCCCTCCCCAATCGCACCTCGTACAAGGTATCACTTCAAAAACTTTTGCGACCTTCCGAAACCAAATCGCGTTTACTGACTGGCGCCCTGTATTGCAATACACTAGCTTTGACAGCTCCTATGACACGTTGAGAAAGATTCTGGAAAAAATTGCCATAATTTCTTTGAGTGAAAAACGATAAACAGATAAAAAAATGTACGGAAACCATGGCTTACCAATGACTGCCTCCAACTGATACAAAAGAGTAACTCCTGATATTACAGGTTCTTAACAACTAAGAACCCCAATGATCTTGCAGCATTTTAAAAGTACAGTAACTGGTTATAAAATATCTGCGTAATGCTAAGAATGCATATTTTGAGGGTTTGTTCGGTGGCCCTAAATTTCCAAGTGAGATAGTGTGGCGTGAGATCAATAGGCTCTTGAACAATGGTACCTCTCAACACGACGATATGTGAATAACGCTAGAAAATAAAACAATATTTGGAAGGGAGCTAGCCGACAAGTTCAAAAACTATTCTACATATCTGGTGTCAGGACTTTCAAACGTTTGTGGCGAGATAGACACTAAGAGTACTTTGGGCGCACCCGATGCAAATACGGCTTTCTTTGAAGCTACAACCGGAGGTGCAATTTACTCAACCTTCAGGTGCCTAAAAACACAAACACAAGAGATATTGATGAGCTTCAAATCAAGCCTATGAAACTTGTTACCGACCTCTTGGTACCTGCTTTCTCACACATGTTCAACGTTTGCTTATCTACAGGACGATTTCCGCAGAACATGCAGCTTGAAAAAGTCAGAGTTCTGTTTAAGTCCTCAGAGAGGAACAAGTTTTTCAAATAATCCTCCTAATCCTATACTACCGCTGATATCTAAGGGACTAGATAAAATCTAAATGCAGAAGAATAACGTCTTTTTATGAAAAATTCTCCATCATATCGACACAAAAATTTGGTTTATGCAGCGGAATGTCAACAGAACTAGCATTACTAACGCAAAGAGAATGATAAGTAACGGATCTGAAAAAAAAAAAATAAATTAGGCATTTTCAATGACTTGCCGAAGGCTCTTCAGAAGCGAAAAGGTTTGGGCGTGTTGGTTTAGAGCCTCGCAGAAAACAACCGCAGTAATAAACGGAGGACGAGGCGTGGACATGATAAGCGCTAACTTTCAACAATTGGTTTATTGCAGAACCGGCGCATATAAACACGTCTAGCTAGCTTGAGGAGAGGATGAAGGGAAAGAAAACATCAAAACGATGGGTTTTGATGTTTTCAAAAACATCAATACATCAAAACTTCTTTCACCCATGTTTTCATGTTTTCCTCTTCTTCCTCCTCTCCCCATGCGAGTTAAACGTGTTTATATGCGCTGGTTCTGCTATAAACCAAACGTTGAAAGTTATCGGTTGTCATGTCCACGCCTCGTTTTTTGTTTATTACTCCGCTTGTTTTCTGTGTGGTGGTCGAAGGCGTTCGACCGTATAAATCACGAAACGCTATTTTGTAAGCTGGGGCATTCCGGCTTTTGAGGTCTTCTGCTACATCTCATTCAATCGTATTTAAAATATCGAGAACAATGCGTTTTGCTAACCAAGGAGCGATCATCTATATATATACCGTGAGAGCAGGGGTGCCACAGGGTAGTATATTGATGCCGGTTCTGTTCAATGTGTTACATAAATGACATAACACAAATCGATGAACACGCTGAATATACAGTATATGCTGACGACACTAGCCTTTTTTTTCAGTCAGACAATACCACTCAACTCGCGAATTCAGCCAACATTACATTAGGTAATGGGCTTTGGCGGAGCTCGCAAAACTCGCTGTAAATTAACGCTAAGAAAACCAAGGCAATATTGTTATCACGTATACAAAGGGTAATCGATCGTAACGTGGACATAAAATTTGACCCCAGAATATTGAACTTGCAAAGGAAGTCAAGATATTAGTGCTAATTTTTAAGTAAAACGTAATTTGGGAGGCAGACGTGGAACGTGTTGCCGGAAACGTGGCTGGGGCTTGAGGCGTACTCTTCTGGTTCGGACAGATGAAGCCACCCAAAGTACGACTTTTCATTTACAACTGAATCTTATCTTCGTATTTAGGTTATTGCAACCTTGTTTGGGGGGATGCACCTCAAAAACATTTTCACAAGTTGTTTTTATTGCAGAAAAAAAGCAATGCGACATGTTCCGAACGCGGCATATAGGGACCATACGAAACAGCTGTTTGCCGCATTTAATGTTATTCCTGTTACTCAAATGTATAGGAACAATTTAATTACAAAAAGTAACACATACATAAATCTTAGCAACAAATGCTTCTTCACTCTATGCAATCTCCGGACACCAGCAGAACAACGTTATAATATAAGGCAAACAGAGAGCTGCCCTGTACCCTTTTGCAGAGCAAACCATGGCATGCACAGAACAGAGCATGCTATGCCTAGTTTCTCAACTGATCTGGAAAGCACGAAAGCACGAATGTCAATATAAATACTCGTTCTTAGCGTAAATGGAAAGAATATTTTATCAACTGCTTGTTGACTCTGTCCTAAATTGCAGACACTCGTATGTTTATAATATGCTCACATGTATGTAATTGTTCATTTGCTCATTTGCTGCATATATGTTTGTACGTAGCCACTCTTTAGATTTCGATTGCATACTTGCGCTTGCATCATACCTGTATAAATAGCCGTTTACCAAGATTATTTTAAGGATAAACCCATAATTTATCATGTTTTAAGTCTATGTTGTCTGAATGTTATGAAAGTGCATGTTGAGTCTTTCTCCAGCTTTATCGGATGACAATTGTGAGGCAGAAACCCCGTCAAGCTAATTTTGTAGCTTTTGTTTCTGTCCTGGAATTTTTTTATGAATGTAAAAAGACGCTGGATAAACTGAATTGAATTGAGTTGAATTTAATTGAATACCGCCGTCGCTGAGCTGTTTCAACAAGGTAAAAGGGGGCGATGCCTGAACGTAGGTTTGAGGGATCATCTCGTCTGGATAAAAAGTTCCGCGAGCACCAAACTTTCCAACCAGTGCAAGAAATTTGGTTGCCACTCGGTGTTTCAGAAGATTGCAGTGCTTTATCGCCATGAAGACCAGAGCTGTACGGGGACAAACAGGAACATTTAGCAACCCAGAGGACGGCAGTCATGACACCTACAGACACACAACGTCGCCATGCAGAAGTAAAACGCCGGGGGTCTGCTACTGAAGTACCCTCTCACTGAGCAGCTCGGCGGAAGTGTTCGCGTAGCGGTACGTTCTCGCCTCCTCCCTCAATAACCCAGAAGAATGTACAGAAATTCCAAGATTTGTCTAATAATGCGTAAGCATTCTCGCGCCGCTTCAGTTCATTTAAGCTTTAAACTTCAACAAATAATGCACACCTGCACTAATGCAACGATCATATGTGTTAACTTCGCCAATTAAGCTTTTTTTGTGCAGACACGGTTGGGGATTTTCCACAATTTTTTACGAGTTTCACTATTTTTTAGCTGTTTATTTTTGCCTTCGTCCTGTATTGGCTATGCACAAGACAGACATTCTTGATGTTGTGAGTGCCTTTTTTAGATCTTTTTATATTTTTGGTAGTTGTATATTTGCTTCGAGCGGTTGTCTCCGCCTACACTGATAAACTACTAAAAGTGTCAGCATCTAGATTTTAGTACAGACGCAGGGCTTTACATATTAGGCACTGTGCGGTAGAGGGCAATGAATGCTTGAATGTTATACGCGTCGTTATCCACCACGTTGGTTACGCGCGTGGTTCTGCGCTACAATGGCAGCCGTTATACATAACCGTTGCGCATAAAACATCTTCACAGCACTCACGCAAAATGAACCTCAGCATTATTTTGAGCTATAGGCAATAAAGATATCTCGAAGCAGATCCACATATCATAAGAGGCCCTATCGGCTTCCGCCGTTACATCTCTCTGAGGTCGTCATATGGGTAACAATTATTTCGTCTTCAATAGCCTCGGCTTGGCTTATTATCACTACGGTAACTTTTAAATAAAATTTCGATGTCAATTTTATGCATAGTGTTATCGCACTGAGATTAAACAAGTGAGAGGCACCCGCAAACACGTGCTTTGACTCTCAGCGCCAGCAGAATGATTTGAGCAATAATTTCTCGCCAACACGTGACATTTTTGCGTGTGTAAGGGAGAAGTGGGGGGGGGGGGGGGCGAGTGTGTAATCCTTGTTACTTGCGCCGTATCGTGCCTTGTGATTCCTCGCTTGTTGATCCGTGCCCATCGTCTGTTGTTCGTTGTTCGCACGGCAGCGACTCTGGCAGCGCTGATAGCCACTTGGAAGAGAGTGATGAAATGTCCTTGCTTTACTACAGTAACCATTTTCTGGCAATTTCCTGTGAAGACATGTCACTTTTCGAATAAATATATTCGTCTAATTGTACTCTAATGGGAGTTCAATAAATTATAGTGTAAAATGGGTGAACCATCTTTCGAAGTTTTTTCGGCTGATACACACCCATTTCTTAATGAGAAAAGTGTACCTGAAAATATTTTTCTCTCTCACTATTCTCCCAGCTGATTTAGTGAAGGCGCATTCATAGAGTTTCATACTAAGATATACTATGGGCAAATTTGGCGCTGCAATTGCGGCGCGCCGTGGACGGCGCCATTGCAGCTACCGACGTTCCTCACCTACTTGGCTTAGCTGCCCATATGGCTTCCTTTTTGTCTCGAAGCCAAAGGGTAACACTTCTTTCTTCATCATTGTGCATGAAGATTGTAAATCTTCGCTGACAAATAAATCTTTTTGGAGCTTCAACTTTATAATAACGAAACAAATTTGAATAATCTTTTATGGTAATATTGTTGCTTTTCTGCAGCCAGTGCCAACTTTTCAGTCTTTTCATCAGCCATGCCAACGACAAGTGGAACGGGCACTGTCCGGTATATGACGGAACGCACGCTGAAGCACGGCTCTCCGAGACAGTGGCGCCACATTTCCTTCTAGTATATATTAGTACGGAACTCCATGGCGGCATTGACGACATACAACAAAGTCTGCAATACTAAAGTTTGCATACATATTGGCTGCTTGATCAGGACCACTGGAGCATGAACAAATGAAAATTCGACAGTAAGAATAAAATATGCGAAATTTAAAACTCTGAAGGTTGAGATAGCGCCAAAAAATAATTTTATAACTTCATTATGACCCTGAATAGAACATGGTGTTCATTGTATGCAAAGAACGAAATAAACTTTATTTCTTCTTCTTCTTCTCTTCTTCCGCCCGCTGCAGACGCACTAAGGCTCTACACTTTGCGTAAATGGTGAAACAGCATGTTGCGTGAGTTAAAACCGCACAATTTAGCCAGAGATTAAACGTTGACGTGTTTACTTCAGAGTCCTTGGAGTTCCCACCCGCCGCATGAGCTGACGCAGCCCGCAGAGCACATAGGGAAAGCGGGGCCGCTGCTAACCCCGCACCCCTCGGGCCTCCTGGGGCCCCTAGCCACATTTTTTCCCCTTCCAAGCTTGAACTCGACAATACGTTTTCATGTAAGAAAACGTCCTGGTTTCATTATTTTTAGTTGGGACGCACTTTAGCGGTAAAAAAAGGGCGCAGGTTGCATAGTGGTACAAGGCTGGAGAAACAGCAGAACGGCCCCTCTCCCTTCGTCGGAGACTCAGCTGTTGCACCTCACATGGATTGTTGAACTTGCCGCTGAAAGTTTTCCAAGACTAGCAGACACGGATCGTTTTGTCCGCAGGCGTTCACATCTCTCCCAAAGCGGACCGCGTTAGCCCGCTGCAGAACGCGCGGTTACCGGCTTCGCGAACTCGGAGTCTGAAGCGCGGTATGCTCTGTGCTCTCTAGAGCTGTGCACGAGCCGAAAATTTGGGCCCGAGCCTAGCCTAGGCCCGGCTCTTATCGCAGTAGGCCCAACCCGACCCGACGAAGAAGGCCGACGGGCCGGCCCGGGCAGGCCACAGACCTTAACCTTATGGGCCGGGCCCAGCCCGGCCCGGCCCGGCCCGGCCCGGCTGCGTGTTTCCAACCCAAATACCGTAGGGGCCCGCGCCTGATTGGGGCACGTTTGGAAGCGAAAACTACCTCAAGACGGTAAAACGCATCGTAAGGGAAATTATTGGGCAAGTGGGCAAGGAAACAGCGAAGCTTCGACGATGCTCATCCATCGTGTTTTCTTTGCGCAGTTCTTCTACGCCAGCTTGGGTGCTCCAATTTGCCGCGCTACTACCGTGCCCGACTTCCCAACCCCGGTGTCCGGAATACAGTTTCTACCGTTGGAACAGCACGTGGACGCTACAGTTTGTGTGCTCACAGACTGCCCCATCGCCCCAGTAGACGATGGTGACGGCCTGTCGGTGAAGGCACCCACCCCCTGCACTGATAACGCCTCGCTACACCGTCCATCGTTCGGCAAGTTCGGTTCCGTGACGCCACCGGCCGCGGATATAAAAGCACCACCGCCGCATCTGCACGTCAGTGGGCAAGGAAACAGCGAAGCTTCGACGATGCTCATCCATCGTGTTTTCTTTGCGCAGGTAAACTACCTCCAAAATGCTTACTGCTATCGCTCTGATAATCGCTTCCTGCTGCTGTTTCCTTGCCCATGTGATTGTTCGGATGGTCTTGCTATGAAGTGCTTTTCATTGCTTTCACAGCTATTCCATTGCATTTGCACACTGCGTCAAAGTGGGGATGTAGAAACAAACCCAGGCAGAAACAGGCGAAGTCTAGTTCGGCCAACAAAGGCAGCAATATTGTTTCAGGTAGCAGTTCTTCCTCTAACCTTTCAGCAATGGATAACAACGAGAAGCTTGAGGAGACAGACAGCATTGCTTCTGTTAAAAGCATGTTGAGGGAGCTACTATCAGGACAGAAAAAACTGGCAGATGATATAGCTGAAATCAAGCAGTTTCATCAATCCGTGAATTCTAGGTTTGATGCCCTCGAATCTCGAGTAGCTTCTCTTGAATCAACCTCCGCATCAGCGGCTGTTTCTGAGGGGACCTGTTCCCTAAAACAAGAGCTTAACTCAGTCAAATCCACTGTGGAACAACTTACCGCAACAAATGATGACCTAGAAAACCGATCCCGGAGAAACAACGTAATTTTTCATGGCATTTTGAAAGAACCCGAGGAAACAAATGCGTCACTGCTTTCAAAGGTGTCGAAGTTTATTACAGAGGAACTTGAAATGGAATGCCGCTGAATCGAGAGATGCCATCGCTTAGGCAGAGGTAGCGAAGGCCGTCCTCCAGCTACTATCATTAAACTCCTCGATTTCAACGACAAAGTTGCGATTATGAAAAGTGCCAAGAACATCGAGGACCCAAATGTTCGCGTTACTGAGGATTTTACAGCTCGCGTACGCATAATACGAAAAAAATTGTGGGAAGCAACAAAGTCATTTAGAGACGCTGGCACAAACGTCCGCGTCTTCATTGGCAATGTTCGTCACTACTGGGACAATGCTTATAACTGTCTCATTCGGTCCAACAGCCGCACAAAAGGGATTACAACTACACTCCCTCCTCCCGGTCCTCGATGACTACCACAACAGAAGAACGCTAACTTACACCTCTTGAACATCAATGCTAGAAGTATAGTAAATAAGTTTCCTGATTTCTTATCAATAATTTCAGCACATGGAGCGCACGTTGTGGGCGTCACTGAGACCTGGCTGCATGAGGGAATTCATGATAGTGAAATCACTCCCCCTGGGTTTTCCGTACTTCGGTCGGACAGGAATAGTGGGCGAGGGGGCGGGGTGGCACTTTTTTTTCGTTCAGACTTGAAGTTTCGTGCAATTCAAGGGCCAACCGGAATAGAGTCAGTGTGGTGCAAATTTTACTTTGAGCATATCACTATCATTATAGGCGTTTTTTACCGTCCTCCGGGATCGTCATCGGATTCTTTGATCACCTTGACAAATTTTATTAGTGAGCATAACTACAGTCGCGGAAATCTAATCATTATGGGAGACTTTAATGCGCCTGAATTAGTTGGTCGACCCTTTCTTTAAGCGATCCGCCCTTTGTAACAGACACAGAGCTGCTGAAATTTTTTGTGTTTCTCGGCCTAACCCAAGTTGTTCGAGAATTTACAAGAGAGTCTGCAGTTCTCGATTTAGTCTTTGTTAGCCCAACATTCCTAGAAAGCACGTGTAACTGCCTTGTCACTGAGGGAATTTCGGATCATAAAGCCGTTTTCGTCTCACTCTAATGTCGTGAACCCACACCGAGTATTGTGTATTCAACTCATCATGACTTTAACCGCGCAGATGACGTCAGTATCCCGACAGTTCTAGAGGATTCATTTGAAAATTTCGAACAGCTTAGTTAATCTAGCGACGTCAACGATTTGGTTTCTTTCTTTGAAAATCTTGTGCATTCTTGTATCGCCCGTTTTATTCCGATAAAGACTAAGAAAAAAATGTCCGGTTGCCATGGATGACGAGGGAGTTGTTACAACTGACACGTCGCGTAAAAAGGTTACATCCTTCGACTAGACGTCAGATCTCCCCGTCATTAAATGAGTTCAATAAACTTAAAGAGGAACTAAGAGCCAAAACTAAAGCCGCCAAAGATTTCTATTACCAAGTGACAATAAAAAACCTGATGGTAACAAATCCAAGAAAATTTTGGAGCTCCATCTTGCCGAGTTCAACGGAACCAAACACGAAGGACATTCATGGAGCTTCCACAAGAGACCCTGTCACAATAGCCAATGCATTTAATTCTTATTTTAAATCTGTTTTCACCATCGATAATTTGCAAACACCTACCTTTTCACTGGCCAACCCTGCACCCTCAGTTGGTGACGTATGTTTATCTGAAGAAGGCATTCTAACTTTGATACTTAACTTAGACACTAAAAAAAGCCCTGACCCAGATAATATTCCCAACAGCTTTTTAGTACGATATGCTTCATGCATAAGCCGCTACCTTATGGTAATATACAAAAAATTTCTAGCAACAGCAACAGTTCCATTATCATGGAAACTCGCTAAAGTGCTCCCCTTTTTTAAAGCCGGATGCAAAACCTCGCCGTCTAATTACAGGCCTGTTTCCTTGACATCTCACTCATGCAAAATATTAGAGCACGTCATATACAAACACATAGTAGAATTCCTGGAAGCTAATAATATTCTAAACGAGTTTCAACACGGCTTTAGACGCGGTTTCAGTACAATCACTCAACTCACCGAATTTAGTCATGATGTTATTGAATCCATTGACTCGGGTTATCAGGTAGATGCTATTTTTATTGACTTATCGAAAGCCTTCGATACAGTTCTCCATTCCAAACTCGTACTTAAACTTAACTACATATTAAAAAACCCGCTGCTCGTAGATTGGATATCTAGTTTTCTCTCGCACCGCTCGCAGTATGTACTTTTTAACTCAACGGCATCCAATACCGCTGATGTAACTTCAGGTGTTCCGCAGGGCTCGGTACTTGCACCCCTTCTTTTCTTATTATTTATTAATGACATATCCGGTAACATAACGTCTCAGATTAGGCTATACGCCGATGACTGCGTGATTTATCAAAAATTACTTCTGCTGAGGATCACGCAAAACTGAACAATTCATTTTCCAGTTTTTGTACTTGGTGCCAAACCTGGCAAATGAATGTAAATTAGCTAAAAACTGTGTGCATGACATTTTCTACTCGGTCATCCGCTCATCTATTTCCCTACTCATTCGATGGTTGTCATTTAGAAAGAAAAATGGAATATAAGTACCTCGGCCTTCACTTCACTCATAACATTTCCTGGTCCAAGCACATTGATATCACATATAATAAAGCCTTGAAGAGATTAGGTTACTTACAGCGTGTTCTCCGTGTAGCACCAAAAGAAACCAAGCTCTTAGCATTTAAAACTTTAGTACGGCCATTACTCGAATACGGTTCTGTCGTGTGGAATCCACACAAAGCGTCCGACATTGCAAAATTAGAATCCATACAAAAAAAAGCCGTCCGTTTTATCTGCCGAAGATATGACCGCGATTTTTCGCCTACGTCCAACTTAGCACCTTTGGGTTTAACTCCTTTATCTGCTCGGCGCCATTCAGAATGCTTAAAATTCCTGTATACCTTGATTAATTCGCCGCGCTTGCCGTCGCTTCACAGGTATATGCAGTTTGCCACACCACCCTCTGTTTACACCAGGAGTCAACATGCGCTAAATATTCCGCCATTTCACCCCAAAACTGATTTGTTTAAGTACAGTTTTTTTCCTTTCACTATTGAGCTCTGGAACTTGCTACCCGGCGATACCCGCGAGCTCCCTTTAGATCAGTTTCTGAGTACAATATCACATGCGTGCTAAGTAGAGATTTCCATGTTCTCTTGCTTTCTTTGGTCTTGCCTTTGTTCATTTTGTTCATTCTGTATCTTGTGTAGTATTGTGAACCACCAATTTGTGCCCTACGCTCATGTTTTTGTTCCTGCTTGTTATCACCTGATCATTTCTATGTCCACTCCTGCAATAGCCCTAATAGGGGCTGCAGTATGTGTAAATAAATAAATAAAATAAAAAATAAATAAAATAACAGGCAAAACCAACATTAAACGGGCAAAACAACCCCAATTAAACATAACAAGTCCCGCACACTTATGATCCTACTTTTACCGCGTCAGTAACATGTAGTTTCTCCGATATCATAGAAAACCTAAGTATTGATTCACTGTGCCGGGCAGCCCGGGCCGTCAGGACGGTCCGGCCGTCCGAAGCATTTGCATTTCGGCCCGAGTCCAGCCCAGGCCCGGGTGAAAAGTAAGTCGGGTGGCCCGAGCCCGGCCCGCGGGCCGGGCCGGGCCCGGGCTTTCGGGTAAGTACGAGCCCGTGCACACCTCTAGTGCTCCCCACTTCAGGCGCGAACGCGCGTGAACTGTGAAGGAGAACAGCACGCGAGAGATAACCGCACGAACGCATTCGCTTAGAAGCCGGTTTTATGACGCAAGGGTCCCAGGTGAGATTCCGACCACGGGAACCGTTTTTTCCCATGTTTCGTCTCTGTTTGCTTCATGCAGTGGAGGTCTTCTAATTGTTTTCCGTTGTGCCTTATTGGGGTGTTTGGGGGGGGGGGGGGGCGGGGGGGGGGGGCGGGGGGGGGGTATTATGGCTTTCTTCGTTCTTTTATTCATTACCAACCTCCCAAACTCACGCGTGCATTTGCCTTCCTGTCTCGTAATGCGGCGGCCTGTACAGGCGAGATGGAATGGTTCTTGCACGCCATGGGCACCGAAATTCGTTGTTAGGTTTATATATTTTTTTCAACTTCAAAATTAACCCATTTGGCTCTAATACTTGTGGAAATTCCCATCGGGCCTCTTTTTCTTGCAGGTATTGCGCACGGCGTGCTAACGCATCCTTTTCTTTATTTTATTTCCAATTCGCGGCACATGTTATTGTTCCCCGTCGCTGCTAACCCCGAACCCCTCAGGCCTTTGTGGTGGCCCAATGGTTAGGTTGGCGGATCCACGCCGTAAACGTCCCTGCTTCTATTCCTGGGACCTCCCTAACAACATTTTTTTTTTGAGGCGCGCAATCCCAGACACTTGCGCGTAGGCTCCTTGCGTCGTTGACTCTTTCCCTAACGCGTCTTCGCCTAGCATTTTTCACCCTCTCCACTTCGCCGATTATGACAGTTTTCCGGCAATGCTCCACGCCGAGAGAAAAAGCTCGAAGAGCTCCGAGGTGAAAATGGTAAACGCAGGCTTCTGTTGAAGCGGTTTCAGTGGTTTAAGGCCAGTGCAGTTCATGTGGATGGCGCGAGTGCCTCTTTATTACGCGCACGTGTCGTTGGGATTTGGGATGTTTTAATCTAAGGCGCAGACACATTTCGATCCATCCCTGCTTGCGCAGTGTCTTGGTTGCGACTTCCAAGCACAGCGAGCCGTTCACATGACGTCGACGCGTCAGAAACAGAGTTTGCTGCGGTCTTGTCGCACTCATGTGACAGGACCGCAGCACACCGTAGTCTAAGCCAAAACGACGTAACGGCGGCCAAAAAACACCGGCAGTGTGACCCATCCGCCAAAATGCGCAGCAGATGCGACAAGATAAAGCTTGCATTCGAGAGTGCATAATGGTGCTGATGTGCGAATCAGCCAGTCTGCCAAGTTGAGTAACAGACGAAACCGCCGTATTCAGCGAGAAACAGCGTAGGACACCGTCGAACACATCTCTCCATTGTCGCGGCTTGGTGGCGCCACCAATGCATTTCACAGGCCGTTCCGTGGTTTCACACGTTGCTGTCCACGACTGTACAAACCCTTCTGGTACAGTGTACTAGAACGTAATGTGTGTCGTTCGGGGGAAAAACCAATGGAGAGCGTGGGTTCTCCTTGCGATGAAAAAATTGTGTAGTGCGCAGGCATTCCCCAGAGAACTCCTGATGCAGCCAGCGCCACCTATAACTTTTTAAATCAAATTAAGCAATTATTTGACGGGCTTTATGAAGCTTTGTTTAATAAAATAAAGAAATAAGACTATTTAAGGCAATAAATAAGGATTGATTTCACAAACAAAACTTCTGAATCGAACTGGTAAGCAGCGGCCGCCAGGAGCGCTGCTTACAACAGGAGTTCCTGAGCAGAAATTTTCATCGCAAAAGGACCCATTTCATCGGCCCCGAATATGGAGGAAAGAAGCTTTTCTTCCCGCCATGGCCCCGAATGACCCACCTCTCTGTTCTAGTACACTGTACTTCTTGTGCGATGCGGAACGGGAGTTAAATCTGGTTATAGGCTGCGCCCCGCCCTTTACTTGACCTCCCAAATAGCCTTTATTGACGTCAAAAATGCGCAGAACTGACCAAACAGAAAAGATAAAAAAGTACCTCACCACAAAACTGTTAGAATGGCTGGGCCTTAAAGCCCGACCATTAGCGAATGAATCCGCAACTTCCCCGGCATACCATTCAGGCTGAACAGCGAGTTTCTCGAAGTAGTTGCTTAAAAGAATAGCATGGCTGTTCACAGTGAATCCGTATATGGGGCGACGTGTAAGGGGGAACGCTGGTCTGGTGCCTGCATTGGAAGGCAACGACGCGCGAGCAGCTCTTTCTGGCAACCACAGAATGTGGGGCACGGGGAACTAACAGATCAGCTTAGTCGTTAAAGCTAATCGCGGTTGCTGGAATGCGTGCTTTATTGATCCTCGCTAAATGGATTCTCTCTACATTGACCGTAAAAAAATCGGCATTAATTTTATATGCAATATTAAACCTCAGAAACGTGCGCGGGCGTGGTAAGGGTGCTGTGTTTGGTGTTTAGTTATTTCATTGGTCGCTGGGTTCTAAATCTCGACAATAACTGGCTGTACAAAACGTGCCGCTGACTAGATAAACCCGCTATGCTATACGAATCGATCATAGCTGATGCATGAGACGTCCTTGCGTGGATACAAACTATTCTGCATTAATTTTATGTGCGACATGAATCACAGGAAATAGCGCTGGGTTGCGGAGATAAGGAGGGGGTGTGGGGGCTCGCGACGTCATGTTCTTTTACGGGTTGTGGGTAGCAGGTCAGTGAAATTTTATCATCATTGGCTCCATAAAAAGTGCAGAGGACTAGACTAACCCTTTAAAACGCGAGCAAAAATCACAAACGAAGAAAAGCCACCTAATCGTGCGACGAGTATGACGTCCTCTATTTTAACGCCGTCAATTTTTAAATGCAGAGCATTGCTTAGCCTCGCCTCTTCCTGCGTCGGACGGCGTCAACAGCTCCGCGTCCGCAGCAGGTGCGCCTCTCCTTCCCTCCTCTCTCTCAACAGCAGCTGGCGCGCGCATGCGTCGTAGTCAGCCCGTTCGCTCCGCCGTGGTCTCGGCGTAACAGGTGCGTGATAGCAGCGTGGTGGGGCGTGGAAGGGCGCGCGCTGCTTGCGCATGCGCGCTCTCCCCCCCCCCCCCCCCCCCCCCCCCCGTACTGCTCTCCCTCTACTGCGCGCGCTGCAAATATAGCGGCTAGCGGTCGCTCGTGTTTCAGTCACTGCGTTGCTCCTTCCTTCCTTGGTTGACGCTCGTGCCCACGTTTACTCGTGGCTGCTACTCCAGCATCACGGAAGCAGCGATGGAAGCAACACTGCCTTCAATCAGTACTGAGGCACCAATGCTCTGCATTTACTCGTGTTCCCCTCGCGGGAAGGCGCGGGAATTTTTTTTAACCGTTTTGTATGCTCGAAGGGATCCTGAGTAGGCGTGACGGCTGGCGCTTATTTAGTTATGATATCGCAGTGGCGGTATTTCGCCTTATTCACATCTGCCATATACCAGAAAATAACTGTTCCCAGTTTGAAAATAATAAAAAACGTAAATGGGAGGCTGCTCGACGTACTGAGCCTGTTTGTGAGCCGTTACGTTTTTAGTTTCGTTCAACCGAAACCGGTCCAGTATTGTTCAACGCTCGGCGCCTGGCTTACGATCGTTTTATTAACCGGGACCAGTCACCACTGCAAGGAATAGCGCAACAAGGTCGAAAACTGGGTTAGTTGGTATACATGCATTGTGATCAAACAGCGCAAACTAAACGAGGCGAGAGAAAAGTACACAACACGAGCGCTCGGGTTGTGTACACAACACGAGTACACAACACAAGTACACAACACGAGCACAAACTAAACGGGACCAGAATAGTTTAGTTTGTGCTTTTTAATAATAATGAAGGAATAGAGGTTAGCCGTCATTACTCCTGCCGGAGTTTAGTAATTAGTCCTTGTACAGACATTCTGGAGCGCCTGGGCAGCGTTCACCTACGGAGTTTTCCTCATGTGTTTGGATGGTTGCTTAAAGATAGCATTCTTCTTTGCCTCACACCGTTGTCAGTTTAATGACAAAGTGATACCAGCTACAAACATGCGCCGAATGTGCGAGAAACAGATTTTGAAAGAAAAAAAAAAACGGTCGAAGAAGCTCAAACAAGAAAGTTTTCGTCACGCTTTCGACGGCGGAAACTGCAAAAGAAGCGCTTTATTTTTGTACAAAGCTTCAATAAAACGATTTTTATTTCATTATGGTGTTCGATTCATAATTATCTCACCGAGCGCTTCCCTAACTTACGGCAACGCCTTACACGAAAAGAGATACTGCAGTGCAAAAAGAATGAAGTACCAATGGCTATACAGCACCGAACGCACTACGCACACGAAAACAAAAAAAGTACCAGAAAAATAGACGAATCACTTCAAAGGGTAATAAAAGCGTCGATGGGACAAAAACGGTCTAAGCCCCTTGGGGAGCTTTTGTGAGGACATCGTGAAAAGCTCGACTTAGCGACGCGTGTAGAAAACTGCGTCGCTGTGCACGGAAGGTGTAGGAAATGGGGAGCGAATAGTGCATGGCGTTTTTACGAGCGCAGCGGACCGATTTCGAGGGTCGATGGGGTTGTGAAGAGCACGCGCTGAATAGGACGAGTGGCTGCTGCCAGAATGGTGGCAAGCCTGCTCTGTTCGCCTTCTCGCTGAGCCGTGGCCTTGGAGAGTCGGGGTCTGTTTGAACGGAATCGGTCGATCAGATTCACGCGTCCTCTTCGCTATAGCTTTTTTCCCTTTAAATTTCCAACTGGCAATCTTTCATGGTGTCGTATTGGAGCTAGAGTGCCGTACAAAATAGGAGCTTGCGTACTTCAAACTGGGTCCTTCTACCGCTTGCACAAAAAATAATAAGGTTGAAGGGAGGGGGGGGGGGGGGGGGGCGAGGCGGGGATTGTACAACGCAACCCGCCACGCACTGTCGGGCAGCGAAGCTGTTGCTAGCTGTTGGCCTTAAACAAATTCCATATCATCCTTTGCCCCCCAAACCTCGTCGTGATTGATGAGTAGTAATCAGAACTATGCCAACAAAACGAAAACAACGTAATATAGATGGCAGTTTGCAGCTTTATGTGCAGTGCGGCTTTGTAACTGAAGCTGGGTGCATTTTGCGGGTTTCGATTCAGAAAGAATATTACCGAGAACCATGTATGGGTTTGTTTATTTATTGTTTGTTTACTTCCTGGCCACGCTCGGCTCTGTTATCTGTGTCCCAAGAGAAGCGCGTCTTACCATTCTTTATTTTTATGCCGCACGTGCCATCTCATTCAGATAAGCCGACTGTTTCGCCCTAACATCCCTAGCCCAGAATAATCTTTGATATATAATGTTCTGGATGTAAATCGACGGTTCCAGAAACACTGGCGCCGAAACATAAAAGCCTGCAGAGCAGACGCCGCGGCATCCGAATCGCCGACGCTCGCCCGCACACGTCACTTTGTTTGCTGCTGCTTCACCGCCTGTGTATTCTTTGAGTTGTTAGGGGCGCTCAAGTTCGCTCCAATAAACGTGTTTTCCTTGAAGACAACTGATTGATTTGATTGATTGTAGGGTTTAACGCGCCGACGCAACGCAGGCGATGAGGCGCGCCGTAGTGGAGGGCTCCGGATTAATTTTGACCACCTGGGGATCTTTATCGTGCGCCGAAATCTCGTACACACGGGCGTTTTTGCTTTTCGCCTCCATCAGAAAAGCGGCCTTGAAGACAACTGCGTCGTCTTTGGCTTCGTGACATCTGGTGCAGGTGCGGGGTACGCACCCTTTGTGCCCTGCTCCTTCTGGAAACCGACAAGACAGCCCAAGCCGAGCAAGCCACCGACTTCAAGGTTTACCGGCCGAGTTTGGACTTCTACCGGAAAGAACCAAGAGGACGACTGCCGCATCCGACAAGATGGTGCATGAAGTCACATCCCCCATCGTCTTGCAACAGCCCCGGAAACCATCGTTCCGGGGATCTCCCTGTGAAGACCCTGAGGGCTGGCTAGAGAAAGTGGAGCGCGTCCGGATCTTTAACAGGTGGGATGACGAAGAAACCTTTCGGCATGTTATCTTCTATTTGGAGGATGCAGCTTGAACTTGGTTGGAGAACAACAAAAGCTCCCTGAGTGACTGGACCCTCTTTAAGAGTGAGTTTACGAAAACATTCGTCACCGTCGTGCGGAAGGAGCGAGTCACACTTTTGTTGGAAACGCGCACGCAACACCCCAACGAAGGGGTCGTGATTTCGTTGAGGAGATGAAGCAGCAGCTATTTCGCCACGCGGACCCCGAAATGAAAGAAGAAAAGAAGTTACGCTTCTTACTGCACGGTGTGAAGGAGGAACTGTTTGCTGGAATTGTCCGCAATCCACCCAAAACCATCGCCGAATTCGTGACCGAAGCCAGCACAATTGAGAAGGCCCTCGGAATGCGTGCTAAGCAGTATGACCGCAACTTTGTTGATGCTGCCAATGCGAACTACTTCGACAACATGCGGATTCCGGCTGATATCCTACGCGAGACCATCCACGCAATCGTGAGAGAGGAGCTGCGGAAACTTCTCCCCACGCCGCAGCAGCCCCAAGTTGATTCCCTTACCGACGTGATTAGGGACGAAGTGCAACAAGCGTTGGGAACTTGTACGCCGTCCGAAGTACCCCACGAGTCACAAGCTATGACGTACTCAGCGGCTGTTCATCGACCCCGGGCTGCTCCAACACGTCATAAAGAGGCCCCGCCGTACCGCCTGCAGTCCGAAACCAGACGCCGAGGAAGACACACGTATGGCGAACTCCCAACAATTGCCCTCTTTGCTACCACTGCGGAGAGGCTGACCACTTCTACCGTAGCTGCCCCTACAAGAGGCTCGGTCTGCGAGTAAGCTCGCTGGAGAGCCGTGCTGCTTCAACCAACATTCAACGCCTTGTTGCAGAAACTGTTCATACCCAGCTTTTTCGCTCAAAATTCCGAGCTCTAAGGAACGTAGCAAAACCACTTCAGAAAAGTGATATTTGGCACACAGCCAGACGCCAACGTGAAGATGAAAACACTAAAATGATTTTCCAGGTTTCCGAATATTTTTTGTGTAATTCGCTGTCACATCTTACTCCCCATGCATTTCTAAGGGACAGTTTCCATGGCTCAGGAACGTAGTCGCGCAACGTGCGAGACTTGAAGCTGTGCACAAAGCAAGTTTTCACCCTAAATATTAGTTGTGCAAAAAAACATTTTAGTGTTCGCTAAATAACTACAGAGTAATCACTGTTTAAAAGACTGCTATGAGCGGTAAAGCTTCACATGAGTAGCGAGAATGCCGCCATTCAGTCCCGCGTGAAGGATCCCAAGGATAGCTCTCGACGGGATAATCTTATTTTTCATGGAATAACTGACACGGCCGCCGAGACATGGTCCCAAACAGAAGAAAAAGTGCGGGGCCTTCTCGCGAATACATTTTCGCTGCAGCTGAATGACGAAGGCATCGCGCGAGCACATAGGCTAAGCGGTTACGTGGCGAACAAGTGCCGCCCTGTTCTTGTTAATTTTGCTGCGTTCAAAACAAGGGATAAAATTGTTGCGAAGGGAATTTTGACATCCACGTAAATACAGCCGTGCGGCTACAAAGGAAAGCTATACAGCTTTCCGCCTTGGTGATTTCTCCTAAATCTAGTCGATTAATAAGGGATAAAGTTCTGTCGCAGCGATCCACACTGGAAGGCAGTGGTGTAAGCTTGTTAGAGGTTTCGTGCAAGTCAACCAGGCTTTCAAGGAAAAAGCTCCTTGAGTTTGTAAATTCGCGTGGACAAGAAGATTAACCTAAAGTACAACAAACCTTACATTAACAAGAGGTGTTATGTATAACTTGCGCAAACTGACAGTGTATGTGAAGTGAACATGCCCGGCACCACGGGCAATATCGCATTCTCGAGTGCCACTGGCGATAATGCACTTTCTTCTGCTTTGTACCACCCTCATCATTGTTCTACGAAACTTCGGCTTTTCAGGCACAACGCAAACACGACTGTTAATTTCTTTTCACCAACATCAGAAGTATTGCAAATAAACGTGATTCTTTGTCTACCTCGATAGATACTTGCTCAGCCGACGTAGTAATATTAACTGAAACGTGGCTGTCCAGTAAAGTGGCCAACTGCGAGTTGTTTACTTTGAAAAAAAAAAAAGGCTACAACGTGTACAGATTGACCGGCGGGAGCGCATCGGTGGAGGAACCCTGACTGTAGTATCAAATGACCTGGTATCATTTTTCATTCCTATCACCGTCCCCGTCTCTTTAGAATTCGTCTCAATTGGCATCAGTGTGAACCACAGAGACGCAGTGTTCTGCGCATGTTATCGTGCACATAACGCCGCAGATACTTTTTGTTCTAACCTATTTGATTGTTTCAGCAAGATTATTATGAGATATCCTAGCGCTCCAATTTTTGTTTTGGGAGAGTTAAATTTTCCCGCAATCACTTGGCAAGATCAGCCCAAGTAACCAATGGCTCCTAGAAATGCCTAGCATTTACTGACTTGTGTCCATCTGTCACAAATTATAAAAACACCTACGCGCGTAACCACTTCCTCATCCTATGTACTAGACCTAATATTCACTACGCTACCTCATGCCGGCTCTTCACTGTTTTGCCAGGTTTAAGTGACCACCCTGTTATACACTTCAACATTCCTTCCGCTCTACCCCGTCTGCCTATGTGTTATACAATGATTAGACATTGCAGTCAGGCTGATTTTGACGCAATTAACTCGGAACTAGCGAACCTTGCCGATTCATTTTTTTCCGCAATTCTGGGAGCGTATCATTGACGATAATTGGTGCTTGTTCAGAGATATAGTTAGAACACTACCCGCCGTGGTGGCTCAGTGGCTAAGGCTTTGTACTGCTGAGCACGAGGTCGCAGGTTCGATTCCAGGCCGCGGTGGCCGCTTTTATGATGGAGGCTAAGAGCAAAAACGCCCGTGTGTACGAGATTTCGGCGCACGTTAAAGATCCCCGTGTGGTCAAAATTAATCCGGAACCCTCCACTACGGCGCGCCTCATCACCTGCGTTGCGTCGGCGCGTTAAATCCTACAGTCAATAGTTAGAACGCTAACAGATAAATATATCCCACAACGTTGGTTGGCATAGCACAAGTCAACATGGTTTCAACCAAAGCTTAAACGCCTTCTTAATAAAAAAACCGCATCTTCCGCAACTTCAAGCGTTCTATGTCGAGCAACAGACTATCATCTTATCTCTCCGCAGCTTCAGAATAAAAACGCGCTCTGTCAAGCGCGAAACACACTTATTTACGCAAACGCTTCCTAAACTATTAAAGACTAATCCACCGAAATTTGGGCACATGATTACCACGCGCCGAACCAATGACGTACAATTAAGGCTACCCGATGATACACCTGTACTCTTTTACCAATGTTTCGCCGTCCTAAATAACACATTTTCCCTGTCGTTTACAGATTCTACACCAACATTTCTTTCTTCTTGCACCTTACCGTTTGAACAAATGAATGCTATTACAATTGAATCAGAAGGCATCGATAACCTTATTCGTAAGGCCAAGCTCTCATACTGCTCCAGTGTCGACGCAATTCACTACAAGTTTCTAAAAAGCACTGAAGCATGCACATTCATTATTTTGTCATACATAATGAACAGTCTTTACGAACTGGCGCCCTTCCTTCAGACTGGGGAATCGGCAAGGTGGTCCCAGTGCACAAGTCTGGGGATAATCATTCCTCTTTAACTATAGACCAATTAGCCTCCCTTCTGTGCCGTGTAAACTCCTCGAACATATAATCTATACTAACCTTATTAGTTTCCCCGAATCAAATTCCCTTTTTTCACCCTGCCAACACGGATTTCGTAAATATCATTCCTGTGAGACCCAATTAATAGCCTTTACCAATGACTGTTTTTCGGCGTTACATCACTAATTGCTCATTGACTGCATCTTCATCGATTTCGCGAAGCTTTCGACACCGTATTTCAGCAACTTCTTCTCTTTAAGCTGAGAAAACTTAACGTAGACGCCAACGTACTGACATGAATTCAATATTTCCTACATAATCGTATCCACTATGTCAATGTCAATGGTTACCAATCCGACCTTCACCCAGTGACGTCCGGCGTGCCGCAGGGGTCTGTTTTAGCCCCCTCCTGTTTCTCATATATATTAATGATCTTCCTGAATCTGTTTCTTGTTCAATACGGCTGTTCGCCGATGATTGCGTAATCTATAGAAAAATTACCAACTAATGCGATGTTTCTTGCCTCCAATCTAACCTTGACAACATATCTGCATGGTGTGACCGCTGGATGTTGAAACTTAATACTAGCAAGTGCTAATCAATGAGAATTTCACAGACGACATATCCCCAAGACCCTGCTTATTTTCTGAAGGACTTGCCTTTATCCCCCGTCAGGAGTTATAAATATCTTGGTGATTACATTACTACTGACCTCACCTGGCACGCTCACATTGAGCACATAACCAACAATGCCAACCGGATGCCTGGTTTTATTCGTCGAATCTTTTCCCTCGCACCTAATGCACTAAAACTGTTGCTTTATAAAATGTATCCGCCGCGGTGGCTCAGTGGCTAAGGCGTTGTGCTGCTGAGCACGAAGTCGCGGATGCGATTCCCGACCGCGGCGGCCGCTTTTCTGATGGAGGCGAAAAGCAAAAACGCCCGTGTGTACAAGGTTTCGGCGCACGTTAATGACCCAGGATAGTCAAAATTAATCATGAGCCCTCCACTGCGGCGCGCCTCATCGGCTGCGTTGCGTCGGCGCATTAAACCCTACAATCAATCAATCTTTTTAAAACGTTGGTAAGGTCAAAAGTTGAATACGCATCATCAGTTTTGGATACACCAACTAACACGCTCATTTCCACACTCGAATCACTCCAAAGTCGCCCAGCACGACTTATACTTTCAAATGATTCCCGTTTTGGTAGTATCACGCAAATGAAACCTTCATTACATCTTCCAGATCATTCGGCCCGTAGACAAATATCTCTTTTATCACTCTTTAATAATTTGTTTATACAAATGTAACCATAAAATAAAGTCTTCTCACTCGTCCCAGCTACCTATTATCTCGCATAGACCACGACTGGAAAGTTGGCATACGCCAATACCGGACTGACCTTTTTTATGATACTTTTGTACCCAGAACTTGCAGGGGCTGGAACCACCTTCTGGCCTCTGTTGTCTCAATCACAGATCATTCCACTTTCAGAATCGCACTTCTTGGCTGTGTATAGCTTGAGATTGTTTAAATAAATAAATAAATAAATAAATAAATAAATAAATAAATAAATAAATAAATAAATAAATAAATAAATAAATAAATAAATAAATAAATAAATAAATAAATAAATAAATAAATAAATAAATAAATAAATAAATAAATAAATAAATAAATAAATAAATAAATAAATAAATAAATCCACGAACATCCCACACTGTACCACACCACGTGGGCTTGCCAAAGCACACCAGAAGTATCCATTATTCGCAACGCAACGCTCGAGCAGTGGGAGGATGCGTTGTGCAGTCCGGACCCTGTTGAACAGCGACAGTTTGTGGACCGGGCACGCAGGGCTGCAGCCACCGCAGGTGCCCTGAGCTGAGGGCTTCTCCCGCTTTCTAGCGTGAACCTCTTACACTTGAAACAAATGCTTTACCACCACCACCACCGAGTTAAATATACAAAATTTGTTCTCTTGTCGCATATAACGAGCAAACATTGACTCAAACACCGCAAAAACGGATGACGGGGTGTAAAAGGTGAGCACAAGTTGTCCAAACACCACACGGGGAACACAAGTTTGATAACAATCATTTGTGATATGCACGTCATTCCACAAATCCAGCGAACAGCAAAAAAGAATAGAATCAATGAAGCAATCGTATAGGAAAAAATAAGGTAACAATCGATTAAGAAGTGCGTGCTTTCCCCAACCCCCCGTTAAACTTACAAGCAAATTTGCACCTGTACTCTACTTAAAAGCTGGAATCGCGCAGGCAGAATTAATATACTGGCATACTCGCTGAACTGACATGCTGCGACAAAAAGATGGAAAACCGATAATGTACTACCAATAAAATAATCTCAAGACGCGGGTACCCCCGTGCCAGCTAAAATGCAGTATTTACAGAACCGGGCAGCAGTGCCAATTGCTGTACATACTTTGCATCGGTGCCTCTTCAGGTCAGCACACTTCAGCCTGCACGCGTTGTTTTCAGGCTTTTGCCACGGTGTCGTGCGGGAGAGCTAGAGCAGCCGGATGCTAGTGCCGGGAGAAGGTCCTCTATAGCCGCCCGGAATTACTCACAACCGACGCAGGACCGCTAGGGCGTGAACTCTACAGAGTGGCGCTAAGCTTTCTCTCTGGATGAGGCGCAGCGGCAGACTTTGACCGCAGGTGTGGTGGAGGCAGTCCTATGGCCGCACACTCTACGGGCTGCAACGAAGCGGACGTCGCGTGGCAGCTGTACACCCCTCGGAAGCCGTTAAGTCCCAACGAATGCCGCGATAAGCAATGCAGTCTGTTGCGGGTAGAATGCAGAAGGGTGTGCGTTTGGCCACTTGAAAACGCAGGAAGACTACTTCAGAAGGAAGCAAAAGAACAAAAAAAAACTTCCTAGGCTCCTGTTTAATCAGACCCGAAGGGATAGCAACCATTAGCGGAGACTGCGTATTTTGGCTGAAATGTTGTGCTGCTGAGCCAAAAGACGCGGGTTCGGTCCCGGCCGCAGTGGCTGCTTTTCTGGTGGAGGGGAAAAGCGAAAACACCCGTGCGAATAGATTTAAGCGCACGTTACATCCCCAGGCGGTGAAAATTAATCCGGAGCCTTCCACTGCGGCGCGCCTCATAGCCTACGTGTAGCTTCGGCGCGTTAAACTCCGAAAGTTTGAAATTCCGTATTGGTGCTCATCACGACAGAAATTCTGTTTTCAGAGAATATTAATGGCCTGTACTATATGATCCAGCTTGCCGCCGACTCCATGTGACCAGACTGAGGAATAGCAGTCTGGGAGTGAAAAAAAAAGTAACCTCAAATGGGGACGAAGACAAAATAAGAGCTGTTTCCGTTTAGAAGACTACATTGTCCTTCACTTCAATGACCTAGTTTTGCCAATGGCTTCAGTTTTATCGCGAACTTCGAACAAGAATTCAAGGTATTAAAGAAAACGGATGAAGCAGAGGAGATACCTCAGCCACATTCTGTCGACGTTTTTATATGACGTCACAAAACCTCGTTTCTGCAATAGGCAGCTGACGACCAAAGACACCGACAAGAAATATGAC
The DNA here is from genome assembly GCF_048455015.1 of Haemaphysalis longicornis. Lineage (NCBI taxonomy): Eukaryota > Metazoa > Arthropoda > Arachnida > Ixodida > Ixodidae > Haemaphysalis > Haemaphysalis longicornis. The sequence goes on along the minus strand of NW_027526203.1, from coordinate 119,862,910 downwards.
TGTGCGATCGTAGTGACGCTCCTAGTTCCCTTTGATCGTATCACTTTAATGCCAGAACGCAGTTAACATGGGCATAACTGTCTGTTAGTACTTGCCTCTACTGCGCCACTGATCCTTTTACACTGTCAATGATGACGTCGTGTGGGGAGATGTATTACTTAGTGCTTTACTTTATTGCTTCATTGATCCTTCAACAGCGTCACTGATGACACCGTGTAGCACGAAATTAGGAAGTTGTTAAAAAATAATGCACCGGTCTGTCAAACGACGACGATGGTTGAACGCGAAGCTTTCTCGTGACGGATTCTTCGGTTGTCGTCTAAGTTTTCCACGCCGCTTCAACCGTGTCGAAATGGAGCAATCGCATAGATGGTGACTTAATTACGCGAGGGACGCAAGTTCCATTCAGGCTACGGGAAGCGTTCTTTTTTCATTTCACTTCGGAATTTTCGCGTTAGCGACGCCTTCACTAAGAGCCCTCAAGCTTCACTTTAATACATGGTGCATCTTTTTTTTTTTAGATGCGACTGCATCTCATTCACTCGCCTTGTCCCTCCATACGGCGTTGTTGTCCGTCCACACCCCTCCCCCTACACTACAAAAAATAGTTAGCGGCACCCGGTTTCGATCCCACGACCCTGTGGGCGGAACGCGAGGTACATGGTGCTCTTCCCACTGCGCCACAAAACCGAGACAGAATCAAATGCTACGAGCGCGCCTTATATCCTTGACTCATTCAAACTACATAAAGATGCTACTGATACAATGCATGATGGGGCCATGATTAACACTTGCAATAAAAGAAAAGAAGCTCCCACTTACAGCAACAATGATGGAGTAAAGGTCGTTACGACAGCGAAGCCCCAAGCATACCACTCAGAGAGATTGACCAAGATTGGCCAATAAAACATAATAATAATCATAAAACATACGCGTTCCCGACGCGTTTCACGCGATTTCAGAATCAATCCAACGGAAACACCAAGTGAACCCCACGATGAGTCGCATCTACACAGGGTTCCCCTCGCGGGGAGGTGGGCGCAATTTTTTTGGTTAGCGACAGCTTTTTGCGACTTTAATGCCGCTGAGTAAGCTACCAAAGCCAGGAAATGACAGGTGGGTTTTTTGCTCGTCATACATGGAAACATTTCGGAGCTTTGAACGACTAGCCAAGAAAGAAAGAACACAGGATGAGAGCAAATAAAGCACAGGAAGCCCAGTTCTCAATGTCCTTTTTGAAGTGCTAGGCAACGTTACATTGTCAGCAGGCTAGGCGCGAGCCAATACAACTCTCCGAGTATGTTCTGTACTTCGGGTATGGTACACTGAGCTTTTGCTAGCATACGGACACCGAAAAAAACCCGAGCCACTGGAAGATAATAGGTTTTGTCTAAAAGATATTTGACCTTGCCTCGACAGAACGGCCTAGTGCATATAATAAGGAAACTAAAATTCTTGCTGAGCAAGGCAGCAAGCAAGGAAGTGATCAACCAAGCAAGCATGGAAGCAAGCCGATATTCCTAGAACTGCATAGTTCCCAGCGCTTTATTCAATGTTGGCTAACGCCGGGCGTGGATCTGTCCCACGTGTTGATGCAGAGCAGTTCTCTTCCTTCACACCAGATGGCTCTTTACACTTTCTTATAACACGCGTTTTGCCACTCACCAACGTGGGAATATGGAGTGAGTAGGCTGTTTTGTATAACACCATATGACCCAGCACATTCAAGGAGCAATGGCCGGTAACTATGAACACCATGATATTGCACTTTCGGCAAAAATGCAGCAACCGCCATTCCTACGTTGGAACCGCAAATACCGTTTGGCTACGACCGAAGCATACCTATTCCAAATTCTGACTTGCCAGTTCAAGGGCATTGGCCAGCGAATACGGCAACTGCTTTCAGAAGGTCATAGGCGGTTCGCCAATTGTGACCACAGCAATTCGTTCGCATTCTAAGCATGTAAGCAAACGTGAACGTCCCAAGGAAATTTTTTGAAAAATTATAAGCGATTGACAGCCGCGTCAACGTAAATAATATGATAGTGTTTAGAGGAACTCATTTGAAAGACAGCGGTTCACTCGCATGACTCTTTGGCAAGAACCTGTAGAGGGAGAGTAGTTTTGTTCATGAAAAATTGGGAAGCGTCTCGGAAGGAAAAATGCTTGCCGCCGTAACGGGTGTATTTAAAATAAATGTGAAAATTAATGCTGTGGCTTAGCCTGGGAAATGAAGTTTCAAAGGAAACGAAGCTTGAGTGAAGCCTTGTTAGACTAGTTATGGCTTGCCACGTGTTGGATCCGCAATTAGTTAAAACAATGATGCTGTGAAGCGGAGATTGTAACTAGATAAAGAGATGAAAGGCGATCGACCTGCGGAAGGCTAATAGCGCAAACGAAGACGCTCAATTCCGGTCTGCGGTGCCTATCACTGTTGGCTGCAGAAAGGCGGAACTTGGAACCACGCCGACCATCGCGACTTCTGAACTTCGCCCAGAGTGTACCGCTCGCACGGTGCCGACTTCGCAGTCAGCAAGGGCAGCGTCAGTATGAAGGAAAGAGGAAAGATGGGCGCCGAAACCGCAGTACCAGCCAAACACGAAGACGCTACACCAACCCCCTCACAGCGAATTCCTACGTGGTTGGTGGGCCTACATCAGACTTAATGCCCACATTATACCGACATCGACGGCACATGGTCCAACCCGACATCAACGGTACATGTTTCAACACCAGGTAGAAGGCACGGGCCATACTCAAGAATGCACAGCAGGAAAAGGAGCCTGCCGAAGCGGCTGTGGAGAAAGGCAAAGCCGTCACGCGGTCTATACCGTGGCAGCTTTGCCAGTGGTTGGCAAGCCTGCTCGGAAGTACGCTGCCACTCCGCAGCCGAACCGACTTCCTGGTACCGGACCAGCGAAGGCGTCCGATGCTTTGAAAACAAAGGCCACATGAAACTTACTGGTGCAAGACATCCGCCTGCTCCTGCGCACAAAGACCGCCGCACTGTCGACGTCTTCCTTGCCTTTGCTGAGTTGCGAAATGAAAATGTTCGTGTGCACTGTGTGAAATTGAACTGATTCTGACACGATTAAACGTAAGTTATATGCATTCAAAGGCATAATTCAGAAGTAATAGGCTGTTTGTTTTAAATATGGAACTCCTGCTTTTAACCCGCCAGTTTCGACTCAGCAACCTACACCTTAGACTCCACTCTAACCTTTAGAAAAGGCAATATCAATTGAATCTTTAAAACACTCAAAATATATTCTTCAGTTATTTTTGAAGTGGCTAGTAAAAGGTATTCTTAAGCGTGTACTCTGCTTTACAGATCTATAGTATGGTTCTGGAAAAAATATCTCGGCTGAGTTTGCACCACTCACTAACAAAAAAAAACTAACCACATAAAAATTTTAACACTATAATATAGCCCAGGAAAGTTTGCTCGGTTTTATCGAGGCATTAAATTTGATGAGCAATCTAATTCTTGTTCTCAAACCCAAACATATTGCAGTCCGCAGCAATATTTTCTCTGTAACATGTTACGATTTGCAACACCGCGCAGGGTGCGTCGGTATTAGCCGCACTTATTTTGAACAAAACAAGCGTACCGCAGAGAAGCCTCCTTAGCCCATGTCTTTTCATTTTGTTTACAACAAACAGTAAACATTTCTGACCCAGATAAACATGTCCCATATGCCGCCGATATATTTTAGCTTGTTCCTCAATGGTTGTTCCATCACCACAACACGTTACAACGTATCCTCCACAGAGCATTGGTGGCCATGGGGAAAAGCGAAGTAGAGAAGACTGGACAAAAGTTCTTACCCGTAACACCCACCGACGACCACCCGGAATACGCCGGAATGGATAACGCTGACTTAGACCGACACACCGAAACATGGAAAGTTCGGGCTGCATTACTAACCCTGAACTGTAAGTTGTCAGTTGGTCCTGACTGGGTATCGAACAAGGCACTCAAAAATCTCAACGATTATGCAATTACGCCCTTACAAGATACTTCATTGTGTGCTGGAGCACAGGCCGACTTCCTCGCCAATGGAAGACTGCTAGGACCATGCTGATCCCGAAACCGGGAAAGCCTCTCAGCATCGAACACCTACGTCCCATTTCCCTTACGTCATGTATTGGCAACGTCTTCAAACATGTTCTTATGAACCACTGGCACCGGTATCTAGCGGACACCGCACTCTACCCAACATTATGGTGGGATTCCGCGAAAAGCTCAGCCCCCAGGGTGACATGCTACTCCTCAAGCGGGGAATTGTCGACACCATCACTACCCGGCATAATCGAGCAATTCTCGGACTCGATATACAAAATGCTTTCGACAAAGTGCAGCATTCTGCGATCCTACAAGTGACCAACCTCAACATGGGTCAACGATCCTACAACTACATCAGAGATTTTCTCATGGGAAGATACACCCAGATCTGTGCCGGCCAAATAGAGTTACCGGAGAAACAACTCGGCAGTGTGGGAACACCGAAAGGCTCCGTTATCTCTCCGGTACTCTTTAATCTAGTCATGATCGGCGTAGCCAACCACCTAGAACAAGTGAAAGACGTCCGGCACACCATATACGCTGACAATGTAGCCCTATGGGTGACAGGAGGTAGTGATGGTCACATTGAAGAAACGCTACAGGAAGCTGTCAATGTGATAGAGGAGCAACTGGACGGTACGGGCCTCATATGCTCCCCGTCCAAGTCTGAGCTACTGATCGTCCCACCTTCCGGTCGACGTAAAAAGGACTATACACACAACATCCAAGTGCATACGAAAGAAGGGCAACTTATTCCTGAAGTGTCCGAGATCAGGATAATTCCTTAGGAATGCTCCTTGGACGGGGTTGTGGCAACGGAGAAACGGTGACCAAGATTGTGGCCGAGGCAGTCTCCGCGTCACAACTGATCGGGCGTGTTTCTAATGGAAGAGCAGGCATGAAGGAGAAGAGTCTCCTACGCTTCATCCAATCATTTGCTATCAGCCATATCACCTATGTTGCTGCCTTTCACAACTGGCGCAAGCAAGAGCAAGACCGCATCAATGCTACTATCCGTAGTCTATAAGATCGCATTGGGTCTCCTACGTAGTGCGAGCACCGAAAGGCTTCTTGCTCTAGGGGTACACAACACCCTAGATGAAATAGCTAAAGCACAACGCGTCGCTCAACTTGAACGACTGTGCAACACGAACGGCACGTTACATACCACAAAGAGCCGGCCTTACACCTTCAAGAGACCCAGAGCTCATGAATGAAAGTCTACCAGATACACTTCGACAGCACCTCTTCGTATCACCACTACCTCGCCATATGCACCTTGAGCATAATCGGGAACGACGGCTCGCCAGGGAGAAAACCCTGATCGACCTCCATGCACAGGGCAACGGAGCAGTGTATGTCGATGCAGCCCATCTGCAGCACAACATATACGTTGCCGCAACGATGCCTGCCACTACGGGAGTACTTCAATCAGCAGCAAGCGTCCGAGTATCTACAATTACCCAGGCAGAAGAAGTCGCAATCACCTTGGCCATCACAGATCCTCAGTGTACAACGGTCCTCAGAAACTCCAAGACTGCAATCCTCCACTACGCCAGAAACACTGTGTGTGCGGAAGCTGCTTGTATTCTTCGCGGTGTACGAGCCACTGATCGTGCCATCTACATCAAATGGTTCCCTGCCCACATGGGACATGATGTCTCGGGGAAGGGCAACCCTAATCATAATGAGACAGTTCACTCTGCAGCGCGAGGTCTAGCTTGCTGCACGGCAGGGAACGACTGCACTGACGCCTCGGAGTCATACGACACGGGCAAGGAACCCCTGTTAGCCTACAGTGAAATTGTGCAATGGTACCGCAACAGTAGAAGATCTATGCCTCCCCCACACTCGGGTCTAACCCGTACGGAGGCGGTCCTCTTTCGTCAACTGCAAACTCACTCTGTTCTTACCATAGCCATTGCCCGGTACGTATGCCCCGAGGTGTACGCCACGGACATCTGTTGTCTATGCCAAGAAGCACGCGCTACCCTGGTACATCTACAATGAAACTGCCAGCCTCCTACTAGCACCACTACGACGTTCCCACCGCAGTTTGAAGCTGCGATGAGAAGCGAAGATTACGATACACCCGGGACAGTAGACTACTCAACAACGCACTAGACCAACAGAGGCCGGCTCGCCGTCCAGAGAGGATTACCGATGGCACCGCCCAGGGTAATACCGGACGCCGCCGGTACTCGGGTTTGAGAGTGCCTGGGACTACTACATCCCCCTCACCGGACGGCTGAGCACTGGTCACTCTCACTGACGCCCCTAACAGGGTAGCCTCCCCTTGACTCGCTCTTGGGTGCTGTAATAAAGTTCTTACTCCCTGAGTGATTATGCTTGGCTGGACAAACGTGCGCGTGGGGTGCTGCGCGGTCGTCGCGAGGCACGCACACACGAGCGCTAGGCATTTTCTTTGTTTTTTAACAGCTGGGCGGTCTCTGTAATCTTGGCCAAGCTCTCTAAGTCGGTATGCTTGGCTTGACAAACTTGCGCAGTGAACGCTGGGCGGTCGTCGCAAGGCACGCACACACGAGCGCTAGGTATTTTCTTGGTTTTGTTAGGTGCCTGGTGGTCACCGCCATCTTGGCAAATCTCCCTAAGTGGGTATGCTTGGCGTGACGAGCGTGCGTAAGGGACGCTGGGCGTTCGTCCCAAGGCACACACACACAGGACCGCTAGACATTTTCTTGCTTTTTTTAACTGCCTGGCGGTCGCCTCGAGGCCTCCGCTCACGTGCGCGCGCTCGGCTATTTCTTGGTATTTTTAATTGCGGACACGAAAAATTACCATTGGCTAAACAGCTTCGCTGTTGATAAGGGACAACGTTTTGTTAACATGCACGGTTAGGTTAACTTCAGGTTTACCATTGAGGAACAAGCAAATATATATCGTCAGCATATGGGGCATGTTTAACTGAGTCAGCAATGTTTGCTACTTGTTCTAAACAAAATGAAAAGGCATGGGCTAAGGAGGCTTCTCTGCGGTACGCTTGTTTTGTTAAAAATGAGTGCGGTTAACAGCGACGCACTCTGCGCGGTGTTGCAAATCGTAACATGTTACAGAGAAAATATGTTATGCCTATGTATATGCCTTTGTGTTATTGAGAAGATGCCGGAGCAAGTTCCTAGTCTTACCATTATGAAGTTGCCCGTCTGCTTCCGCACACAGCTCGTGCCACTGTTGCGCACATAACACCTTCAAGGCTTCGATTTGTCGATTGAGAGTTGCCACCTTTTTTCGGAGGCGACGGTTCAGATGTTGCTTCTGCCATCTAGCCTTGATGGATTCCATAACTTTCAATGAGTGCGCCAGGCGACTATCCAGTTGGGGGATATCGTCAGCAGTCTCTATTTCTTGCGTCACATCCTTGGTCGTTTGAACTACAGCAGCCGCCCAAGACTCAATGTCATCTATTTCCATTCTTTCTGTGGGTAGAGGTTTCCGGAAAGCTATCCAATCCGTATGGGTGTGTTTATGGACTTTCGGCGTCTTTTCAGAGAGGGGAACGGTTATTTTGAGGACATAATGATCACTGCCTAAGTCCTCATGGGTGTTTCTCTATCGGATAGGTCGCTGAGTGTCCGGCGCACTGACAAGTGTTAGGTCAGTGGTCGTGCCTCTTGAGATCGAAGAGCCACATCGACTGGGATCGGTTGGGTCCGTGATCATATGGGGACCGACCTCGGTTCAATCCTCTATAAGGTAACGGCCTTTGGGTGTATATGTTGGATAGCCCCAGTCTTGATGTGGAGCGTTGAAGTCTCCGCGGATGATGAGTGTGTGGTCGTTTGCGCGCCTCGGTGCCTTGTGTAACAGTGCGGGAAAACGTTGCTGCCGGTGCTTAGGGTTAGAAAGTGCTTGTGCGCTGTTTCTTCCCGGTGATGACCTCTATAGCAAAATGTTCGATAGCGCTGCGTTCTAAGAGTTCATGTCGACAAACGTGATGCCTTTACAGACAAAGATGGAAACTCCGCGCCCAACTCATTGTGCTTCCGCTCTTGCACTAGGTGGGCTAGCGTGCATGCGGTATACCCAGAGAGCTTGGGTGTAATTTCGCTATGAGTTTCCTGTACCATTATAATGTACGGTTTGCGGGCAAGCGTTGTGAGGTGCTGTTGCAGGATTGCTTTCTTACTTGGGTAACCATTGCAATTCCACTGCCGTTTGCCGTAATCGTAGCAACACGTGCTCGGAACGAGAAAGACACGCCATAGCATACGCCCATTTAAGGTGATGTTCCATAAGTATAAGTTCCAAAAAATGAAAGAAACTCTAACTTCTAGCAACAATGATGGAGCAAAGGTGGTTGCGGCAGCGAAGAAGGCGCACATCGGCTGCAATCGTGGACGGAAACCTTCGTGATGGTCGTGTAGGTTGCCTGCAGCTTCGCTACCTTCAAGTCTTGCGCGTTAGTGTGAACTTCCTTCATTTTTTTTTATAATGTGGTTCTCAGGAACGGTCTAACAGTGAAAAAACGAGGGGAATATTACAACGACTCGGAAAAAAAATAAACTTGTGGCCATCTTCAATGATAGTTCAGAAATGGGAATAGCACATTATTGAAGACTTTAGGGGCGTACTTTTTCACCATATGTGCCGGCACAAACACGTCAGTCACCACAGCCGTAGCATGTAACTAGTTACATAGTTGCGTAATTCGACTAGTAAGTAATTACCCGGACGGTTCGTGTAACTAGTTACATCGGTGTTACGGTAACTAAGAACCTAAAAATCCTCAAAACGGCCGCTTGATACCTTAGCACGAATTCGTCACGTCTAGCACCGATGAGGTACGTTTGAAACACGCGGTCCACTGGTTCCAACATCACTGGTTTTCGGTTCGGGGAGGAATGCCGGTGGTTCCATTTCCGGCCGCGGCGGCCGCTTTCTGATGGAGGCGAAAACCGAAAACGCCCGTGTGTCCGAGATTTCGGTGTGACATTAAAGATCCCCATGTGGTCAAAATTAAGCAGGAGCCCTGCACTAGGGAGCGCCTCATCGCCCGTGTAGCGTCGGGGCATTCAACCTCATAATCAATCAAGCAGGAATACCAGTATTTTTACTGCAAAAGCAGTATATGTCTAACCCCCCAGTTTTCATTCCGGTGTCATCGATTTACTCGGAGCCGCTCCGGGGCTCCTCCTCACCTCCCCTGACACCTCTTTCACAACTATTTTCCCCCTCGCCTCCACCGATTCCCCTTTGCAAGTTGCGCAGTCGACAGCTAACGGTGGTATGCGGTTATCAGATGATTGCGAAAAATAAACAGAAGCACGGATGGGCATAAAAAAATGACTGACGATTACTACACTCCCTGATATGAAATTTGCGCGCAGCGCGAGCTGCAGTCTTCTCGGTCACGGTGCATTTCTGCTGCGTCTCAGGAAGTGTTCGCGTGATCAGCAAATGTACGGTGCGGTGCGCTACTCTGCTGCTACCTCAGAGTGCGCCGCCCCCGCCGGCCAGCATGTTGCAAATCATGTTTGAAGGTCTCGCGCAAGTGTCACGTGGTTCGGATTAGCCCCGCACAAAGCAGCAGCGAGCATGTTGTCGCATATCGTGTTTGAACCTCCCGCGCAAACGTCACTTGCTTTAGATTAGCGGAGAATGGAAGTGCGTCTGGGGAAAGTGTCAGGGGGAGGGCGCTCCTTGGTGGCGACACATGAAACATGTGTGAGGGAGAGGCAGCGAGACAGATGACGCCGTAGCTGCTGGTGTCGTACTCCACTTCACCCTTCGCTAGACGCATCTCTCCATTTTTTTTCTGTCGTCGCTGCTGCGTTCACTCACTCGGTTACGCGTACATAAACAAACGCCGCTCCCGCGAAGCCCGGGTAACGGCTGTAAAAGGGCTGCCCCCTAAAACGACCGAAACCCGCCGTCGCCGTTTCCCCTCAAATTCTACTTCGCCAAGTAGCTGCAAATCTATCCTCGTAGAAGAGAAACTTCCCCAGTTGGAACGCTGGCTTGAGCCCATATTTCTTTTTCAGCTTGGAAGGCCTTCAGAGCGACATTTTCGCCGGTGTCTTTCACGCTTTAGTATGCGCCATCACCGGTTGCTGGTTTATGCGTGCATGGTTAGCGGGTAGAAAAAAAAAGGGGGGCGTGCTCGCACATCTAGGCTTCATACCGCTACGGATGATATGCCGGTTGTGCTGGTATTTAGATGTCGAAATTACATGGCTGAATGCGGTTAGTCAGCTGTCCTCCTGAATCGAGTGGTTCGGGTGTGGGTTCATATGTTACACACACATCTTACACACGCAGTAAGATGCATACGAACCCGCCGCGGTGGCTCAGTGGCTAAGGCGTTGCGCTGCTGAGCGCGAAGTCGCGGGTTCGATTCCCGGCCGCGGCGGCCGCTTTTCTGATGGAGGCGAAAAGCAAAAACGCCCGTGTGTACGATATTTCGGCGCACGTTAAATATCCCCAGGTGGTCAGAATTAATCCGTAGCCCTCCACTACGGCGCGCCTCATCGCCTGCGTGGCGTCGGCGCGTTAAACCCCAGAATCAATCAATCAATCAAGATGCATACGAGGGGGAAGGGAAACGGACAGCCACATGTTTGTACGCGAGAATAGAGCCCAAGGGCTTCTAGGTTTTGAATCATTATGGGACGGATGAACGCCGTTCTTTGGAGGACGAACAGCAAGAATCAAAATGTTGGCCCGAACGCAAGCGCGAATGGGTGCAAAAACAACGGAAAGCTGCTGGCACTGCCGTTACAGCCTCAAGTTCAGCTCGTGGAGTAGCGGCGAATGCCTCTCGGATGAACAGCAAATTGCCCGCTTGGAACGCGGTCGTGAGCCAATATCACCTCTTCACAGGGCTTTCAGGGGATATTTTCGACGATGTCTGTCACTTCTAAGCACACACACATAACCGGTTGCCGGTTTATGCGTGCGCAGGATTGTAGTGGAGAATAGTAGTGTGGCGGCGCCCCAGCAGCTTGCGTCGTCTGCTGCCGCAAACGGGCACGCTCCAGGAACGATGACGCTGGGGCTGAGCCACGAGTGGCGAGTGCTGACCACGCGCTTGCGGTGCGCGCTGGGCACGAGGGGGAATAAAGCGGGGCCTCCAGTTTGGGCCCACGGCGCTGTAGCGTGCAGACGTGTGTCTTCTCATCTCTCTGTCGCATTCGCGACATTTGGTGACCCGGACGTTGCAGCGGAGCCACGTACTCAGAATGGACCCTCCCCGAGACGCCAGCGGTCCTTCTGTGTCCTCCGCTGCCTCTTCACCTGGCATCTCCGCCGTCGCTTGCCGTTTGCCCCCCTTCAGCGCTAAGCACCCCGACGTGTGGTTCCTTCAAGCCGAGGCAAGCTTCCGAGTGAGTCACATCACGTCGCAAGAGACCCGCTTCAACCATCTACAACAGTCACTGCCTATTGAGATCGCGGTTGAGGTTCGTGACATCCTTGCCAACCCGCCTACCACGAACCCTTACGACACGTTGAAGGCTGCCATCTTGAGCCGCACGAGCCCTTCGGAACGGCAGCGTTTCCAGGGGCTGCTTTCTGCAGAGGAGTTGGGTGACCGTCTACCTTCGCAGCTCCTTCACGAACTGCAAACCCTGCTCGGCGACGCACCTTCTGCCACGGACTCCCGTTTGTTGAAGGAACTTTTCCTGCGACGGCTCCCCTCTTCCGTGCAGATGATCCTCGCGACTGCTTCTGACCTTCCCTTATCCGCGTTGGCCGCGCATGCTGACAAGATAATGGAAGTGGCCACGTTGCATCCGCCTTTGTCCACGGTGGCATCCGCTCAATCTTCCGACCATACCACCGTGGCGGCGCCTGCTACTCCTTTGCCCTCACCGCTATCCGACGACCTCGCCGCTCTCCGAGAGCGCATGCAAAACTTGGAGGAGCTTGTCGCCTCGGCTGGTTACAGCTCGCCGCCGCCTCGCAGCCCTCGAGCTCGCCGGTTTGGCCCTTCTCGCCGTACCCGTCTCCGCAAGTATTTCGCCAGGAAGGCACAACGCGCCAGCCACCTCAACACCCTGATTCATTGTGCTGGTACCATCGCCGCTTCGGTGCAGCGGCGCAACGTTGCACCCGTCCTTGCGGCTGGCCGGGAAACGAGGCGAGGGATCGTTAGCGGCGGCGACCGATTCCCAAGCCAGCGACAGTCGCCTCTTCTACATCACAGATGCCACCAGTGGTCAACGTTTCCTAGTTGACACTGGTGCTGAAGTGAGTGTGCTCCCCGCTAATTCCTGTGGCCGCACTCAAGCACCACTGTGCCATCTCCAAGCTATTAACAAGTCCAGCATTCCCGTGTACCGAAAAAAATCCCTGATGGTAAACATCGGCCTACGCCGTGCGTTCCGCTGGATTTTCCTCGTGGCCAACGTGAGTCACGCCATTCTAGGAGCCGATTTCCTTTCGCACTTCGGCCTCCTGGTTGACATGGCCCGAAAAAGAATCCTGGACGCCACAACCGGCCTTTCTGTCATCGGCAAATCGTCTCCAGTCCATCCGTTCGCATTCACGCTTCTTTGCGACCTACCTTCTCCGTACCGGGAATTGCTGAACGAGTTTCCTTCCCTGACTGCCCCTCCAGACTGGACAAAGCCAGTGAAGCATGACGTCGTTCATCAGATCATCACCACCGGTCCACCTACGCACGCCGTGGCGCGTCGACTGGCTCCAGAGAAACATAAAATCGCGGAACAGGAATTTCACCACATGGTTGAAATCGGCATTGCTCGCCCGTCATCGAGCAACTGGTCCTCGTCGTTACACATGGTCCCGAAGAAATCAGGAGACTGGCGACCCTGTGGTGATTACCGCTCCCTGAACGTGGCCACTGTACCCGACAGGTACCCCCTACCTAATATACAGGACTTCACCAATAATCTCAGTGGATGTACCATCTTTTCAAAGCTTGACCTCCAAAAAGCCTACCACCAAATCCCCGTAGCCCCGGATGACGTCAAGAAAACTGCCATCATTACACCGTTTGGCCTCTTCGAATTCACTCGAATGCCTTTCGGGTTACGCAACGCAGCTCAGACTTTTCAGCGCTTCATAGACGTCGTCCTCCGTGGTCTACCTTTTGTTTTCGCCTACATAGATGACGTTCTTGTCGCCAGTTCATCGCTATCTGAGCACCTGCACCATCTGCGGATAGTTTTCGAACGCCTAGCAGAGCATGGACTCATCCTTAATAGCGACAAGTGTGCGTTCGGGTTGCCGTCGTTGGAGTTTCTCGGTCATTTCGTTGACTGCAATGGAATTCGCCCTCTGCCAGACAAAGTGAAGGCCATAATCGACTTTCCCCGACCTGAGTCCTTGCGCCAACTGCGCCGTTTCCTAGGGCTGGTGAATTATTACCGACGGTTCATCCCGGAATGTGCGGCCATTGTTCAACCTCTCGAAACTTTCCTTCAAACTCCCAAGTCTCCCGAGTGCAGTCTTGAATGGTCTGAAGCCGCTGATCGCGCATTCACTACCATCAAGGAGCGCCTGGCCTCTTCTACCCTCCTCGTGCACCCGCGCCACAACGCTCCCACAAGCCTGATGGTAGATGCTTCCCACTGTGCGATTGGAGGTGTACTTCAGCAGCACATCCGCGGCAGCTGGCACCCGCTCGGTTTCTTTTCGAAGAAGCTTTCTCCCACTGAACAACGGTACAGCACTTTTGGACGGGAACTCCTGGCGGCATACCTCGCTGTGAAGCATTTCCGCTTTTTCCTCGAAGGCCGCAGCTTCGTGATCTTCACCGATCACAAGCCTCTTACGAACGCCTTCAAGTCATCGAAGACTACATATTCTCCCCGAGAGACGCGACATTTGGCTTATCTTGCAGAGTTTACGACGGACATTCGGCATGTCAAGGGAGTTAACAACATTCCAGCCGACGCCCTTAGCCGTATTTCCGCCATACAGCGCCCCGGTTTCAGTTCTCAGGAGTTGGCCCAAGCCCAAAGCGATGACGAGGAGCTCCGAACTCTACGTTCTTCAAACAGCTCCTCTCTGCAACTCGAGGACATTCTATGCCCTGATTCGGGAATCAGCATCGTTTGCGACATTGACCCGGTCTCAGGCCGCAGACGGCCGTACCTTCCTGCGTCTCTCAGGCGCATTGCCTTCAACTCTATTCACCGTCTCTCTCATCCTGGAGTTCGTGCCTCACGGCGTTTGATTGCCGAGAGATACGTCTGGCCGGGTATGAATACTGACGTACGCGCCTGGGCCCGTTCCTGCCTCGCCTGCCAACAATGCAAGGTCTCTCGGCATACCACATCGCCTCTGGCTACTTTCCCACTACCGGACTCAAGGTTCTCCACAATTCACGTGGACCTTGTTGGCCCACTACCACCATCTAAGGGCTGCCGCTACATCTTGACAGTGATCGACCGTTTTACCCGCTGGCCGGAGGCTTCTCCAATCGACGATATTACGGCTGAGACTGTTGCTTCCACGCTTATGTCGACGTGGATCGCCCGTTTTGGCGTGCCGTCGGAGATTATCACAGACCGTGGCCGCCAATTTGAGTCCACACTCTTTCGCCACTTGACATGCCTACTCGGTGTTACTCACCTAAAAACAACGGCCTATCATCCTCAAGCCAACGGCATGGTCGAGAGGTTTCATCGTCAGCTCAAGGCCTCGCTGATGGCTCACGAATCACCTGAGCAGTGGGCAGTTCACCTTCCTCTTGTGCTGCTAGGATTGCGCACTGTCATCAAAGATGATCTTGGTTGTGCCGCCTCGCAAATGGTCTACGGCACGTCTTTGCGATTACCGGCAGACTTCCTGGTCCCTCCACAGCCTCAAGATAACCCTTCCTCTCCTGGCCCATCCTACGTAAAGGATTTAACCCGGTTTTTCAGCTATATCCGTCCCCAACCGCCACGGCCGTGTTCCACAAAACCCACTTTTATTCACCCAAGTCTTTCTGTCAGCCAATACGTTTTCATCCGTGTCGACAGTGCCCGCCGGCCACTTCAACCGCCCTACACCGGCCCTCATCTCGTCATTTCACGCGGCGAAAAGACGTTTACAGTTCGCGTTAACGGCCGCGACACTGTCGTTTCCATCGATCGCCTCAAGCCCGCTTTCACCGAGGCTGAACCGCCTGCCTTCGACACCACCATCCACCACTCCACCCTGAACACCACCACTCTCCCCTCCGTTCGCAGCCCCACCCGCGAACATCCCAGCGCAAAGACTGTCCGTTTTGCCGACACTCCGTCTGAAGAGGGGGGGGCTATGTGGCGGCGCCCCAGCAGCTTGCGTCGTCTGCTGCCGCAAACGGGCACGCTCCAGGAACGATGACGCTGGGGCTGAGCCACGAGTGGCGAGTGCTGACCACGCGCTTGCGGTGCGCGCTGGGCACGAGGGGGAATAAAGCGGGGCCTCCAGTTTGGGCCCACGGCGCTGTAGCGTGCAGACGTGTGTCTTCTCATCTCTCTGTCGCATTCGCGACAGTAGGAAGGAGGAGTGGAGGCGTGCACGCGCAGCTATAGGTCCATGCCCGTACTGATGGATGGCATGTCTGTTGTGCTGGTGCGAGATTTAAACGCGGACGTTAAAGGGTCCAATGGGGCCTGTGCGGAGTTCTTAGTGGTAGGGCGGATTGGGTTTCTGTGTTAGGCTACGTCCAGAATACGACGCAAAACCCGTATCGTGATGTATGGACGCAAAAAAAGTGCTATGTCACGCATTTCGGTTTGCTGAGGCGTGAAATAACGTCATTCTTTAAAGTTATTACGACAGTGGGGGCAACAGTCTGAACCCGGCCTTACACAAACATTAAGATGCTTACGACGCCGGAGGGACACAGGCAGGTGCGCGTTTATCAGCAAGAACAAAGCTTGGGTCCGTCAGAGGTTCATTCAGCTAATTGGCTAGGAAATATGATCCATCGGAAATTATGATAAACGTGTTTCGTTTCGTGCACTCCGTGGACTGTGTCCAGCTTTGCAGGTCATCCTTCTTCACAGAGCGGAAGGGCACTTTTTTTCCTAAGTTTATTCGTAAATGACGTAAAATGCATTTTTAGGTTTGTACTAGACCCATAGCAGAAGGTTAGTCTCAAGTCCATCACTACAGGCAAATAATAAAATTCAGTTGCGGCTGGCGGAGACGAAAATTTCTCACGTCAGTAGCAAAAGTTAAAGAGAAGGGGGATCACCTATAATTAATCGATTTACAATCGTAGTTCACAATTTCGTAACTAACATTCACAATCTCATCACCAAAATTCTCTAATTCACACTGAGAAATCAAATCTCCTGTCAATGAATATTTTTTTAGACTTTGACAGTATACGTCAGGCTTGCGATATCAGCTATGTT
This sequence comes from Haemaphysalis longicornis, assembly GCF_048455015.1. Classification (NCBI taxonomy): domain Eukaryota; kingdom Metazoa; phylum Arthropoda; class Arachnida; order Ixodida; family Ixodidae; genus Haemaphysalis; species Haemaphysalis longicornis. Next base: position 119,846,524 of record NW_027526203.1, on the reverse strand, counting down.
GATCGTTGATGGGAGAAGTAGCAATGGCGGCCTACCTGATGGCGTGATGATGTTAACTTTGTGCTAGGTAAAATATCCTGCTTGAGGTGTCACAGAACTTAAGGTGGGCTTTCTGGGGCGTCTTCCTATCGTTGTCGGTTGCCCATTGCACCTTGAGCTGGTGCGCAACCGTGAGGTTAGTTGCGGTATTGTCCTGTGGGGCCGTTCGGTGGTATGCCCAGACTCCTGTGACGCTCGTAGGGGGCATTGGTGGTTGCTATCTTAATATACACTTGCCGCTGACTCTGCTGCTTACAAGCTGTAGGCAAACTAAAGGATTCATGCATTTCAAACGGTTATGACGTCGGCCCCGCAATCTGTAGTATCCGCTAGACCGGCCCTGAAAGGCTTGATGAGAATCGAAATGCATGGTGGAGTGCAGGAAGCCAAAGACTAGTTTATTCCGCACAGCGACCGTAGAAAAAGCGTCCAGCGCGCAGCTTCCTGGTGGCAAATCATCCAAAACGCTTAAAATTGTATAACCCCGATACTACACTCCGCTATTCCCGCACGCGCCATGTGATGGAGCACAGCATTTCTCTTCTTCACAACTTGTAGCCCTTCGTATATGCGATATTCCGTGCAAGCTCGGCACTTCCGGGGCGATGCAAAACGTTAAGTAAACGTGTTGATATGCTGCGCCACACCTTTCAACCAAGCCAAAAGATACGAAATCCCATTTATTTACGAAAAGAATGCGCAGGATTGAGGTAAGAGAACATTTCACAATAAAAAAATGGCCGCGTATCTGCTCCTTTCGTAGCAAATGTCGACGCAGGACGATAGGTGACTGGAACCTCTGGTAATTAAATGCCTGCTTTCTCCCTCCGGCTCACCTCCCTTCCTGTTCCTTTCCCGCCTCGTGCCTACCAAGGTAACACGCAAAGGGTTTGCTCAAGTCATCAGTTTAAATTTACCGCGTTCTACTGCTCCAAGTCGGATGCCTAGATGCAAGCGCTGCTGTACGGCGAAGACGCGCGTGAATAGAGGCACCCTACTACAACGTTTATAGAACCCCGTTGCCTTACTCCACGAGCGTTCCAAGCGTAGCGTGAAAGATATCATGGAACCTTTCGTTACTGTTGCCATTTGATTTTTTAAAATGCCGTTTGAAGCTATAGCTGCGCTGGCAACAGCAGGAGACGGTTGAATTTATTTCTGCAGTTGATGTAGTATTTCATGTGCTATCGCAAAAACCAAGCATTCATAAATTAATAAAGGGACACTGCAAATATTACTCATGTATTCATTTTCTGCCCTATATTTACGTAATGTGTTGTTCAACAATGCTGCCAAGTATGAAGATTATCATCGGTCTCGGGCGTTTAGATTTGGCTGTGGGTATATAAGACTATTGCGCAGCTTCCGTTTCACTTTGGCCGGCTGGCAGAATCGAGTCACCGACAGACAGACAGACAGACAGACAGACAGACAGACAGACAGACAGACAGACAGACAGACAGACAGACAGAAATACCGATCAAAATTTCTGCGTTTAAGTAGCCTAAGAAGGACTATCATCTTTAAAAACTAGAAGTGATATATAAAAAAACCATTTTTACTGCGGGGTGCGAACCCGGGCCGTTCGTTCGAAAACCCATGGTTCTACGCGAACCCTTATGGGGCAGAGCGGGAGAGACCTTTTAGTAGTTGCATAAAGAAATAGAAGTACTGTTCTCAACGAACCAGTAGATGGCGCTGGTTGCGCACAGGAAACGCCCGGATTGTACCCACAAGGGAACGGAATCTCTCTTCGCACGTGCGCATTGCTTACCTGCTTTGCCAATTACCCACATGGCAACGTGGAGTGAGCAGATTTGAGCCTGAGGCGGATTGTTCTTTGTAGCATCATACTACCCTTGACATTAATCTAGCAACAGCCAGGATTTTTTTAGGACGAATCAAGTTTTACAATCAGGCAACCTGTTTTACGGCGCATCATTTTGAGCGGGTAAGCGATAATCATGCGTGGTTTTGCTGTTCACTCAGGCAACGTGATTCCGCGCAGTGCTATGGCATACCCGCTCGATATGATGCAGCGTAAGAAAAGTTGCAGGTGACATCTACCTTTAGGTCTTAGGAGGTATGATGCCATAGCGTTACTTCGGCGTGGAGGGAGAGTTTTGGAACGAAGTTGCTCCATTTGCCATTTATGCTTTCCAAGCACTGAAGTTCAGTGACGAGAGCTAGGGCTAGGCGCAACTGTTTTTAATCACCGCGGCACAGGAGGGGCACAAACAATCTGCGCTTGTCGGCTTACATGTGTTGGTTTGTTGCCTGAGCAGAGTTTGCGATTCTTCGGCGTTAGGATCCCCGTGTGGCAGGAGGAAGGATGGTGTTCCTATATGAATAGGACGAGGAGACGTTTACTTTTTTTTTCGCTAGGGGACTGTGGTACTCATTGTCACCACGGAGCACGGTATGCGAGTTCGCAGAGATCTTGGTCAGCTGCGTCGTTCTTTTCCGTACCCTTTGTGAGGGTGTGATGTGACGTTAAGTTTCTTCGCTGTGGTTAGGAGAATGTTTGGCAGGCGTTTAGGTACTGTACCTACAGCGAAAACATGAATGGCCTTTCGAGCGTTTCTCATGATGGTTAAGCATCTATTGATAGTTCCGCTACCCGTATGGCAACAAGGATGGGTCAGTTTTCCGCTTTTCTTCCTTCCTGTGTGTATGAGGGTAATCACATCACCGCGATTGTCACAGTAATCCACTACGACAATTGTTGTCTTCCTACTTTCGCGCGTCCCGGCTTGGGCGTAAACTGTTTCCATGGCTTTGGAACTTTCCTTCAAAGAATTTGATTCTGGCTTGCCACGTGTCCTTGCGTGAATTTCGATCTATGTTTTTCAGTAGTGGGAGGGCTTTTATGGAAACACGATGGATCGGCGACATATCCATCATGGCATCCAGATTTTTTTTTTCCTCTGAAACTGCGCCTGTATGCCATATCATGATTGGTCTGATATTGTTTAGTCTCAGACGTTCCTTTTTATCTAGGTGAAGATCTCTCTCATTTCTTCAAGGGTAATATATGACTCAATTTAAAGACCCATGAGGTGCTCGTGAAATTTGGGATGTTGAGAGCTGCCCTATATGTTCTGATATGCTGCCTTCTTCAGTGCGGGCAGGTTTCAGGTACGTCAGGCTGTGCGATATCTCGGCAATGATCACTGCCAATGATCATCTCCTCCCTTCCCCTGTACAAGCGTTTTGCAATATGGTTAGAATGGTCAATGATTTCCGGTATTTTAGCCAAATTGAGATCGACTATGCCATGCCAAGCATTCATACGGTAGTGCCATGGCAAGCATTCATACGTATCTGTTCTGTAGGATCACATGCTGGCCTATTTTTAGGGGTGTTTTTTTTTAATTTGCAGGGTGGCGCCAGTCGTAGTTTGCCAGACAGAGCTTGCACCAGTGACACAGCCGCGAAAAATTTGAAAAGCGACTTGAAATCTGTCAAATCAAACTCCATATACTCGGTTTTATTTCTTATTTGGACACAGTTTGGTTAATTTCTGTATATAACCAAGGCTTTCCTTCGTTTCTGAGAGCCTGGCCTTATTGCTTTTGCTCTCGTTTAAGCTACACCCGGCGCGGTGGACCAGTAGCTAAGGCTTTGCGCTGCTGAGCACGACGTCGCGGGTTCGATTCCCAGCCGCGGCGGCCGCTTTTCTGACTGAGGCGAAAAGCAAAAACGCCCGTGTGTACGAGATTTCGGCGCACGTTAAAGATCGCCAGGTGGTCAAGATTAATCCGGAGCCCTCCACTACGGCGCGCCTCATCGCCTGCGTTGCGTCGGCGAGTTAAACCCTGCAATCAATCAAATCATCTTTTAAGCTACTCTTTTTGGCTCACATATTCGGTCTCCGGAGAGGCGCTTTGGGGGTAGCGTAACTTGAGCGCACGGCTGGCGTGCATGTCTGCCGAACATGAAAATACATACGGCGCGTTAAGAGAACCTGACTTCGCAGGCGCGGCGCCTGCTGAAATCACGTATCTTTTTTCTCTATTGGCCGTGGTATCATTGTTCTTCTTTCTAGAATGTGGCGCTGCTGTGTACTGACGGTAAGAATTCATATCTGGCTGCCTCAGTTGTAGTTTCCTGTTAGCACCGATGACGTACTTCCACGGAAGCTTGCTGAGCCCAGGTCATAGAGGTCGACGGACAGGTCACGGCAAAACTAAAAAAAATAACTCTCATAACGCTGTCGCGTTAAAATTTGCAGATGACATCTACTTTTGGATCTTAACATGTATGACGCAATAGCGTTACTTCGACTCCAAGGGAGCGTTTTGGAACGGAATTGCTGTTGCTGCATTTACGATCTATGGTTTGCGAACACTGAAGGTCAGCGAAGAGGGAAAGACTATAGCAGCAAGGGTATTTAATCGCCGTGGCTCAGGAGAGACAGGTGCTCTCTGTGCTTCTGTGGCTTAAGAAGTGAGCGTGAAAGGTTGAGGCTACTGGGTGTCGGTCAATTTGAGCAAGAAGGTGGCAGTGTTTCAAAGAGTTTATTCTCTAATGCCACTGGGGGGCCTCCGTGGTCCCTCGTAATTACGCCAAATCCTCCCTTGTTGGCGTCCGAACAAAGTTGCATCAATCGTCACGGCAACGACTGGAAAGGGTGCTGCATCACGGTGCTCAGACTCGTCAAGTCGTGTTCCTTTTTTCTCTTTTCGGTTGTTCGCCGCGGCTTCGCAATGGCGGCTTCGAGAATACCGCTCTCGCAAGTTTCACTCCGTGAACGGGAGAAAACACGAGTGCGCGGAGGTTGTGACGGCTGGCGCATTGGAATCGCGCTTGCGCAGGTTGGGTTTGGGGATCTTTTTTAAATAATAAAAAAGAATAACGCATGCAGGTTAGGATGCTTATACGTGTGGCAATGTTTGCGTGCTCTTTGTGTGTTCTAATACCACCCAGAATAATGAAGGAACGGTACTTCTGTTTCGTTTTTTATTCAAGGTTCAATACTACATCGGTTGGATGGTATGCACGGTATAGATTTTGTCATCTCGGTTTTTCTTAAGTTGCTTGTGTAGTAGGCGTCTGAATTTGGGCTAGTTGGTTCATCATTATGCGGCGAAAACAGCGCTTATGCGAGGACAGGGCAATAACTATACAGACGGGAGAGCTCGTGTCTGTGTACTTATTTCCCTGTCCTCATTTAAGCATTGTTTTCGCCGTCTAACAGGCGTAATGCCACACTGCATTCTAAAAACAATGATATTGCAGGAATAAGTCACCGGTGGTAGCGTATTTCAATCGAGGTTCCTTCTCGTCCATGACTTGGCGCACCGGCACTTGCTCTTCGTCCGCTAAGCACGGGGCAAGGGAACCAGAAAAACATAAGCTTGAGCGTATTCATACGGCAGAAGTCACTTGCTTTCGTTACCAACCGCTTGTTACGATCGATTGGTTCTGATTAACTGATGTAAATTTTTAGGTTTCGTTTAAACAATGGCTGGTTCGACAGCTAGAGTCTGTAAGCATTAATTATAAGTCGCACATACAGACACCATTCACTGTATCACCTAGGGAATTCCTGAAAACTGTTGCTCACCTGTCAACTTTGGTAAGCATGTAACTCCGATGTGTTCCTTTTTTTATTCGACATCTGCTTAGCGGCTTAACACTAAGGCCGAACTTTTCGCTCTTCTCTCGTCTTGAAAAGAGCGGTAGACTCAGATTTATCCATTAACCCACCGCTGTGTCTCAGTGGCTAAAGCGTTGCACTGCTGAGCACAAGGTCGCGGGTTCGATTCCCGGCCGCGGCGGCCGCTTTTCTGATGGAGGCGAAAAGCAGAAACGCCCGTGCGTACGAGAGTTCAGCGCACGTTAAAGATCACCAGAGGTGGTCAAAATTAATCCGGAGCCCTCCACTACGGCGCGCCTCATCGCCTGCGTTGCGTCGGCGTGTTAAACCCTACAATCAATCAGATTTATCCATTACAAAGCCCAAACTTAGCCAACGCCACTCCTTGTTTTATTAAGCTCGGGAGCTGCTGCCTGCCTAAATGTACGCCCCGCTAGAGTCACGTAGATCAGCACGGACAGCAAGTGCCGGACGCCAAGTCATGAGGCAGCCAGTGCAGCCAACTGGCACGCCCGGCCAGAGGGGCCCGCCGAAAGGGAAGAAAAAAATAGGCTCCGATGAGCTGTTCCACATGCGTGAGGAGGCGTGGAAGCATGAACATTTTTGAAAGAGAGGAACGCTGAGGGAAAGTGAAATGAACTCCACGCTGCAGCCCCTGCCGCTACGATCCCCATATCCGAAACCGAAACTAGCCAAAGTCACCGAGGAGTGCATGTGCCCATCTGAAGGCCTTTGCTCCTGACGCGATAGCGTTATTAGGCTCAGTTTCCAATTTTGCGGTGGCCTGCCAACAAGTCCGCGATCAGCACTGCTCAACAAACCTCCGCTGAAGTACGCCATCGGTGCTAACCGATACGGGGGCTCATGGAGGAAAGAAAGCGAGGGTTTGCCGTTAGAACAGAGCAGCTGCATATTGTGGAAAGAAGGACAATGCTACTACAGACGGGACAAAAAAAATGTTACACGATTTCAGCAGGCGTCGCACCTGCGCAGTGAGGTTCTTCCTATACGAGCAGTTTGTAGTCTCATGCATCGCCTCCTGTATTTTACAATGCCAAACAAATCGCGCGCTTCCCTATGAGAGTGAGTGGTACGCCTGCAGTGGCCACATGTCGTAAGGTGGGGCCCCGATCTGAACCGGGATCACCCAGCCGTAACTGAATTCGAGAGAGGCTTGTGCCTGGTTGCCAAGGCAACCAATGTTTGAGATTGCCAGGTGATGGCGCTCTCGCCAGCGTTAGAAAGCTCAGAGCGGTGGCGGAGCACGTTTTGTCAACTTTGCCGCATTCCACCACGCGTCGCCCCAAGATGAACCGGTCACGTGACTAAACACTCCTAGAAATAAGGGTAGTAAAAGGGAGAAAAATGCGGGTTTTCTCCCCCAGCCCAGCGAGTTTCTCCCTTAAACTCATTACAAGTAGCGCCCTCTGTACGGCCACTACGAAACACGGACACGGGGAGCACGGCCTTCGCGATCATCCCGCGCGCGTTTTGCTCCGGCCGTCCCAATCGGCCGGAGAGAGTGTAAGTTGAAAAAGGGGCGTGGCCGCGCCTTCCGCGGCACCGCGGCGCTCGCCACCTATGCATCAACTAGTCCGCTTCACCTTGGCGCAAGCGAGGAAACGCGCGTTTTCGCAGCAAGCAGTCAACTTGAGTTCAGCAACCAGCTTTAAAATGACAGGTACAAGAAAATAACCAACAAATTTATTATTTAACTTAATAATATGAGGAGCCAAGTACAAAGTTTAAGCAGCCGTCATACGAGCGAAGCGCAGTCCGTTTCTGTTACTCTCTGCTGCGGTTCCGCGTCCCTATTTTGATTTTATTTAGATTTGTCTATGTGTATTTACACACGGTGCTTTTGAAAAAGCCCTCATGTCCTCACCCAACATTATTTTACAAGAGTGGTGACTTGCATGAGCATCTGTCGCATAGATGCAATATTAAATATTAGGATTGTTTCTCATTGGTATGCACGTCACGATAGATTTGTTGCCGCGGCTTTTTAAGGCAGTCTTAGAAAATCGTAAGCACACAAGTCCGACACAAACCAACGGTGATACATTCAGACACCGCCGTACATTGCAATCCAGTGTATTTGCGAAGGCCAGACGTTTTGTGCACTAATATAGCGCATTTGCGCGGCTGTTAAGAAAAGCTAATCGTGGTCTGTAAAAACTACGTGATACATCGTAGCATATGAAGCTCTAGAATTATCACAGGATGTGCGACTTATTATTTGTCTGTGCTTACAATTGAGAATGCTTTTTGCTTGTATACCTGTGCGCGCAGACGGCTGAGCTAGATTGGTGGTTCCATATAAATTCAACAATTAAATGTGCTAACTCCGCTATTTTTTATTTTGTAAGGTCATTTTGAAAATTTGTCATTTTTTATTTTTGTTGTCTTTTCGGTTTTCAAGTTCCATTCAATTAGTTAGCTCCATTTACGCTGTTTTTAACATATTAGAGATCTTATGCGAATTATGCACTTCGATCTATGCAAGGGCAGGGGTTTACACGGTTGGTCGTTCTCACGATATTTTTGTACGTAGTTCTTTTCAGTGCTTTTTTTTTAATTTTTGTCTTCCGTTTGTGGAGGAGGTGTATGAATGCGCATTTTCTTTATTTTGTAAGCTAGCTGTTATAATTAATTATTTTCTGCTTTCGGTTTTTTAAGGATTCCGTACGACCAATCGCCTCCGTTCACAATATTATAACGATTAATTATACATGTTAACACCGCCAATTGTACATTTTCGGCGCAAAGGGCGTTACACATTCGTCAGTTTTCATGTTTTTTTATTCTTCCTTATTCCGTCATTAATTTTTGTGAGAGCTTTTTATTATTTTCGTCGCTTTGCGCGGGAGATGTATAGAAGTCATATTTATGAATTCGTAAGTTCACTTTTATAATTTCGTTCTAGGTTTTGTATTTTTGTTTTGAAGATTCCGTTCGATCAATTATCTCTATGCGCGCTATTATGCATTTCAGTGCAAATGCAGGGCGTTACAAGGTTATAAATAGTCTGTTCGCGAGATTTTTTTATTGATGTTTTTGACATTATTTTCGCTGCTCCTTTATTTTTGTTTGGTTTGTGGAGGAGCTGTATAATATTTATATTTTTGAATTCGTTAATATCCCTTCCATATTTCTTATTTTTATCCTTTATGTATTTTTTTCTAAATTACGTTCGACTAATTATCTTCATCCACGCCTTGTAGTGATCAATTATATTAACTCCGCCAATTTATATTTCTGCGGAAATGCAGGGCTGCACATTTTGTGCCATACGTGGGGTACTCGACGGTTGTGTATACGTTCGCTCTGGAACCGTCCAACAACGATAGGCTGCTCTTTTTGTAAATGCGGTTGTATGCCTCAAGGCATAAAACATATATTACAGTTCTATGTTGGCTTTCGCTCCGCGGATGAGCGCGACGGAGCAGTGATGGGGTCCCTTTATGAATCAATGAAGATCGGGGGCTCGACCTGCAAGGGCGAAGGCCAATGCCTAGATGGTGTCGAGTTGTCGGCTGTTCCAATGAAGGACACATCCATTACAGGTGTTCGGTGTAAGAATCTTCGGCATGAACTGAAATGCAGCCAATAAACTCGCAAATTTACACTCGTGCCAAGACCAGAAAAACTGCCGTGTTGACATGCCGCGAAGTGCCGCATAAACAGCGGGCCGATGGGCTGAACGGTGCATTCGATGCATAGGTGCGCACTGCCGCCTGACGGTGCGCGAGGGAACCAGCGCGCTTACAAAATTTGGCTGGGGCGCGCGGTGATTGGGGCGGCCGCAGCAAAACACGCGCGGCGGAATCTCGGAGGCCATGCGGGGAGCATACATTCTCCCCTGTCGTCTGCGATCTGCCATCGGCGCCGACGCCGACTGGCGCCAACTTTCTGAAATAATAATTTCACGATTTTAAAGCTCAACTACAACCACTTAGCCGGAAGAACGAGTTTCCGATTGATTGCAGAACAACATTTTTAGCCATGCATATTTCTTTTAACCCAGGTCATGTTTGCTGCTCTTATGAGCCGCGTTCGAAGAAGGCACCTTTACCGTACTTCTCGGCACACTCTAACCTTGTCAAGCAGTGTATAGCAAAAGCCTGTTTAAAGGCAGCTCTCACGCGCTCGTGTGAGCATGCGGTGTAATCCACATTTTCTAGGCAAGTCGACCGACTAAAATAAGCAGGGTTTTTTACCGTCGCCAGCGCTAGTGCTTCAGAACGCCTGATTGATTGATTATGGGGGTTTAACGTGCCGACGCTACTCAGGCAATGAGGCGGGCTGTAGTGGAGGGCTCCGGATTAGTTTTGACCACCTGGGGATCTTTACGGTGCGCCTAAATCTCGAACACAATGTCTTATCTGTGTTAGTGCCACGGCAGATGTACAAGTATATTTGCTGGTGACGCAGTTGCGCCTAAAGCCATCATTATTACCAATATTTTTGGGCAAAGGTGAGTATGTCAAAATGTCACTTAGAGCCTAGTGTTATTGTTTTGGTACTCGTTCCTGTATGCTGGTCATTTTCTGTACACGTGGAAACAGATATGTCTTCATATCTCAAATGTACGCAGTAATACCGCCGAATAAAATGTGTTCAATATTTTGAAAAGAAGTTTTTCAGTGCTAACAGTTTCTTTTGTACGTATTTTAATGCAAGTATCGCGTTTCTTTTAGATGCAGCCACAACCCACTACCGGATTCGCCGGGTGAAGCCAGTCTCTGTGTACCGCTCCAGGTATCTGAGAACAATGTTTTATAGAACTGTGCTCCTATAGGCAACTGTTGGGAACTGTTAGGGGATACGCTGCGAGTGGGATTTCTGCTTTCCAATTTTTGGTATTACAGCAGACCATATGTCAAGGCCGTGTTTAAGTGGTGATTCCGGTTTCCTTATACCAATCGATTCGCCAGCTTGGCATATGGCGTCGGTTCAAACCGATAGGAAAGCAGAAATATTGGAAACGTTGAATCCCATAGACAGCTTCCCAACGTCTATAGAAGCCCTGCTTTATATAAACGGCAGGTCTGCAGGTACCTGGAACGGTGGTCCCGATAAATCTATAATAATGTTTCGTGGATCGGTGCTCCAGTAGTTCAAGCGCCCTTTTTATTTGGAACATACGTTTATTAGGAACGCTGATCCACATAATGTAGGTGAAAAATATACGGTGCACTGTTCCACTTACTTTTTCAGGGTATGTGGAACACGGTTCCAAATATATACCTGGACCTTTTTTGCAAAACATTCGATTTACTAGGTGGATCTTATGTGGACCCAGATTAAGAGTATCTTAATTGTTTATGCGGAAAAGCAAAATCACTGGCTGCTTCACCAGGAAGTTCCAAAAAATTACACAGCGCTAACCTAGTTACCGTGTTACTGTCATTCCTTGAAAACAGCCACTCTTTTTCTTATCCGTCACTTTTTTTCTTCCTTGTGTTTCCGAAATGAAAACAAGTAAGCTGAATGGAAGTGGAAGAGATTTTACATTTTTTACAACATGAAGAAAAGATGGAAGTTGTTGCATAGCAACGCCTTATCCGGTTGTTTCTGCGACGTGCACACCCTCCGAGATACAGCGCTCCGATAAAACTCCCTCATTCGAGGGGCACTTAGATGTGGCCACCCTTAACCTTTTCAAGTATGCCGGCAGTTTTACCTTTGTGTCATGCTTTCTTGTGGATTGGTTTGCCTTGCGTCCTTCTGTTGACACATTTCTCCGTAATATTTCCTGCACAGGCCAGGAAGAGCACCACAATAGAGGGAAACGTCTCGTGCGCAGATGGGCTTCGCAAGAATGCCAGGATGTAATTTTCTGGGCAGAAATCGCCTGTACCCCGTGGCGAATTCCATCAACCAACCATCAAGATTCGTTGCTGGCAAGGTTGATCGCCGTATATGGTGGTATAGGAAAGATTTATGTGCGTATTAAACTGTGATGGAGGCTACGGAGAGTGACGCTGGAAGGTGCTGGCAGGCACGCTCCGCCGTCATGGAGATGTTGGCGTGATGGCAACCTTGACTAATGAATTGGAGATGGGAACAAATTTTCCCAGTGAATGATGGCAGTACGCTAAAATTTACTCGATAGCGAAACGGATGTAATAAATAACAGAAGCATAGCGGTGGCATTGAACGTTTCGAGAAACTTACGATAACTGCCTCTTCTAAAACGTGTTGCCGAAAACTTGACATATTCCAGAAAAGCTACTCTGATTAGCGCTTTTTGTTTTTAAGCGAGAAACTGGAGGGATTGTAGGGAATTGTATACTGTTTATTCGCCGTCGTTTATGTGAGGGTAGCAGCGGAGAGCTGTACGTTGAAAACATTGCTTTTTTTTCGCTGCCATAGGATCAACCCGGTTTGATTATCGCTGTGCTTTTCTTTGACGCTGGCTCAGCCCACGGACAGGACCGTCTGCGGCGTTGCTTAAACTGTACGCGGCAGAGACTACGGGCCTAGCACTTCGTTGATCCTCGTTAGCTGTAATCAGCTGCCTAGAAACAGGTTCAACCAGAGTATTATTACAAAACACAATTTTCATTCAAAATGCGCATGTCATTTCATTCGCAAATACGTTGGCTTTCGTAGGGTAGAACGCGGGGATTTGCCATATGTTTGAGGTTGAGAGGGCCAGCTGAATGACTTAAGGTGGGGCTCGTTTTGGAGATAGGTGCAAAACAAGCGGTATGGCTGCTGAAATGGGTTACATGCAAGAAGTAGTGAACATAACTGACAATATGCAATTGTTTTTTAGACGAAGCAAATTAAGAAGCAGGATCAATGCCTCTTGTTGGCAGCGCGTCCATGTTCGCGGCGGTGCTGCAGCGGCAATGCACTCGTTGTTTGTTTTAAAGGTTGGTGTTTCGATCCTTGCTTGGCCGTTTCTTTTTCTTTTTTCTTTTGCGCCGAAAGTATGTTATCATTTTGCTTTAACCGGGAAATGTGCCTGTTCGTATTTTTTAACCAAATGTGATTTCCCTAAGTGATGTGGTTTATTTCTACAACTTGCTCAAAGACAGGATAGCCCATCAAACTCAACTTTTTGCTGGGTATGGCTCCTGATCTTCCTATTTACAATGCTTTGTTTCTATGTTCAAGCCAGAACTTGTTTCGACGCCTTTTGTTGAGCTCGCGTCTAGTTGTATGAACTACGTTACGAAAATATAGAGGCAGAGCCAAATCCGAAACCCCGGCACCACCACTCCACTGCTTCTTCCAGCACTATCGCCATCGCCGCCTTGTCCGGCAAGTCGCTGGAGCCGTACACGCGCGTCGACTGGCTTTATTTTAGTTGCTTTCAATACAATGAATTAACGTTCCCACGAAAAGATGCCGCCTGTGATTTAAGGTACTTGACGAGTCATCTTTCCGCACTTGACTTGTGTATTTAACAGGGCAGGGCTGTTCTGTTCCGTGTGAGAGGTTTGCGTCGCCAGTTAGCCCCAATGTTTTTTGGCAGCGACAGATTTTGAGGGTTGCGTAGACCATTGAGAGCGCCCTTCGACCACGAATAATGTGTGCGGGAGCAGCAACACTAGGGCTCTTCGATTTGAAGTGCTGGACTCACAGCCAGACTCCCTGAGGAGCAGTCGGGCATTCTTTATTCCTATGTATCCATATATGGTTTTGGGGGAATCGTCGGACTGGGCGCGGACTATCCGCGGTGAGTTCGAGTCTGTAAATCGAAAAGACCCCGTGTTTGTGCCTTTTCTTGGCGTTTTGTTTTACGAAATGGGATCATACTGCTACGTTGGCTAAACGGTGTCTTGTTCGCAACCGATCGTCAATACACGCGGTCGACCAATGGGACACGGATATGCCGCTCCAGTTTGAGTTCGCAAAAGTTCAGATTTTTTGTGCATGTAGTTCTTTTTAAACGATTGCGAAATTTTACTTCTTCGCATCAATTTTCGGACCTGGAGTGGGGTGGAACGCTTTCGGTAGTTTTTAGCCGATGCTCATTCCACTCTACACTACAGTGGAGGGACTCGCACTTTGGAAAGAGATCACTCGGTTAATTGCACAGGTACAAACAAGGCTCTGTGCGTTCCGATTGAGGGTACGATGGCTGAAACTGACATCACACTCGCACGCCCCGCACTTGCAGGAAATGTTTCAGTGTTCCGGTCGTTCCATAATGAACATAAATGTTCGTGGATGTGTATCAGCAGCAAGAAAACCATGCATTCAACCCGACTTTGCTACGACGTCGAAACTACAGACGTATTTGGCGTCTGGTGAAGAGGCATAAGGAATGCTTGCCGCGCATGGTGGGCGTTTAAGCACTGCAAATATTCATTACATACTTCGAATAATCCGCGTCCAGGCACGTAGAAGAGCTATATTTTGAGTTAGGATCTCATTATCTGGAAGAGTGCACCGCGCACAAGAGCAAATGCGTAAAAAAAATGTGATCTCCTCTGGACTGGCTGAGGCCGAAGATCTCCTTCTAGTAGCTTGTGGACAGCAGTACACAGCAAAGAATACACTCTTTGTCTAAACACAACACTTGACATAAACAAATTGAGAAAATATACCGCTAGAGAATAGATCGGAGAACAGCCTTTTCCCGATGTACAATGACTATGTCAGACTGGAAGTTTTTTTTCAGCACAGGATAACCTCTTGCTCGTCACAATACTTTTTAAGAACTGGCTATGTCCTTCTGCATTAGTGTCATGTTTCAGTCTTTGCGGCCAATACCAATGTGCATTTTATTTTGGAAGATCGTTTGAATCGGTTTGATACATGTGAATGTGAGTACAACGTTACTTGGGTGCCCTATGCTTCCCTCGGACATCACGGCATTTATAGAGGCCTAATTAAACGCATCTTTTCAAGGAAAAAAGTGGCTGCTATGATATTCATGTACCACTTGAAAACTAGCACTGACACATATAGTGGGCTTGAAGAACTGCACGTGTAGGAGAATTAAACCTGTTTTAAGCTGCAATCACCTAAAAAATAGCAGCATATCCACTCCGTGGATGATGGCGAGGGTGCGGAGTACGGGTACTCGAAATGACATTCAAGTTGCGCCCCGAGTGACATCCGATTTGCGCCCCGACCGTCATTCGATTTTAGTAGCTTTGCCTCCGCTTTCCGCGCTTTCGTATTCGGGGAAGCTCGCTGTCTTCGTAGACGTTGAGCAGCAGCGTGACGCTTCTTACGTTCGTTTCCGTCCATGGCGGGAAGAGGGCGTGTGATTAGAGTGTACTAGAAGTTTTATAGAGTGGCCCGACCGGCGGCCCGGAGCGGTGCTCCTTTCGCGCAGAAAATAGCGGCGGCGCTGTAGTCAACGACAACTGAAAGCGGCGGCTGGCGCGCGCACGGCCGCGCGCCCGGCCATATTGTCGGCGGCCAGGAAACGCTGCTGCTGTACGCGCGGAGCGCGCTTGTTCCGTCGGACGTCCGACTGTTTAAATATACGGTAGATGCAGTGGAGTGTGGGTAGCGAAATGAGAAATAAAGGCTGCGGCGCATTTTCCGTTAATTTTTCCCTTTCCGATCGACAACAACAAAAAAATTGCGGTTTTATCGATCCTTTGGTGCAGTATTCGCAGCGGTTTGTAAATTAAGTAATTGCAGCGACATTTTCGCTATTACAAATTCCCCAATAAAACTTTTTCGCGTGAAACGGCCTAATATGAACGAGTTCATGATTGCTTTATGATCATGTCCTTGTTATGCTACTGGATGGACATAATTCGTTCACACACAAAAAAATTAAAAAAATATGACGCCTGGAATGATGGCTTTTCAGAAAATTTTTTTATTGTGGTGTAATTTACGTGAGCTGTTGATATAGCCGTGAGCAGTGGTCCACTTGTAATAATTAAGGATCAACGTGGTGTTAATGCATGCTGTCGCCTGACCCAGCAGAAAATGACACACGCAAGCGAAAATTGTTTTAACTTAAGGATTATCTGAGCTCTTAGCCCAGTTGTCCCTAAAACCTTGTTTTTTTGCAACTATTCTCCCAACATTCTATTTTTCGTACCACCTTTAACCTGGTTCAGTGATTGATTGATTGATTGATTGATTGAATGATTGATTGATTGATTGATTGATTGATTGATTGATTGATTGATTGATTGATTGATTGATTGATTGATTGATTGATTGATTGATTGATTGATTGATTGATTGATTGATTGATTGATTAATTGTGGGGTTTAACGTGCCGACGCTGCACAGAAGATGAGCCGCGCTGTAGTGGAGGGCTCCAGGTTAATTTTTTCGACCACCTGAAGATCTTTAACTTGCGCCGAAATCTCGAGCGAAAGGGGGTTCGGCTTTTCTCCTCCATCAGAAAAGTGGCCGCCGCAGGCGGGAATCGAAGCCGCGTCCTTGAGTTCAACAGCGTAATTCAGCTAAGAAAAGTCGAATCAAAGGAACAGAAATTTTATTCACAAGTACACCGAGAGAACAACTACACGCACATAAAACCAAAGCAAGTCATAGATAAGATCATTAACAAATATATTCATCGCGACAAAAATCAAATATAACGCGGGAAACTATACACACTCTATTATAAAAGAAAGCTAAAAGTTCAAATAAACGGAACTGGTACTAAATACACATTTCTATTGCAGTTTCAATGGCAACGAAAATGAAATGTAACGCAAATAATCATACACAAAATCTATTCAACAAAGAAAAATACAAGAACGCTAGCATAGAGATTTACCTGGGACAAAAATACTTTGCGGCATTTTTTCAGAACTTCGCACGTAATCACAGGACTTGTTTAGACTTTTTATATAGAAATGTATCCGTGTCACGACGTAGAACCCAACCAAGTTTCCAGTCAAGGTCTCACTGTGCTGGCCGCAACCAATACCGGTGAAGGGGAAACTTTCCCGATACCGAACGTGAAAGATTAACTCGATTTTGGAATCTCGAAATATCTGTCAAATCGAAACTTTTTTCTCTCCATGCATAATTACCTACCATAAGCGGTACGCAAGTGCCCCCATTTCTCTCGAAACATTTTTTTTTTCTAAGACCACGGATATCTTGAAATCTTGACAGAGAGGACGCAAGGTAAAGTTAGTACAGGCAGCTGATAATGCCCCTGTTCGAACGCTTAGCTCCCACTACTACGCGCCAAACGCGGTCGTGAATGGCAAATTTACGCGAAGTACGCGCTATGCAAAACCGACCTCCCCGTTACCGGAATGCTGTCTGTCGCTTACATCGTTTTGAGATGGCTACATGTGGACAACGCAGCTGATCATGCGGACGACGAGCAGCCTCCAGAAGTGCCTACAACAGAAGAAACACCAAACATGCAACGTCTGCTTCACAACAAGATAGAAAGTAGCGTTGGCGACCAACAGCCGATGTGATGCATTGAGCAGCTTGACAACGCTTTTTTGGGATGTAGATGCGAACGCAAAAAAGGCGGGGATCATATAAGTTCATTCTTTTGCAATATTAAAAATTGTTTTCCCCGCGAATTATTTTCCCTTTATTAGGAAAGCACCTATTTGCAGTGGAGCTATAAGGAGCGCCAGATGTTATTTCAGTGACCTGGCCACAAATTTTTGGCATTCCACATATCTTAAAATTTTCAGACAATTTTACGACTTTGACTTAACGGGAGCTGTTATCAAGAGCGTTTTCAGAATACGCATCAGGAAATGTGAAAGTATCGTTAGGTGGAAGGCGTCGATAATTTGATGTTGGGTCGTACTAGTTTAAAATTTTCACAAGCGGAATTTCAACGTACGGCGTTTACTCTCTAAATTAGCTGCCCAAAGGCGTGGATTTGATTTCCTGCCACGGTGGCCGCTTTTCTGATGGAAAAGAAAAGCTAGAAACGGCCGTGTGTTCAAGATTTCCGCGCAGGCTAGAGATTCCCGGGTGGTCAAAATTAATCCTTAACCATCCACAACGGCGCCCCTCATCACCTGTGTAGCGTCGGCGCGTTAAACTTCATAATCGATCAATAAATCAGCTGGCCAGGCGCCAAACACCGCAGCGAGCAGCGCAAATCTTGCCGCGCGCAGGCTAGGAGCTGGGGCCGGGAAGCGGCGACTGTTCAGTGGTTGAGGACAGCAGCGCCGCCGCTATACCGGTTTATTTTCTGCGCGAAAGTCGACCCGTCGGAGCAATGGGAGAGGCCGCCGCTCGGGCCACTCTAAAACTTCTAGTACACTCTAGTGTGATTTCCGGAACCCGCTTATATACGCGGTGCACCGCGGCGCGACCTCGTGCTTACGCATAGCGCCATCTAGCGTAGTTCGATTCTGTGACTGTGTATTACAACTTGATCCCAACCTGACTACACCGGTGTTTTTGCGCATTTTCTCGTTGCTAGGTTATGTTTGTACCTGTGGTAGAGTGTTTTGGAGTGTTTTTGTACCCTTTTAGGTAGTTTCCGCACAGATTTTTGCTTGATAGTGGCGTGCGCACAGATGGACGCGGACGGACATTGGGAGGTCCTAATGTACTCTGCACCGTTACAGGCGAGGGAGTAAGCCGTTTGACTCTGGAGCACTAAGTCTCGGTCGTAGCCCAGTGGGTAAAACGACTGACACTAACTTTGTCTGGGCTATCAGACACAGGCTCGAGTCCTGCCGGTGGATGTGTGATTTTTTGCGATTGTAAATGCTATGCGCACGGACGCGTACGGACATTGTGAGGTCCTAAAAGACTTCCGAAACAGAAGATTGTTTCACTATAGTATTTTTGTTCAAAAGTTCATCACATAGACTGCTAGCCTCCTTCACCATAATTGTTAAGGCAATGCTATCACCATTTATGTGAGTGCTTGGTCACAGGATAGCTAAGGCAATAATTTGCCGTAGTAGTAATGAGGGACCTCATCTCAGAACTTTTCCATGAGTACATAAAACGGCCATAATGAACGGCAGGTGCTTCCAAAGAGACGATGATACACATAGAAACTTGATTGTGGACATTCCCGCCATGCTGTGATAGTCACTTAGGCCATCCAGGTAATATGGTATTTTAGGGCTGTCATATTTAGCTAGGACTGCGCAAAAGACATCACTGAACACCGTAGTATCGCATTTAGGAGTTAGAAAGGATTAGGCATAAGTGACTTGCTCGTCGTTTGCTAACAACTTCCGCCTTGCATTGCAGTGGAGATCAGCAGGCATGCCCTACTGTAATGGTCTAGAAGGACCTGTCATCAGATGTCAACGACTGTTTTTCAGGTTGGTTACAATGGGTTGCCTTGCTCTTCACAACTATAAAGTGTCTTCCTTGATGTGCACAGTGAAATTCCGTTATCATAACTTGACTGAACTGATTGGGAGAGAGTATTAACAGGTGTTTTGGTCTTTAAGGCAGGTCGGCTTCATTTGAGCAATTCATGTTCTCCAAGTTTGGAATAAGTGAATTTGAATATATTGTATTTAGGTGTTTATGTAATGTTTACCCTGGGCATTTTATGCCATTGCACACTCATGATAAGCCCAGTCACGATCACGAGGACTGCACGCACCCTCCGGAGTTATCAGGTGCACTAGTTCTTGAAAAATACAGAAAGCAGGCCACAAAAGAGCGTTGTCATATTAAGGAAGAAGGAGATACATGTGTAAGTCAACCGTCTGTCATGTTATGAGACGCTTAATGTGCTTTTCTGGAAAAAGGGTGATGAAGAGTGTGCCGTCGTTTGCTTGTGGGTTTCTACACGTGTGGTGGGATTATATCCAGTGTTTCTATTTTTTCACAGTATCCTGCAGCCTGGTAGATTGTAATGTACATTGATTGTATGTATGTATGTATGTGCGCTCACGATTAAATTTTTTAGTTGATTGTAGCGCCCCATTCTCTACTCTTCCTTGTCCAAGTATTGTTCGCGCTTTTCCCAACATGAACCTTTACCAACACACCCAACTCGCAGTTCTTCTATGGCTGAATCTCAAAAGAGAAAGGAAAAAAAACTCGTGAGAACTAAGAAACCCCACATTGAATCAGTCAAAAGATCGCAGGAGTTTAAAATGACTCTCCAAAACAAATTCGCGCTTCTGAACGAGCCGAACGAGATCAGTCTAGAGAGGCTAAATGGCAACCTAACATCGGCAATCAGTGAATCAGCAGCAGCTGAGGGCGAAGCAACAAGTAGGGAACAAACTGAAAAACTAACAAAACGAAGGAACTAATGGTCAAACGTAAGAACACGAAAGTGTGAAGTACGGCCGATCAGATCAAATTAGCCGAGCTGACGAAACTAATTAACCGAAGTAAAACAAACAGCATTCACGCATAAAACGGCCCCACCTGGAAAAACGCCAACATTATTCTGATTCCTA
Organism: Haemaphysalis longicornis; assembly: GCF_048455015.1. NCBI lineage: Eukaryota > Metazoa > Arthropoda > Arachnida > Ixodida > Ixodidae > Haemaphysalis > Haemaphysalis longicornis. Next base: position 119,826,562 of record NW_027526203.1, on the reverse strand, counting down.
ATAAGGGAGATCTCAGGGACCTCACGAATTACAGACCCATCAGCCTAGTCTCAGTTGTTTAGACGCTGTTTACCAAAGTTACAGTTAGCCGCATAGGCGACAACCTGGATTTCCAACAACCCAGACAGCAGGCTGGTTTAGGAAAGTGTACTCAACCATGGATCACATCCATATTCTCAATCAAGCGACAGGAAAATCCCCATAATACACTAAAAGCTTTACATGGCATTTATAGCCTATGAAAAGCGTTTGATTCTGTACTCACCACAGCCGTGCTAGAAGCACTAAAAGACCAGGGAATAGAGGAGACCTACATATATAAGACTTCTTAAAGACATATCTAAGGGATGCACGGGCAGGATAACCCTCTACGAGCAAAGCGATCCATTCCCGATCCGAACGTGAGTAAGACAGGGAGCTACCATCTCGCCAAAACTATTTATAGCATGTCTAGGAAAGGGGGGGGGGGGGGGTAGAAGGGGGTTTAGAAAGCTTGACTGCGAAAACAAGGAGTAAGGATAAATGGGGAATACTCGAGCCATTCGAGGTTTGCGCGTGAAATAGTGTTGCTGAGTGAGAACGCAGAACAAATAGAAATAATATTTCAGGAACTACAATCAGAAATTATGGCCGTGGGGCTAAAAATAAATATGAATAAATCTAAAGCAATGACGAATGAGCATGGCGAATACTTCCTCTTCAGCTTGGGAAACGATACGTTAGAAGAAGTAAACGTTATAACTACCTCGGATAGATGATTAGTGCGGACTCCAACATCGAGAGTGAAATCAGGCGCAGAATAGCTATGGGTTGGGGAGCACTCGGCAAACACCCATATAATAACGAAAAGTAAGCTACCTCTGTCACTCAATAGAAAAAATCTACAACCAGTGCATGCTGCCGGTGATCACATACGGAGCCGAAACTTGGCACCTCACTAAACAACGGACCATAAAACGAATAATGTTAGGAGTAAATCTCCCGACAAAGAAACGAAGCTACCTGGATCAGAGGACAAAGTAGAGTCGAAGATACCATAGTTCAAATAAGGAAAGACAAATCGACTAGGGCTGGCCATGTAGTGAGACGTACCGACAATCGCTGTACAATTAATGTAAGAGAGTGGACACCAAGAGATTGGTCAAGAGGAATGAGAAGGGCATTAATCCGACGGAGTGATGAAAGAAAAAAAATCGGGGGTAAACTAAGGACTCTAGCAGCGCAGGACAGGAGCGGTTGGAGGTAAATGGCAGAATATTCGTCCTGCGGTGCACCGGAGACTAGAGTGGTCGTGGTGGTGATGATGATGATGATTATGATGATTATGATGATGATTGTGGGAACTGAATTCAGGGTCACTTTCGCCCTTTCCTAGGATCTGTTGGATTTTTTTCCTGGGATGTCTGGGCATTTCTAGTTTTCACGTACCGCTAGTGTTTCTTATTTTATTTGCATCTACTTCCTCTGTAGGATGTGGAAATGGTTGTTCATAACCTCGAAAATGTGAGCTAGGGAGAGCCCAATTCCGGAAATTCCTAAAGGAATTTATTCATACCGTAAAAAAGATGCAATGAAATTATCTGGCAACGAAAAGGTGCCAAAACAACTATTTAGTTTTAAAAAATGTCTCAGTAGCGAAAGCGCAACTTTGCTTAGGGGGCGCTGCAGTAGACCGGTGGGCTGTTTGACCGAAGTTTTCAACGCCAAAAGGACCTTGCTGATGGCCTCGAATGGCAGACTGGCCACATTTCCAGGGACTATAGTGTTATACTAGCGTGCGCAAGCTTCCAGCAGCAGATATATAATTAAAAGAAATCTGGTACTTATCCTTGTCTTCCAGCGTGCATAGCACTATGTATATAGTGATCTTTTCTTTTTCTTCACTGCAAAAAAGGCTGTTTTATTACTCTGTTCTGGTGTATGTATAATGTCAATGAAAGGGTACTGCGGCCCTGTCAGCTTACTTCTTGCAGCTTTTTCCACAGGTCTCCTGCATCATGCCAATGCTGTTAAAAATAAACTTCTGGTATAACTTTTTGAACCTTGGATTTTTTTCGTCAAATGCCGTCGGTTTCTCTGACCCTGTGAACGCCGACGCACGTGTTTTAAATTATAGCATCCCCGTCATGCAACGGGAAAACATATAAGCTATGCAACCAGTCCTGCAGCCTTTATTCGAACATGAGGAGCAAAAAACCGGTGGCGCCTCCGCTACTCGAATGGCCACTAGAGGGCTATATCGTTCTGACGGGCTCCACGTGGGTTCCGTGTAAAATCAATCCTCCCCCTGAACATTCTCAAGGCACACAAACGTTTTTTTGTGTGACTTACTCGTTGACATCTGGCGCAACCTGCGGAACCACTCTTTGGACTGTACGTGAGTGAGTTACTTGACTGCGAAGCAGTATACCTTTAACCAGCAAAATACATGTTCGCGTCCGGGTCAGCAGAAAACTGTGAGGCTACTGCTACCAGCACAAACAAATATCGCAGGCTACTACTGGCTGCACCGAGTCCATACAAACTACTGGCGCCGCCAGGGATCGAACCACGGCTCGAATGGAGAAGCGGAAAGGGAGTCCCTCGTCCTGCGGCTAAGCTACGCCCTCACGAGGAGATGGGGAAGACAGATGGTGGTTTGGATTCAGCGTCTGAGGACGGGGAAGGCGCTTCTTGGAAGCGACACATGAAACAAGAGAGAGGAGGCGGCGGTCAGAGAGATAACGCCATTGCCGCGCCTTCCACCCTCCTCTTCTCCCTTCGAAAGACGCTCCTCTCCCGTTTTCTTTCAGCGGACGCTGCTGCGTTCAGGACTCCGCACGGGTGAATGCCAGATAACGGCTGGCAGAGCCTCTGGTTTCACTCCTTGTAGAGCCACGTGTGCGAATTCAAGTGACGCCGCATGGGTGATCGTTGCGGGTGTTGTTTACAGCGTCGCAGTCCAACCACCTTCATAGCGTGGATTCTAGCCTTTTTTTTTCATTCTACATTCATCAGGAGTGGACCGGTGCCCGGCGACCACAATAAGCCCAAGGCCAATCAAGGCAGCAGCGGCTGCGGCTGCTCGCCGCACAGCCCCGGTCATCAGTGGTTATGACGAAAACCCCGTAAAGATCCGGGACATCCCGGGAGGACATCCCCGGAGCGATGTCAAGACAGCGCAATGGAAGAATGAGACGGCGAAGTGCCTCCTGCGACAACGACTCCGAACCAGCATGGCGGCGCTGCCGGCCAGCCGAACTGGGACGCCAGCAACATAGACGACAACGACGATGCGGAATGAATACAAGCCCTGAGCAGAAGAGAAAAACGCAGGTTGAACAAGGAAAAGATAGCAGAGTTGAGAGTGAAAGAAATCAAAATGGCCTCGCTGTCAAGTAAGCCTTTTTTAAAACCTGAAAATAAACTGCAATGTCTTGAACGCTGATGACCAGCGGACCGTTGCCAGCAGGCGGCCTCTTAGTCTTCAACCTAACGTTCGGGCTAATTTCGGTAGTAGCGCCACATTCTCCCCTGATGAACCTGGGGAATCATTACTGCGTAGTAATTGCCATAGCAAGGCCGCTGCCACGTTGGCCTTGCAAGCGTTTTAATTGTCATGACAACCACACGTGGAGGCGCCACGGATGGGGGGGAGACGATGTTTTGGCACTCCTGGGGCCTTTGATTCTGCCCAACACCTTCGAAAATTTCAAGGCGTCAAGGCTGCTGCCATGACGTCACAACGCGGTGGCGGAGGCGATGCTCGGTCGCCGTGGAGGAGTGCATTTAGCACGAACTGTAACATAATGAAGAGGATACCCTCTTAGGTTAAAAGTAAAATATTCAACTGGAAATGTGGAATGACAAGTGAACCTCACTCATTCTAACATTTTCCTTCTTTCTAACCGCCCAAGAAAAAATACTTTCTAAAAAGGAATAGCAAGCTCTTTAAAACGCCGTTTTTCGAGCTTCCAGCAAATTTCCAGCGCGGTAGTCAACAAGAAGAGATATGTGATACCCGAAGCTCATTTTGTTTTACTGATTCTTAGGTATGTATTCAGGTAAAAGAAATTTTGGTCTAATTAATATATGGGACAAAACAGCTTCAACGCACTGTTGTCGCATCTCGGAAAAAGTTAGCTACACAAAGGAGCCATGAAGACAAAACAAAAGTTTGTTTTATTCGAAAGATTAGGTGTTTCATAGTACCCTAAGCGCTTTCCTGGAAGCAAACGATGCTTTAGTCGCTGAGAAATAAGGCAATTTAATCCAAATTGTTAAATCTCCCTCTAAATTGTACATTTTGTGACGTGAACAATGGCCTCATATGAGCCGGTACATGAAACAGATACTTAGTATGTCGTCTCCATATAGCACCCATACGCGAATCAAACAGGAACCGGAACTCGTGCCGAAACGGACACGGCGGCCATTTTAAAAATACTAGTAAAACCCAGTACACTCGCAGCCCTAGTCATGGAATCGCCTGATCCGGATAAGAAAGCTCTCGACGAGGAGCTCGGGCTTGAATTTAACAACCTCACACCACTTGAACGCTCAATGCTTCTAAGTGCACGAGCGGCAGGAGTTGTGGATTCACGGATGGACCGGAAAGCGACCATTCCGCGATACCCACAACAGACGAACGCCCAGCCGTCGGCAACGCTGCGTCGTCAGCCCCCCCGCAACGGACTAATACAGACTGGTACGTATGTGCTGTATTTTTATTACGGTTAACAATAGTTCAATTTGAGTAGCAGTATCGCTTGTGCCAGTTGGCCGATGTCGTGTATAGAAAGCCGTTCGCGCGGACTCTCTGCTCCGACCAGAACGATACGAGCGTTCATGCGCGGTGTGTACGGTATTTTTTTTCCAAGCTCAGAGCGCTTTGACGGCGATTTGACGAAGTCGGCGACGAGCGGCGGCATGTCCCAGGAGTGCGCTGACGTAAGGGTCCCTGCCGTAATCACTTCGTCGGAAATGAAGCGAGCACACTCGTACTTCCTTTAGCTCCCTTTCTCCTCCGTTTGAAAAGTTCACAAAACGTGGCCACTTGCTTCGCCGAGGTTCTTCGTTGGGCAGCGCATGAAAGGAGAACTCTCACCTGCGGGGATGTCGCACTTTCTCGACGATTTGCCCGTACTACATGGGCATTTCAGCCACTTCAGCCTGTTTGCGCTGGGCCGACAGCTGCAAAAGTCGGAGGTGAGGCTTTGGCCGGGACTCTTCTACCCACGTCCTCCAACTGGCACTGCTCAGAGCTTCTTTAATCACAGTGGTGCGGTCTGTGCTGGGGGCCGTCATGGTTACATTGATGTTGCATCGAAACTCATCCCGGCTCCGCCGAAGCCGATGCGTCGAGTTCGGGGCAATGCCAAGCCTGATAGGGTGGTGATCACTGCCCCAACACTCGGTCTCTCGCTGCTGAGAGGAACCAAAGCCATTTTGCTCCGCCTTGAACGCCCACCGAACACGTCACGAGTACACTTTGTTCAAGATCTCAAAGTGGACCAGATGATGGCAAGAACTGATTCTTTGGCTAACAGTACCACCAACGCGGTTGACGGAAACACCGTATGAATTGCTCACACTATAGCGAAGAGGGGCTTCACAGTCTTCTTCATCTTTACCAAGAGTGTTTCTCTCCAATGAACTGCATTATTTTTTTCCTTTTCAGGGGGGAGGAGGGGTAAGGTTGGTTAACATTTACACTCTGCCATTTTGAATTAGGGGCAGTTCCGAACAAGGGCCCCTCCCCAAAATTCCCTGAACTGTTCGCGTTTCGAGGGGGGCGCTTGCTCGTTATTTTACGTAGGCGCTGATGAACCGAAGTCGACGATGATGAGGTTGATACGGCAGTTGTAGGCGAAGGACTGTGCCATGGCTGTCAGCTGGCAACAACGGGCACTGTCCAATTATCTCTTGCGCAGAGCACGACGATATCAGGGACGCATCGTTCCTCAGTAGCGCTTGGCACGTGCCGGTATTCAAGATGACCTGTGCAAGATAGCAGAGGAGAACATGACGGAACCGCCCGATGGCCGCTCTCCCATATCGAGGTTATATCTGCATTCCTTGTTAAATGAACCGCACTTGGGGAGATGTTAGGGAAAACACGAATACTCTTTTAACGCGATTGCGTTATTCGGCTAATTTTTCGATTTCCCAGTGCTTGCTAGCCGTCCGATGTCAGCTGTGCTCGTCAAGCGCCCGCGGAAATACGTCATCGTTGCAACCAAGAAGCTAGGATTGCGACCACGAGATGCAAGAGCTCACCTAAATCTGGAATATAAGTTAACTGAAGTGTGGAAAGGAGGACAATGATACTACGGCGGAGACGAAAGAAAGGACATGCATTTTCAGCAGCTGCCGCGCCTGCGCACTGCAGATCCTTCTAAACCCTGGCAGCGGTAGCGTGCTCGGCAGACACATAAAACCAAAGCGTCTCTCCCCAGGAAAAACAAATTGGTCTGTTCTATGAGGCACGCAGTAGTGGAGGGCTCCGGATTAATTTCGACAACCTGGGGATCTTTAATATGCGCTGAAATCTCGACACACAGACATTTTTCTTTTCTGCTCCCATCAGGAAATTGGCCGACGCTGCCGGGAATCGAAGCCATATCCTTGGGCTCAGCAGCGCAACGCCTTAGACACTGAGCACCCGTGGCGGATGAGCAAAGGATTAACTCCAGCCTCTCGACAATCAAGCAAGGCATACAGTATGAGCAGAAACGAACCAACGAAAAACCGTATATATAGCGTCTGATCACATGAGCTTTCGAACTACTTTTCGATATTCCCGCGGTTCTGTTTTCGCCGCAACCTCCGTTTACTAAACGATGGATGACGACACACGGCCAAGTCAAAAGTCACCCTAGAAATAGGTACAGAGGTCCTCCCAGAAAACAGTCACGTAAGACCTCCTGCTTGGGCCTAATTGTGGCCTGATATATGGTCTAACTAAATATACGTGGTCTCGCTCTAGACTCAAGCGGCAGAGCCGATTTCAGTATCGCCAAAAAGAGGAAATGTTTAACCATTTGCTCACATTGAAACGCCTAACCAAGAGGAGAGGAGGAATGAGAGGAGGAAGGATAGGACTCATACAGCCACTGATCCTGAGCCGGATATTGCAGCGCGTACCGTACCACACACTTACCCGTACCGAAGAGATGAACACCATCATCAGGACATCATCTATAAGGCAGTACTCCACCTTGCAATTTTCCCGGTCAGATGAACTGACAACAAGCGGGGGCCACCGGAGTAATAGAATGGACATCCAGAGACGGGTCCAGTACAAGGGGAATGGAATTAATTTGGTTGAGCGACGAAATAAGAAAATTCGAAGGCAAAGAATGAACTCGGGCCGCGCAGAACAGCAGCAGGTGAAGGCCTTTGCCCTGCAGTGGAACTAAGTTGGCTGTTGATCCAGATGACGATGAATAAGTCATCAAATTGTATCTTTAAAACTCGTTGAAGAAATTGAAGGGTGAGCATCGGTAAACAAAATCGATACGGGGCACCATATGGAAGATAGCCCCCCTCCCCCTTAACTACTTCTTAAGCGCCAAAAACTACAGGGACATAGAAAGAGACAGGGACACGCGCTTCCCTGTCCCCCCCCCTCTCCCCCCTGTCTCTCCCCCCTCTCTCCCCCCCTGTCTCTCCCCCCCTCTCCCCCCCGGAAAAGAATCCACTGCACGCCATACGGACACGCTACCGATCAGTGCCCGCATAAAAAACTTTGCCACTACCAAAACCATGGATCCAAACCCGCACAAGGACAGGCGATATGACAAGATCAAGTCCATTTGAGGAATGTTCCACAATCAGGAGAAGACAGCATGCACTAAACCCTGACTCCGGGATGTGCGAAAGCAGGAGGCAGCAGTTGTCGTAGTTGACTACTTTGGCAAACTTTGTGACTTCATATCCCTCCTACGTACACGAACGAAGAAGCGGAAGTTGGAGTCATCCTCTTGGTAATCGGATTAGCGGTATCGAATAGAAAGAAGCTCTTAACACCATTGCAGCGTCTCAAAAAGCGTTCGACTGTTGCATGGAGGGAACACAGCTAAACGCTTCGGTAAGATAGTCCCGTCCACAATCAAGAAATCTAACGTCACCTGGACGCAGGGACGCAAGGGTCTGGAAAAGAACGCGGCACCGACCAAGAAGTACACGAACCCACATGCGGGCACCTTGCAGCCACGATTGCAGCGCATCACCTCCCAGAAAAAAACTAAAGAACGTCCGGTAATCCTACGCCTAGGAACACGATCTTCCCCCGTGCTACAAGGGGTCTCAATGCCGAAGAATTGCCAATTCTGTGGAGGATAAAATAACACAAGTGTCTTAAAATGAATGTTGGCGAAGGTGTTCGATGGGAACCTGATACATTAACTTCGAACTCTGCTAAATTCGGGGAATATTTAGTCTCTACCCGCAACCTAGCCATGTCCAAAGATATGCTCAGGGGAGAATAACTCCAACATTACATATTCCACTTGCATGGAGACATGGGAGGCAGCTTTGACCAGCTCATTACCTCAAGATCAGCGCGAGCTGATTGGGAGGGCAAGGGAAGAAGCTGCTGCATCTGGGGCCCTAGAGTTCAAGTTCCACCTTTGAGCTCTCTAGCATCTATTTTCCCCCTTTTCCTAAACCCAAACTATTTCTTCCTCACCGCAGGTCTTCACCCGCTCTCTATTTTCGCAAAAAGCAAAACAAGAAAAAACATTCAGTCCGGCATAAACCTTAGAGAATAAACACTTTGAAACACTTACACTGGTTTTCTCGCTGAAACTGACGAACATCCCGCAGCCGCAACCTTTTACACTAACATATTAAGCACTAGAAGCCCACATGGCCTCTGTCTGTTTTAGGCCACCTCGATTAAACACCCTTGCTGTTAGTCTTTCTCCTTTCTCTGACATTCAGTGCTGGGGAAGCGTAGATCGTAAATGCAGCGATTCCGTTCCAAAACGCTCCCTGGGAGTCGAAGTACCGCTATCTCGTCGTACATCTGAACGTCCAAACGTAGATGTAATCCGCAACTTTTAGGGGCGAAACCCATAGGGGCTGGGGCTGTTGGCGTCTCCTCACCGTCGTCGCAATCGTCGTCGCAATCACCGTTTTATGCAGTCACGGTACTAAAACACTGGGAAACTGGTTTATTCCTCGCGCTAGAACGTAACACGTACTAAAAAATCACCACGACGCTCCTTTCTGTCTTCGCGCTAGAAGAGCCTCGTGCTTCAAAGGCAAGAGACTATTACAGCAAAGCTGTACACCTCTACCCCCCAACGGATTCATCTCCGTTGTCAAAAACGCTAAGGCGCCAAGAATACACTCGTACACTACATGCTTCGCCGCTCCGCATGTTTCCCGTTAGGGGATATGGCCCGGGACAAGTTTTCGTTCTCATTCTGTGCACCGAAATTGTCATCGGCCTGGACATCTAAAGAGGGGGTGCCTTACACTTTTACTTTCTGAGGAGGACGTTGAGTCAAAATCTCTCACACAAAATATCATGAAGCATCACAGCAAGCCGGCCTAGTTGGAAACAATTCATGATTGGACTTGCGCAAAACAAACGGGGACGAGGAAGGAACGACAAGGACGAGCGCACTCTAACAACTGGTTTAATTTCTTGGAAGAAAGAGATATATACCCCACAGACCTGCGTACAACATCTCAGTAAAAGCTTTACAGCGCACACGCATCACATAAGTAGATCAGCGTCTACAAAAAAGGCGACAGCAGCGTCAATTCCTTATCTAACAAGGCCACAGAAGGGTGGCTGATGCACTTGTCTTTGTGCTGTGAGATTAAAAACGCTTTCACAATCTATCTTGCATTTTTTTTAGGATGCGAAAACAACACCGAAGTTTCCTCTAAGATAGGTGCGCAACCACTTCTTTTACATTTTTTACAATGCGTGGCCAAGTGTGTGTAAGGCCTTCCTTTTAAACTTGAAGCATGTTCTCTTAATCTTATATTCAGGCACCTTCCGGTTTGTCCAACATACTTTGCTTCAAGATTAAAAGGAAGGCCTTACACACACTTGGCCACGCATTGTAAAAAATGTAAAAGAAGTGGTTGCGCACCTATCTTAGAGGAAACTTCGGTGTTGTTTTCGCATCCTAAACAAAATGCAAGAGAGATTGTGGAAGCGTTTTTAATCTCACAGCACAAAGACAAGTGCATCAGCCACCCTTCTGTGGCCTTGTTAGATAAGGAATTGACGCTGCTGTCGCCTTTTTTGTAGACGCTGATCTACTTATGTGATGTGTGTGCGCTGTAAAGCTTTTACTGAGATGTTGTACGCAGGTCTGTGGGGTATATATCTCTTTCTTCCAAGAAATTAAACCAGTTGTTAGAGTGCGCTCGTCCTTGTCGTTCCTTCCTCGTCCCCGTTTGTTTTGCGCAAGTCCAATCATGAAAAATATCATGAGTCGCGAAGCAGCACCCCAGATTAATATGTACCTGAGAACATTCTTACAGGCACACCACATTTTCAATACATTTGGGCTGCAGCTATTCGCGCCTTAAACGATTTCGGAATTCCCTATTAAACTTCTGCACGAGCTACCATATTTCGAAGCTCTTCCAAACGCTCAATGACTATGTCGGGAGACCCGAACGCCTGGTTAGTAACTTTTCAACGCCTCCGTTGCGCAGCCGTCTGGCCTGTCTTTACCACATCTTTTTTTCCACCGGTTTGTTTCTGGACATCACACTCTCCCCGGTCTGGTTGCATCTCTTTCCGGACACGTACAGGGCTGTCCAAAAGTGCCCGCACTCCCTGCGGCCACCTGGCCCCGACGCCGGAGGAGCGCGTGGTCACTACGGGCGCCGCCCGAACCACCCCGGATGGTCCGGAAGTGCATGCATAAACTCGATATTTATCATTGGGTGGGAGCAGAGACAGTAGAGGGGAAGAGGTGTGTCGGCTCTTGAACGGTGGCAGGGACATTTGACAGCCATGTGGAAGGAGACGACTAATGCCTTTCTCGACCGGTGACACGAAGCGACTGAAGCCTTGACGCCTGACCTCGAAACGTGAAGGTCGCGGTGTCAGGACTCGTTACGAGGCTTCTGCGGCTGCTGCCTGGCTTCCCGTGGGCTCTTTTCGCGGCGCTAAGCGTGGATGGTAACCGACTCACCTGCGACTCCACAGAATGCAGCACTACCACAAAATAAATGCAAAACAAGAATTTCCGTTTACTTCGCAGACTTCCCAGTAACAGTTCCCTCTAACGCAAGGAGCATGGGGCTCGTTAGCGACGCTGTAGATTGCATATGCACAAGTATGCCGCGTCAAAGGCATAAACGATGAACCTACCACATCAAAAATCACAACCATTAAAGGGACCCTGCAACACTTTCCATCGACTACTAGTAATGTATTTTGGGATAAAGTCTATTGTCCCAGAAATATCCTCCCGCGAGAATTATGAAAATCCGTTCACAATTAACGAAACTACGCGCGATGAGAAATCGCGCATAATCGTTCCCTCTCAACTCGACCGCGGACAACGCGACGAAAGCTGCGCGCTCTCTCCCGAAGAGGGGGGCGGCTCGCGGCGTTCTCTTCGGCGGCCTTCGATATATGACATGCCGGGTAGTTTTCTCCTTTTCTCCGCAACGCGGAGGGGCCTATTTCCGGTCTGGTGCCACAAAAAAGCAGGCATGGGTGCCTGCTCGCGAGTGCGCGCTCGGGCTGGTAGGGCGTTTTTGAAGCAATAAACGTTTGTAGTCGAGTGGTCCCGCTGAAAGGGAAGTATTGAGCTCATCACTCAAACTCCGCGCGCACTCAAAACACAAAAGAAACGGCAAAACTGTGCCTACAGGTTCAGGCATAGAAGAGGTTCGTACACAGCGATGACGACGACGGAAATGGGAGAATCTAGCCGCGAAGTTGACCAGTGACAGCCGATCGGGCAGCCATGGCCTATGTGACGTCCCTTAGGCCATGCCAGGGGTTGCATAATGAGGACAACTGAAGAGAGAGCGGTTGGTTTTTCCGCGTCTTTCACATCGATTTGCGCGCTCACCGCTTCACGTGCACGTGTTATATTTGGCTCAGGTATTCCTGGCAGTGTAATCTAAACGTCGCGCAGGTTTACTTGCACTGCTCAAAGAGTGTTGCAGGGTCCCTTTAAGAAATAAGGGCTCCTTCCGACACAACCGTACTGAGGCAGTGATATTCCACGAACGCCTCAAGGTCGCCTTGACAAACGGCTTTTGAACAAGACGTGCCCAGTGGCTTCTTCTCTCGACCATACTTCCAGTGAGGACATCGAGCTGGTACTGTGATTGTGTTCCTGTTCTATGGACCATAGCTGCGCATGAGGATTATTTTGCGTCTACGTGCTGACGGAAGCCTGAAACTCAGTGATATCATCAGGCCATGGCACTCAGTGGACGCTGTCACACGGGCTACAAAATATATGGTGTGTTTTGTTCGTGTATCCTGTTGGAATTTAAATGTTGTGAGCGCTTAACGTAATTATACTACTGTGCGTGCGTTGTGTGTGCGTTTCTGTGTCTTTTATTGTTTGTTAGTGTTTTGAGGAGCTAGCGTACCTCACCCTTTATAATTGCTACCAGGAGTACAGCAAGCCTTGCTAGGCTGATCTTCTCTGATTGATGAAAGTTTTTTTTTTATCCTAAACAGCTGCTCACTGCGGCTTACTGATTCACGGAGAGTTGACGGAAGGACGACCGGGGACCAATGCTACTCCGCCTGGGCGCGCCGAGTCTTTTACGCTGCTGTTATCATGCAATAACGATGTCATGCGACAAGACGGCATTTGTTGTTTGGGGCTAGGGCGTAACACACTGAGTTATGACAAGAGGGGAAACAGAGGAGGCGATAATAAAGAGCAACCTTCTCCAACCCATCACTTGCATTTTACCGGACTTTCAGAAGGCATCCCGGATAGCAAAGAATTTTTTTAATATTAGATTTCAAGGCAGCATGTGCGACTAAAATATAGCGCGTCTTAAATTCTTCCGTTTCAGGGCGGAGAATTCCACAAGTGCTGAAGTGCAGTGTTCAGTGCCTTTTGGGGTCTATAATCATACGAACCAGTACTCCCTCAACCTTGATTTAAATAAACACAGAGGCTGCACGGCCACCAGCAACCTTCACAAGGAGCAGAAAAAGTTCAGTGCTAAGAAAGGCATTAGCTTGAGGCACGCAACAGGTCTCAAGTTATTTACAGGTTGCTTAAACTAATGATTTTCTGTTACATACCCCTTGATATCAGAAAAAACGGAATACTTGAGCGGCTAGCATCTTGTGGATGACGTCACCTTGTGAGTCATAAATAAATTATTCAAGATCTGCGTAATAAATTAGTAGCAGTAGGTTGCAGCTAGCAATAAAAAATTCTTTCAACCAACGACCAACCACGCAAACAGCTCGTCAACGACTGTAACACAGCACTGAACGAGGTAGGTGAATGTAATTAACTTGAACGAAGATTCAGCGCCGGTTCAAAGCATGACAAAAAATCACTTGAAGAGTTGTTAAGGGGTATGGTTCAATTCAGAAGCACTCCGCAGTATTTAATACTAGCCGGCAATAGTAGAGTAAAAACGGTGGGGGAGTGCGCTTTCACGCGACGTTGGTTTCCAGTTTGCTTTGGTGCTATTCCATTCAAAAAGAATTTACGATTGCTTCATTTATTGTTCCGTATTAAGACTCTTAACTACGTGTTTGGTCAGACAGAGTTCCTAATAAAGTATGAAACGCTCGTAGTTGTCACCAGCAGTCTCTGGAATGAACAACGTGCTGCAACAACCAATTTCCCCCAACCGCTGAAGGGGATGTCACAGGAATAATGGCAATTTAAACCGATGCTGTTTGTCGTAAAAACGAAAAGCATGAGAATTAACAAAAAAACTAACAAAACACGCGTTAAAAACTCGAAAGACAAACCTGACACAAAACCTGGTCACAATTCTGGTCACAAACCTGTTTGTGACCAGATTATTAACCTGAACTTTATGTTCGCTCGGAAAACAGTTTATCGGCTCGCAATCCTTGCGAAGCGACAGCTGACAGGCACCAGCTAAATTATGAACAGAAATAATGAGATGTATACGCTTACAACTGTGCGTAGTTTGTTAACGTTTTATTGCATAAGTTAAGACGCAGATTTTTCTTCCAGCGCTGAAATAATCAGCAAAATGCGTGCTTTGGACACCACGTCCTATAAAGCTGTTTCATACTCTGGGCTTGGTTCGCTTTACACAGGTATGCATTCTGAACGACGAATTGTACTTGAAATTCTGGCAAGGCTCAGCAAATCAGCTAAGCCAGGATAAACTATACTGTTCATGTAACTGCCGCTATTACATCAACCGCATCTCGACCCCAACGCCATGATATGCCGTGAGTCTCAAAAATTTGTAGTGTTTTTTTTTCCTCGTTATGCGCGAACCCGAAGAAAAGTTACATAAGTAGGCCTGAATGGCTAAAGATGAATGCATGAATACTGCTGTGAGACTTTCCATGTGGAACGTTAAGGGCACATCGATATGTCATTTTAATATGTTTGGGCATTTTGTAACGAAACTGCGCCGTCTCAGTTTACCCACTTTAACAAAGTGGCACGGTTCACTCGATACGCAGTATATTTCCAGAGAAATTAAAACGAGGAGGGAGAGTTCTGCGGAAGCCTTTAAAATGCTCTGTATCATTGTGAACCACCGAATTTGGCTGCATCCGATGTCTCCTGTTCCTGGAAAACTTTAGCCGCACAACACGTACTTATATCATCGATAGAGATGAAGCCAACCGAGAACGCATAATATATAAAGACGTTTTCTCCACTGGCCGTCTGTTTACTGATGGTCAGGTGCGTTTCTGTCGCTGCGTTATTGCCGTGAAATTTATTTCCTCAAAGGGGCCACAACGACAAAATACAAGATAATTAATTGAAAGTCATCCTTTGTTTGAATACTAATGGTACCAAAAAAACAGAAATTTGCACGAAATTAACCAAATGGTATAGATAGCGTATGCATGAGCGGCGACTCACCGGCCAATTTCATGACAGGTTCTTGTTACGTCTCAGGCAGTCGTTTGTGGATTTAGCGGCCGTTGACCGAAGTGACTGGTTATAAACATGACCGGGCGATTCAGTAGTCGCTAGTTAAATTTCGCGGCACGATGTGAAAGGTGACGCGCAGTTCACCGACTGAAAACTGTGTTGTTGGTATTTTCGCAGTTACGCCACTGCTGACGCAGCGTAACACAAAATCGGAAATTATTGAACATTCAATGTCTTTCCGTTTAAAAATGCGTATCTCAGGACTACAAAGTAGGTGAGTTATCGAAAAATGGGTGTTTTGCGATAAGCGATGTTGTATTTTGGTTTAATGGCCCCTTTAAGGTCTACAGAAAACTCCTAAGTGTGCGTCTTATTAGAGAGATGCACACGCTTATAGTGGCTTAAGCCATTCCACCGAAGTTAAGAAGCAGTACAATCAAGGGGTGTACACGCAAACTGGCGGAGAAAAATAGGCGAACCCCGAACTTTGGGAGGCGAACCCCGCCGGACATTGAAAGTGTATCCTGCTTAGCACTGGCGGTGCCTAATCGTCTACATCATGCTTTGCGCGTCCGTCAGGGACGTATTAGGATACTAAGCCAGTCAGGCACGAGGAAACATGCACGCGCGCATCAGAAGAGCATCACATAAAAGCTTCCGTGAAAAAAAAAAGGAACAAAAGAGCGCCAAAGCAGAATGGGAAATGAAGCGCGTCCAACCTGGTCCCTGGGGATGCTCCCGAACCCTTCGTGGGCGGGTGAGGAGGCCTCGTTTTCCTACGTGGCGCGTGGCCGTCCCGCCGCCCATCCCTTCCTTTTTGCCTCTTCCCACAACGTCCCCCATTCCTCTCTTCCGTCCTCCTCCCCACCGTCACCGTGCCGTAGCCACCCGACAGATGGCGTGTTGTGCACTGTTGCCGTTTACGTGGTGCGCTCGTTTTTGTGCGCTTATTTCTTCCCGATGTCGCAAGGCTGGACGGCACGAGGAAGACCTGCTCCCCGTGGCGGCTGGGCGGACGGGCGGAGGACGAGTCATCGCGCATTATTCGCACCAACATGCCGCTTTGGCGGCTGCTGCCGCAGACTAGCGATTTGATTTAGCGCTGATTTGGCCGGCCGAGCTATAAGTCAGGCACGACGACGCGTGAAGTCGGCAACGTTTCGGCGGACCTTCCCTGCATGCCTTTTGTGACGAAAAAATCCCGCTCACTCCTTTTTGTGAGGTGCAGGCTTTGGAGCGACATCGCAGTATACTAGAAAACATTCCCCGGAACGCCAAACCAGGAGTGCGCCAGTCGCTCCGCCCGGAAACGATGCATCGCTCAACTTCTAGACCCCGACTGCAACGTCCTTGAAGCCCTTAATTCTAATCTTGGCTAAAAAATGTGATTGTTATTTTCATTGCGCCATCAGTAAAGGCTTGCCCCAGCCCCACAGAAATACCACTAACCCGGAAACATAATGTGCCGCCACTGCATTATTCACGGCGAACACAAAATAGCGGCGGTGTAACGCAGCATACGGGAGCCTGTAAAGGGGTATTCACACGACGGAGCGTTTCAGCGGAGAAATCCGAGGGAGGTCGTGACGTCACCGCAGGCGGAGTTCCGCTCGGCCAGCTCCTTCGCTCACACGGAGGATGCGACTTTCGGACGGACATCACTGTTTGCAGTCGCCTATCTCTAAAGCAGAGCTGCCGTAGCACCGCCGATTCCGCGACGGCGGCAATTTCTGCTAAGCTCATACGTACTGATCTTGTCAACCGACCAAAAATTGGTCGTCGACGCGATGCAGGTGATGCAGGTGCTACCGCGCGCAGAGAACGGCGCGCGACGTGGTAGCAGCCGGCCGCCCACCTACAGGCCCGCATACTGATGTTAGGCTTAACACTGCGGCGAATATTCGATCGGCGCTTTGGCAAGCGGCTCAGGTGACGATTTTTAAAGCAACTTTCCATCACATCATTACCCCATTTCTCGTATACGCAGCTTTGTTTGCGCCTTGGGGAGCAATAACAAGCTGTCGCTCGAGCTACCGGCGCCGGCCTGCGCCACTTCGCGGCCGCGGCCGCCGCTCGCCGAGCGCCCGTGCTGGTGGTATACGCGGCTCCCTCAGTGCGCCTGTCATGTGCGCCACGCATTTTCGCGTCCAATGTATTAAGAAGCGATAAAAATAGAGTGCCTGCAACCGCTCTAGCACTTCAGCCGCGGCCAGCTGCCCGACGAGCAGACGAAATCCCGCCTCCTCCGCCGCCGAGCGTCGGAGGGTTTGTAGCTCGCGAGCAGAAGCTCCGATCTCCCATCGGAGGCGGTGCGCCGGAGAGAAACCGTGACGTAGGGGTCACGTGGCGCGCACTCCTAGGAGCGAAACAGCGGATTTCTCTCTCGTGTGAATACCCCTTAAAGGGCGCACCAATTGTTTTGTAGGCCATCATCTAAAAAGAGAGACGAGTACTTGGTCAAGAACTGCCGCCAAATTTTTGTCTGTCTGTCTGTCTGTCTGAAGATTTCCATTTTCGAACAAACGGAGGGCCTGCTCACGCTAACAATTAGCGAAGTCAAATTCATGGCGCAATTTAACGATATGCGTGAACGCGAGGGAGCTGTATATGCGGCAGCGTTTAACAATTTGTACCCATAAACGCCTCAGTGGGTTGAATGGTTGCATGGCTGGTTGGATGTACTGACTAGGAACCCTTATTATTGGTTGGTTTTAAAGCAACGGCAGTGCTATGGCGAGCTCAAAAACGAAGGGTGCACGAATAAAATGCTTCTGACTTTGTTTTTGAGACCATTCTTTTACATGGCCCTGTCAATGCCACAAACTTTCTTCCTTTGTTTTCGTTGGAGCACAGCTCACGTCACACGGATTTTGTTTCTGCCAACTGCGGCCGTACAGCTTTCTGTGAATTTTAGAGGGTGTACGTTCATTAGCGTGGCATACAGACTTAATTAGAACAACAAAATAGAGCTGTATATTTTAACGGGCTCTTACAGATCGTGTTTTTCCAACTTTCTGGCGTCCTCCTCACCGCAGCATAAAAGTCGACTTTAAATTGACCTTTGTAACTCATTGCGTTACTCGCATCTGCGCATTACTTATTTGTATATCGTATCAACGAGTAGCCTCTCGCAGCCCGAGCTAACAAGCCCCTAGTTTGTCGCTGAAATTGATTTGACGGCTGCCGGGGTGACGATGCCTCCGCGAGCCCTCAGCTCATCAGCCCTTGGACGCGAGGGGCCGTGATTGACAGCCGCGCTCTGTTTACGGACGTCACGAATGTGGGGAACACTGTTTCCGCTCCACTGAGTTCCGTGACAAACTCCAATCGGTCACCGCTCGAAGCACAAAGCCTCGCCGCGCTGATCTCGAACGTGGGCTATTTGCGCCGGCTGTTGTCGATCACTTCTCCTTTCTTGGGATAAGCCAGCGTGTCTAATTCGGCTGGCACGCACCGCCGTGTCCGTCCTCGAGAACGTGTGCTTATGACGATGCTCCCTGTTTTTAGGGAGTGACGTGCGTGGCGAGTGTCTTTCATTTCGCTGTAACAAAATCTCCCTAATGCGATTTTTTCGTCCTTTATTCTTTGGTAGAGAGCGAGCGACCTGATAATACACGTGCAGGCTATGCACTTTGTTATTAATATGCTAGCTGCGTCAAGTAGATCTCGCTAATGCCTATTCTCTTTTTTTCCAGAACTGCCGTTGCTAAAGCGTCATCACGCTGTCTGCAAGAGCGGGAGTTAGTAGTGGGATGAAAAAGCGACATTACACGCGGCTCGAGATAATTGCGAGATTGAGCATGCATGCAGATTTGTTAACATTAACAACCTAGTTCGAAGTACTCTGCTTAATTTCAGCAGATTGGCACACGCGCGCGGCCGCTGCTCAATTACTCCACACATTGGTGCACATCTCGAGCGAGAAGCCATCAGCGGCCATGCCGAGCTCATCCGTTTCCAGTGTGCTCCTGCGGTTAAGCTGTGCAGTAACCGAGCTAAGGGAAGGCAGAGAGTACGATGAAACAGAACGAATAAATAATGCGGCTGAGAATGAACTACAATGATGGGGAAGAGATCCTGAACAGCAAAGCGGAGAAAAGCACAGACGAATAATGAGGAATAAAGCGGAGGGGGAGAGTAGGGCGAAATGGTTTAAAGTGCAGCTCCTAAGTGCCAATTCGAGCGTTGAGCAGTATTGGTTTTGTCGGTAAGGTATGCCGTGAATGCGTCCACCTTTAGCTTATTTGGAAAAAGGGCTACATCAGTAGAGGTCTGTCTGCTGCGGTCTGTTTGTACGTAAATGCATGTATCCCTGAACATGTTTGCTGAACATATAGGAGAGTAAAGACGCCTGAACAGGTGCACTCTAATTTGGCACTAACGAATAATGTAATTTCCGGGGAATTTTTTAATGAGCAGTTGAGTTGTTTTAAATCTTTGTTGCTGTAATCTTTATCATAATATAACTTCGTGAATGGGAATTGGATACAGTATTTATAATGTTCAGACGATATTTTGATGTCGGGCCATAGGTGCATTTTTGTATTGCCCTCTCCTTTATTCTGCCCACGTCGGCGGGGCCGTCGCATTTGGCCAGAGATTTCTCAGTGATAGGCGGACGAGTGCCACCAGGGCACGACTCGATGCAGCTGGACTGCACCTGAACTGCACCCACCTGCACTTGCTTGGATGCCTCGGAACTTCCATCATTGTTGGTGACTTGAAAACACATATGTATATAGAAGAGCATCATTAGGACACCGAAGTGCAACGTCTCACTAGCCCTCTTGCATCACGTGACCATTTTAGATTTACATCCTTCCAGTGGGATGCAGCTATTGGTGTCTTCAGTGCTCACCATGTGCTCTGGGGGAGCATCATTTAAGGCCCACATGGTTCGATATATGGCGGGGAACCCATGGGACTCGTCGGTTTCGTCGCTGTTGTGCCTACACCAGGTGCTCTTGGTTGGTTATTTGCACCGTAGTGCATTTATGCTCTGCAACTTTCAGCGATCTTTTTGGCCGGCTTGAAAGCACATAGGCACATGCACTGTGAATCCGTCCTGGGCTACCCTGATTCATATCCATGTGGGCACGTTGGCGGAAAGTCGAGCCTGCTCACTTCCCGTCCATCCTGTACAAGAGCCGCCTAGTGTTAAGCCCCGAAATCGGACAAGGAAAGTCATCACATTCGATTGTTTTCAATGTACGGCACAATTCAAACTACTCCCTAAATATTTCAGTACAACATTTGGTGCCTTCTGGATTTGCAGTAGCCGAAAACTCAGGAGGCATGCCTCTCAGGGTTCCACTTGATGAACAGGAGCGATTAGTGATTCCTGGAATTGGAACAACACCTTATACGACGCTGTATGGAAATTGAATGCTTCACAATATTTTCAATCACTCAAATGGGCGAGGATCCTTCAGATGTCTTTGTCGACGGCTCGGTAACGGCTCCTCCGATTGCGGCAGAAACTTTTATGACCGGGGAAGGAGTAATTCCTCATCACCTACAAGACGTCGTTAGCCGCAGAAGAACTGCCCGGTGTACACGAAGCATTTCACACAATTGTCATGAAATGCGGCAGCACGGGACGGTTTTTTCTGACTGTAAATCAGCACTGCAGATTTTAACGTATACCCTACGAAGACAGGCATATATGAGCAGCTGACCGCAAATTCAAGCGTCTCATTCATTGTTGCAAAAAAAGGGCCACACGGAGGTGCTTCCGTGGAAACCAAGTAAGTGGGCATCGTAAGGTGCGAACTGTGAGGCCCAGAAAGGCGACTGGGATATCACAATGAACTATTTCTGATATACCTGTCCGCTTCCGCTTTCCGCCGATGTTTTCTTGTCTGTCTTGTCCTCTACGCAGCACGCTTAACCAATGAGGAGGTGCGCGTACGTGGCACTGTAAAAAAACGTCATTGTACGGGCGCAATTTAATGGTGAGGAAAGACGCCAATACACCTGCAGCACCCTCTTTAGGCGGCTGAGCTTCAAAATAGTCATTTTTTCGTAGCTATACACTTGAGCATAGCAGTGAATTACTTTTCTAACGGCCAGACGTCACTTAACCTCTCATCAGTAAGCCAGCGACTCAGCTAATTCCTTCAGAACCGCGCGTATACAAAGCAAAACTGACAATCGCTGGCTCGGTATCACTGCAGGCGTGCGGGGCGGCGTCGTCCACGGCAACATCGTCCTCGGAAAACTTCTCTCATATTCTCTCTCTTTTTAGTCTGGCTCGCCGGGCCAACCTTAGCATGCAGGTATAGAGTGCTGCCTGCTGCAGACGTAACCATCATGCCGGATACCTAGGGGGCTACACTGGAAATGTTCAAGCATGCTAGGCAGGCTTTTAGGGACACAAACAGCACTCTGTCACCAGAGAAGGGTCTGGCCACTCTGGTGTAGTAGTTGGCTGCCACCTACGATAACTGACCAACTCAACTATCGGCCCTCAGTCCCCAGCAGCTGCAGGGCACCTGTCCACGGCGGTGGTCAGAACAGCGATACAGCAGAGGGTGCTAAGAATCGCAACGTCCGGACAGGCCACCTTTCGAACTTCAAAGTGGCAACGTTCAACGCACCCACCCTGTCTAGCGAGGGAAGCTTAGTTGTACTACTAGAGGAGCTCTCGAACATTAGGTGGGATATTATAGGGTTAAAAAGGCCCTAAATAGGCTTCTGAAGTTCGCCATTTCCATCACGCAATCCCTAGAGTACCCCTTCACGACAACGTATACCAAATATTACACCTTTGCATAAAGCAGGCGCCGCACAAACACGCAACAAAGACCTTTCTTTCTTTCCTTGCTCACCTAGCGCTCCCTCGCCGCCACACTGCCGCGCTCTGACGTGCAACAGATTACTTGTGACGCAGCCTCTGTGACGCACGAAGCACTGAGCAGTACGGATACGCTATTGGTAGTCAATCAGCGTTCCCGGTTCGGGGGAAACGCGGGTGCGCGCGGTGCTCCCGCACCGGCGGCACGGCGACCGCTCCTGCACCAGCACGCACAGCGTATTTGTCCTACACCGGCGGCTCGGATGAATGTCGATTGTCGCCGTCCGTCACACGAGCTTAGCCGAGTTTCTAATTATAGCGTGTCATTTGCAAGGTATGAATAGAGAGTTTTAGCATAGCGGCTCCCGTACGCTACGCTAAGGTTAGCGGGTAGCGGGACCGGACTGCGCATGCGCGCGCGGGGAGTGCGAGGAGGTTGCCCCTCAGCGGAGTGAAAGAGCGGGCATGGCGAAGGCAGGCCGCGCGGAACTAATCCACCCCACCGTGACGAATTTGCTCTTCCCAGTCGCGCCCCGCTACCCGCCGCCGTAGCGTTAGCGGACGGAGCACGCTATGCTAAAACTCTCTAATAACGCTGAAAAACACGGAGCGTCTCTGCAGGCAAAAACGCCCGCTACACGCGCGACCGTGGCAAGCATCTGCCTTCATGGTCGACAAGGAGCCCACTGTGCGGTGTATGCACGATACGGCATACACGGCAGCAGCTAAAACTTGTCCCCACCCACCAGAGCGGGACTAGCGCTGAATATCAGTTTATAAATTCGTGAAAGTGGGTGATAGTTCAGTGAAAGATTGCGTTGGAGATCGTCGTAGGCGCGGCCTTGCAAATCGGTGTCTGAGTAACTGCTGCGATGCTAAGCCTTTTCTCCGACCTCAGCGGGAGTTCGCCGCAACAGCGCCGCATGCAGAAACGCCAGCGGCCAGATAGTTGTGGGTGGCAATCTTCAGTTATTGTCGTGAGCGAGCATGTTGTGTTTGGAACCCCCCTATCTGGCCTTCAAGCGCACGTCTATTATAACACTGACATGCCGACGCGTGCACGGAGGCGCCGGGAGCAGTTCGATGCGGGCCGACCACCGACCGGCCCCGCTGAGCAGTAGCAGCTGTAGTAGGTGGAGCTTGGCCGTCGTCTGATAAAAAAAAAGTGTGACGTACTGCCGAGCGGAGCCAATGGCTGCGCGCATCTCGAACCAACCCTGCTTCTCTAAGTCGTCTTGCGCCTGGTCGGTGACGTCACCGCTTCCACAGTGCTTTGGAAGCGGGGCGAAAGAGGAAATGCTCCAGGCCTTATTGCGGGCCCTTTTTAATGAACGATAACTCGGCTAACACTGAGCGCTTCTAAGCCATTTTTGCGGCAGGACTTTTTTAAATAGTACTCCAATGATCGCGCACGTAAAATCGCAACCTTCGGAACCCTGCTTAGGGCCCCTTTAAGCGACGTTAGAAGGACAGGAGAAGGCTTCATGGAGCTCACTAGCAGGTATATTCTGTGCTACAGTGGACCCCAAAACAGGAAAGAACATGGGGTGGGGTTTTTAATCCACAGAGAAATAGCAGGAAACATGGAGTTTTTTAGCATTAGCGAGAAAATCGCGGCCGTCGGGATTAAGATAAACAAGCGATCCAGGTACAGGCCTAAACTATAGTACCGGCCTGTGCGATAAAGAAGCGATAGCACAGTTCTTTGCGCCAACAACCAGCTATGTTATGAAGTCTCAGTTTCTACAAGGACGTCCACAAGCAAAGGGATGAATTCCCGATACGACAGCGAGATACCATCTCGCCAAAACTATTCACAGCATGTCTGGAGGGAGTGTTTAGAAAGCTTGACTGGGAAAACGTATGATTAAGGATAAACGGGGAATACTTGAGCCATTTGAGGTTTGCGGATGACATATTCTTGCTGCGTGAGACTACAGAACACGTGCAAACAATGCTTGAGGAACTATAATCAGAAAGCACAGCTGTGGGCTAAAAATAAATCAGAATAAATCTAAAGTAATAAGGAATAAGCACGCCAAAAACGTCCTATTCAGCTAAGGAAACGAAACGCTAGAATAAGTAAAAAAATATAACTACCTCGGACAGATGACTCGGGCTAAACGCGATCACGAGAGAGAAATTCGGTGCTGAATAGGTATTGGTTGGGAAGCAGTCGCAAACACTCCTAAATAACGAAAAGTAAGCTACCTCTGTCACTGAAAAGAAAAATCTACCACCAGTACATACGGCCGGGGATGACATACGGAGCCGAAATGTGGCGCCTTACTAAACAACTAGAAAGCAAATTTATGACGGCTCAAAGGGCCATGGAACGAATAGTGTTAGGAGTAACACTCAGGATTAGGATACTAGCTACCTGGATCAGAGAAGGAAGTAAATTAGAAGATATCATAGTTCAAGTCAACGAAAAGAAATGGACTTGGGCTGGCCACACAGTGAGCCCAACCGAGAACCGCTGGACAATTTTTTAACAAAATTTATTACACAGAGGCCTTCGTCCTGCAGTGGACCTGAATAGGTATATGACGACGATGACTACAACGACGACTACCACTACAACGACAGCGACAAGTCACCAACAAGTCACCAACGTCATGCTGTGTTCTGCACGGGAACAGGATGTCCCTTTGCATTTTTTCCGCCAAATAATCGACGCGAGCGGCTCTCCAGGCTAGATCTTGCCCAGAATTCAGAATCGTATTGACGATACTGTCATGTGTGCACGGATGGCGCAGCAAACTTTATTGAAGCGAAGATGTACTCCACAAGGAACTTAAAAACGCACAAACGTCGAGAAGCAGTCAGCAAAGTGGCGTGCACAAACTTGCGTTTGCCAAACTAATGCCGCGGCGTTTCCTGTGCTTGCACTTATCTACAGTGGTTTCGTTACTAGAAACATCGATTTAGATAGAGAACATTGTAGATTAAAAAGAACAGTCTGGGAAAGCGACTTATCAAAACAAAGAAGGAGTGAACAGGTGCTTTGCCTAGAGCACGAGCTAAGATCGCCGGACGCGTCCAGCCGCTGGTAACAAAGCATAAAGAAGTCAAGAGGCATGGTTTGGGCAATAACGTGAGTATTTTCCCAACTTATAACACTGAGTGAGAGGACATTGATACAGCTTTGCTACACGCTTGGACACTTCCCCTTTCTGAACAAAAGTAGTTAGGCACGTAAGCTGACCCTGGGAAGCAAGGTTGGTCTGTAAAAGTGAGCGCCGCTAGTGTATCTTGCGGAATTCTGCCCGTATTGTAGGTCCCAGGCTTCAGACCTTATTACGCCTTTGAAAATGTTAAATCATAATTGTTTAGTATGAACGGCGCTGAGGTAACTTGTATTGCACCGTGGCAGTCGGTTATTGTGAGTCATTGCATGTTAGACGTGCCATGTGTGTATACACAGTACTTGGTCCGTTGCTGTTCTTCCCATCTCTCATGCCTTCTCTTTACTTTGTCCTCCGCGCCAGAGGGAAGTAACAAGACAGTGAGTGTCTAAGGCCAACCTCTCCTCCTTTCTCTCTGTCTTGCCCGCCAGCAACCGGCGATAGGAACATCTTCGCAAATTCGAACGGACCGCTCGGTATCGTGGTAACAACCTGCACAGAACAATTAAGTCTGAAAACCTACGACTACCAGGCTGGTTACTAAAGGAAAAAGATAAAGCAGTGGCCACTTATAGGCAACTTTCTCATCGTGTTTGATTACTCCACAGGCTCTTTGCGCGATTAGCGTCTGCCAGCCGAATTCAAAGGACAGGAACATGACTGTGAAATCCTAGTGGCAGCTATAGTCTTGTTTAACTGTAACACTTGAATCCTAACCTTCCGGTAAGACACCGAAAACTCTATCTTTAGTTTCCCTTCGTTGCGTACCCGCAGATGCCGTGCAGTGCGGAATATGGAAGTTTTGCCATATTATATCTCGTGGCTAAAACACGCCCTTCGGGGTTCTAAGTTGACTCATTTGCAAAATGCGAGTTTTTCAAATGCATTTCTTCTCTTCCTGGCCCATTTAAGCCTAATTTCGTCGAACGAAAGGAAATAAAAACTGGGGAACTCGATTAAATTATGGAAGGAACTAGCTTCTGTAGCGCCTAGGCTACCGATGTTTGTCCACAGAATTGACAGTTTGCGCGAACTTGGCGTTTCACGGTGAATAAATGTGTTTCTACGAGTCAAAACGCCTTCAGAACAGCATTTGCAACCCACAAGGTTAGCATTGTGACATTTCAATCTCACGATTCTGGTGACGCGTACACCCTCATGGTTTTGCAATTTTATAAACAGGAGTGGTGGCAGTTTCTCGCTATTTGGTGACACATTTTAGCCTTCCCCCACGGTCTAACTTTCTACAGTTTCCGCGATCAGTAAAGGCGCTGTTGGAAGTATTGGGGATTAGAATTTTATGTGAATGTGAGTGTATTTCATTCCTGGGAATAACAGTTAGAGTTAAATGAACACGGAAAGAAACGATAGTCGAGAACGAAAGGGAAGGAATGTATGGGACAAGTATATGCTTTTTCTTCTGCAAATATAAATTTTCAGAAAATTTTGGAAGAAAAATAGCTTAGCCCACGTTTTTACCTCTCTTGCTATCATATCATTTTTTAGGAATTCATATTTTTACATGAAAAACGACGTACTTCTTGCCGTACTTCCTGTGAGACAGAAGGCAAATCACGGCTGTGAGTTTTTTTCCTAATAAATAAATCTGGAATGTTGCATTTCTTTGTGGTATTTCTTGAACAGTTGAATAATAGCGCAAAATGCTTGAAGCTGCATAGTTTTGTATACTGAAGTCAAAAATTGCCAACTTGAGAATAAATTCTATGATTCATTCATATTTTTCACTTTAAAATACACTTGAAGCTACTTGGACATAAAGACTTTCAAGTTTTGGTGTAAGCTTTAAGCTGTGTGTGAGAAGCACTGCACCCACTTTCGCACCAGGGTAAAAACTGGAAGATTAAATTGCCAACCTAAATTTACTATTAGTGTGCGTTAAAATGCAGATAGTAAGTACTTCATCCGTAGAGTCCATGGACATAGAGTGAGGGGCAAGTAAGGTTTTTAAGCCCATCCACGCCATCTACTGTTTGGACCCCTAACCACTGCAGTGGGCTCTGTAATAAAATGGTTTTGGTGAATGAAAATCACGTTTGTTATTGGGAAATACGTTTTATTGCAGTTTATATCATTCAACGATTAAAATAGTAGGAATTCAGTGCTGGGATCTTTGTTTGAATATTTTTAAAATTATATTTATTATCTTCTAGGATAGTTCTTGCTTACTAAAGCTGCCCGGCAAGCATTTGATCACTGTGCCTCTTGATTCAGCCATTTAAGTGCAGAACACTTTAGGGGCTCGCTTTGTCGTCGTAGCTTGCTCGCTGGAATCAAGTAGAGCCACAAGGCGTTCCGTCGTAGCGGCTGTCGTCGTGGCGTAACCCAGAGTCTTCAAAAGCCAAGCGGTTTATATAGTCATAAGCATTGGAAACTCGTGAACCGCTGGCGCTTGTCATACATCTCCCCGCTGTTTAGCGCTGTTTAGCGCTGTTTAGGTTCAGTTGAGGCAAAATATACGTAATTACCCGCAGCCCCCGCGTTCGTTTAGTTAGGAACACTCATTGGGTCAGTTTTTGCGATAATAAGCGAAAATTAGTGGCAGTGCAACGCCTGGACGTGGGGGAGGAAAAGTAAGCACTAAAAGAACAGAACTCCCACTGGCGCACTTTCAGGTAGGGGGCGCGCGAGCACTGCAGAGGCGGGAAATTTGAATTGCATTGGGTGGGAGCAGTGAGCGGATAACGGCGCTACAGCACATTATTGCGAAGGACTACTCTGCACTTCCGACAGCTTTCGCATTTAGTGGAATGGCTTTGATTTTTCCATTTGTCCTATAGTGCTGAGGTTCTTCATCTTATAACTTGAAAGGAACAGACTGTAGTCTACAATACAGTTACCGTTTTGGTTTGTCGTACTATACTAAGAAATTTCATCGGTTCTGCAATCATTTACCATGCACAATGCCACAGTGAAAGTAGAGTTGTATCTTTCCAGCCTTTAGAATTGCCTCTACTGCCTATTGTCCGAAAGTCAAAATAAGTAGCGGGAGGTAAAGGTGAACTGCACACGGGAGGTAAAGGCCAATGACTGGTAGACCAATGACTGGTTGTTAATTAGTTATACAGGTTCAAAATCGACCCGTCGCAGGAGGAGGAGGAGGAGTGAAACTTTATTTGCGGTGCTGCACCTGCCGCTAATCGCGCAAACAGCCATGAAGGGCAAGTGACATTGCGGCCGGCGGGTGTTTGGTCTCTCTCTCTCTCTCTCTCTCTCTCTCTCTCTCTCTCTCTCTCTCTCTCTCTCTCTCTCTCTCCGTCTCTATCCTAGGGCTGATGCGAGCGCGAGTTTCCTCCGGCCTGCCCAGCAACGTCCCTTCAGCCGAGCCGTAATGGCCGCGCTTTTCACAATTTTGGTTTCAAAATCGCCGATTTTCGATGGTCGTTTGCAACGTGCATACGCGTATTGCAACTGTCATATTTTTTATCGTTACTATACTACTATAAATAATGTTTTCAAGAGGTCAAAATTTTCTGTGCAGTTGGCCGTCATTTTTTCCGTAAAAATAGCGCAGCTCAATAATCTGCAGTTTAGCTGAGAGTGACCAGCACATGTTCCCCGAAGGGAAGACCAGGCAAAATTTTTTGACGGGCTAGTTTGTGTGAATCTCGAAAAGCCATGAGTGTTCCGCAAACAGGACGACACACAGAAAGAAGCCAAAATGGCGAGCACCCCTAACAACTGATTTATTCAAGGGCGCTCGCCCTGTTGTCTGCTTTCTGTGCGTCGCCCTTTTTGGGCCATTCTCATGGTTTTTCAAGATTTCAACATCAGGGAAAGGTTGTTATCACGGTGCAGGTTGCTCTTTTATTCTATTAGTACCTGGGTGTGAGATAAACACTATTGGCGAGAACAGCGCGGCGTTGCTCTTGCGGCATACAGAATCTTTATCTCCCATCGCCACCCCGAGTAACTCCTCGCGTATAGGACGCAACGGGCACCACTGCTTTTCTACGGAAAACATGCGCTCTTTGTGGGTTGTTTTCTCTTGATTTGATTATCTGATTGATAATGAGGTTTAACGCCCCGACGCTGCACAGGCGATGAGGCGCGCCGTAGTGGAGGACTCCGGATTAATCTCGACCACCTGGAGATCTTTAACGTGTGCTGAAATCTTGAACAGGGTTATTTTCTCGGTCCGCGCTGTCATTTAAGAAAATATTGTTGGCTCGATTGCTTCGTGGTAGCCCGGTAAGAGACCCAAGTGTTTGGCAGACGCGGCGGCCGGGGCCCTATCTTTAAGGCGCACACCTGCGTCTTTGTGGTGCGCTGTTTAAGCCTACAACGCAACCGTGCACCAATGCCTTCAATGCCACGTGAGCTCCTTTACGTTTTTTTCAGGTAGAAATTTGTGGAGACTTTCACGGGTTTCACGGGTCGAAGAATGATAAGCCACATTTCTACGTTCTGTGCTGGGTTTAATGCGAAAATGCGGTATTTACTTACCCTTGGGTGTGGCACACAGACTCTGTATTTTACAGCGATAGCTCTGCTTTGCTACGCTACATCTTTGAGGGTCATCAAGGAAAAGCCACCGCGATCAAGGAAAAAAGCTCTCTCTCTCTCTCTCTCTCTCTCTCTCTCTCTCTCTCTCTCTCTCTACATCAAAGTTGAGCCATGCCATGCGCGACCGCCAAATACGGTGGAGGCCTAACAACATGACGAAATCATACGGCACATGCATCCTCTCTCTATATACACAGAAACCGTATTCCATGGGGGTTCAGTGGAAAGTCCTTTCGAAGTGTCCTTTGGAGGACATCCCATTGAAACACTGCTGCCCAACAATGCTGCCCACCGTTTTCGGTTGTTTGCAAATAGAGCCGTCAGTTCCCCATGGCATAGAAATCCCCTTATCCTCCATCCATGTTGCAACTGAAAGGGTGCCCGTGTGCAGTTTAAAGAAGAAACACTTCGTTCCTGGTGATACTTCCATTCGCTTAACCCTTTTTAGAACATCTTGTCCTGGGCCTGCACAGTATAAAACTCTGTAAATTTGGTATAAAACTCTGCACTGTACATACATTCCTAAATGTAAGACCACATCGCATACATGCTTATATAATTTTTTCCGCGTGACATTAGCCAAATATTACATTGAAAATCGAGCGAACAAAAAACGGGATAAGACAACAATCTCTTTAAAGTATCCATAGATGCCCGCTGTCATACTTCTCGTAGAAACAACGAATTCGGGCAAAGCCCGCATTAGCAGCACCTGAAGTACTGTGCGCAGAAAAGGGTCTTGAACGTCCCGCAAAAACAAAAATCGATTAACGAGCTGTCTTACAAACAGGTGCGTCAGCCCTAAGCCGCCATCGCGGGTTCATCGAAACAAATTCCTTCTACCCGTCCTCTCCCAAGTCGAAGTCCATACAAATACAGCGAACACGCGGTGAAGTCGCTGTGTATTCACCCGAGAACAATGCAGCGCTTGCATAACATACCATCATTTGCTAGCCAGAAAAATTTTGCACACAGTTGCCCTAGCAAACGGAGGCAAACCATTGGCTCTCCATTTATTCGCTTTCTCACGCAGCTCCTGAGCTTGCGCACGCCAGTAGGGCTCGCTGTCTCTGTAAAACTCCAGTGGAATACTCAAGTATTTCACTGGATAGGTGACCCAAGTGACATTGGCGAAAATGTCTGAGGTTGTCAGCCAATCGCCATGCCAGAATCCCACACACTTTCCCCAGTTTACAAGGCTATCTGTTGCAACACCGAACCGTTTCACGATTTCTACGACAAGAGTGACACTTTCCTTGTCTGCAGAAAAAACTCCAATGTCATCCGCATAAGCGAGAAGCTTGACTTCAGAAGAGTGTACATGGAATCCTCGAATCTGGTTATTTGGTATGATGGCTAAACACAACGTTTCTATGTAAATAAAAAAAAGCAGAGGGCTGAGGGGGTAACCCTGACGCACCGAACGTTGCACGCTAATGGGCGCTCCCAGTGAATTATTTGCAATCAACCGCGTGGTAAACCTGAGGCACGCCAGGCCAACACCCTCACTATATAATGGCAGATCCCACATTTACAAGGTCAAGAACAGAAAACAGAATATCATGGGACACGCAATCAAACGCATTTTCAAGGTCAAGCTGGCGAAGCGCGACGGCGCCACCAGCGGCGTCACAGCACTCAAGCACACATATCGCCGTCTGTATAT
Organism: Haemaphysalis longicornis; assembly: GCF_048455015.1. Lineage (NCBI taxonomy): Eukaryota > Metazoa > Arthropoda > Arachnida > Ixodida > Ixodidae > Haemaphysalis > Haemaphysalis longicornis. The sequence goes on along the minus strand of NW_027526203.1, from coordinate 119,795,395 downwards.
TCGTTGTGACTGTGCGACCTTTGATGCCGCACGTCTGGTGTGCCCTACAATAAGTGTGATTACTGTTTGTAACCTCCGCGCTAGCACCTTCATCAATATTTTGTAATCAACGTTCGACAAAGCGGTTGGCCGGTACACCGTTACAAACTTTAGTTTTTCCGTTTCTCCCGTTTTCGGTATCAGAACCATGTGGGAAGACGAAAACGACGGTGGAAGGGATTTCAGACGAAATGGTTCCAAATACATCGCCGTTAAAACCGGTCCTGCCACCTCTTTAAAGTACTTATAAATAGCCGCGCTTAACCCGTGAGGGCCGGGCGACTTCCCTGGGTTTAAATTATGAATTGCTGACTTGACTTCTGCGATAGGTATGGGCTGTTCTAAGTTATCTTTAATGTCATCCTCAAGGCTTGGCGTACGGCTGAGGTGCTCTTTTACAGAGCCTTCCACTTTACGCGGTCGGTACACAAACAAAGACTGGTAATATTCCAAGAAAAACTGGTGGATTTCGTCTATATTAGTTGACGCGCGTCCATTCCATTCGATTTCGCCGATCGTATTTCGTCGAACACGTGCCTTTTCGATTCCAAGCGCCCGTTTGGTTGGCGTCTCTCCCACTGCTAATCGCTCGGCTCTCGCTCGAACGAGTGCCCCGCGGTAGCGTTCTTCGTCTAGTATCTCTAGTTGCTGTTTGAGTTTGCGAATGTCCTCTGTAAACAACCCAGGCGTTTTTCTTCTTCCAAAGTTATTTCTTTAAATTGTCGCGTAACGCCCTTTCCTTTATTTTTAAATGCAGAGCATTTCTTTAACTCACATGTAGCGTCCGCCGTGCGTCCGCAACAGCTCAGCGCGCAGGCGCGCCCTCTCCCCCACTCCTCCTCTCCCGCATCACGCTACCCTCCTCGCTCTCAACAACAGGTCCGCACCCCTCCCTCTACACTATATAAAAAATAATACTTACCGGCGCCTGGTTTCGATCCCACGACCCTGCGGGCGGAACGCGAGGTACATGGTGCTCTTCCCACTGCGCCACAAAGCCGACACAGAATGGGAGGCTACGAACGCGCCTTATATCCTTGACTCATTCAAACTACGTCAAGAAGCTGCTGATACAACGCATTCACTACCACCAACTCCCCAAACACTAAACGTTAACGCAATACACCCACCCCCTATGCGACGCATTTACTCGAGCCCCCCTCGCGGGGAGATGGGCCCTTTTTTTTCTTCGTGCCTTATGCAGGTGGATCTTTCTATGGGTATAATTTTTATGGCTTTTTTAAATCATTCCCATTGTTCCCTAATTTTACCGTCTTCATTTTCTAATCTCTTCAATTTTTTTCTTGACTGCATCAATGAACGTTTCGTCGTTTAGGAGTTTGGCATTTAATTTCCAAAGGTTCCACGAGAAAGCAGTACCTTGCCTTCTTGGCCCAACACTACTCTTAACCATGCAGTGGTCAGAAAACGACACTGGGTCTGCTCTGTAACCTTTGAATTTCGGAATTAAATCAAGTGACGCGTATATTCTGTACAGCCTCGCGTGACTGGTACCCTGAAAGTGGGTGAAACTCACGTCTCGACCACTCTCGAGGCACTCCGCCACGTCTAAAAAACCAAATTCATCTACAATTTCTACCAGCAATTCGGTGCTTGCGTCCTTATAAGGACTGCTGCTCGTTGTATCCTCCGGGGATAACACACAGTTAAAGTACCCCATCAAGATAACTCGCCTCTCGATAGTGAAGTACTGACGGATATTTTGGAAAAAAATCCGTCTGTCCTTTCCCCCTTTAGGCGCATACACACAGATGGCCTGCCATTCGACGCCATTAAATGTGAAATTGCAGACAACCAAGCAACCAGACGGACACGACTGGACATTTTCTACGCACAGACCTAATCATAAAAAGCTCGCAGCTACCGTAGTGTCTAACGGCATGACTAATACACACACAGTACCTAGCCGTGAACCTCTGCACCATGCTACCGATCTCGTCCTCACCCTCGACTTTTGTGTCCTGCACCGCCAGTACGTCTAGGTCCTGCTCTGTAAGCAGGCGGTACACCTGACATTGCTTCCTCTTGGCTGCAAGCCCCCGCATATGTAGTGTAGCAAAATTCGAAGGTCCGTCAGCAGGCATTTAAGAAGGGGGTGGGCGTCTAGAAACCGGGAGCATGGCGCTTACCCATCCCGTCACCGCGTCGCTAGGTTTGTCCGTCCGCGGTTGGACCTCCAGGTGGCTGTGGTTGCCCCGGCATTGTGTCCGGTGGCTTACGGCCACGCTGTACGCCTGGACGCTGTCGCAAGGTCGAACGCCGCACCACAGCTGCTTTTTAAAGGCGGCTCTCCTCCTCCTTGTGACCGGTCTCTTCACGGGACCGCTTAGCAGTGGCGTTGACGATACTGGCGCAGGAGACACTGTTCGTTCTCTGCTGGTCGCCTTCGATCCCCTCCGGTGCGTCTTCCTCAAAGTGGTCGTCGCCATACTCGCCACCTTTCACCTGTGCATCAGGCAAAGGTGGGAACTCCATGGTTGGTTGCTCGCCGTGGTTTGAGTCCTGGGAACCTTGGTCACTGGGTTCAAGAGAAGCCGGCGCCACTTCCGGTGACAACGCCTCCCCGCACCTTCTGCCGCTTTTTCTGCTTCCGCTGTGTCCATCAGGAGATCAGACGCGTCGTCGCTCCCCACGGCCCCCGCCACCTTTGCATACGTCTTAACGCATTGTGCGTCTTCATGTCCAAAGCGTCGACAAATGGAGCTGCGCGACACTTTACAGTCTCGGCGAACGTGGCCGGTGGTGTGGCAGAGCAGGCACTGCATGGGACGCCCAGGGGCCACGACAAGGGCCAGTTCACCTGCAACTCGAATCTGGTGGGAGAGATCGTCCACCTTCAACCCGGACTTCAGCTTGAGAAGCACGGTGCGAGTCGTAGAACCGTTGTTACTCACGCCCTGTACGCGCCAGCGTTCCTTGGTAATTTCCGTCACCTTGCCGAACGCCGCAAACGCCGCACGAATGCCGTCGTCTGCGATGCCGTACAACAGCCAATGAAGCTTTAACTTTACCTCCTGGTGTTTCGGGTCGATGACTAGGCAGCGTCGTCCCTTCACTTGCACTTCGCCGGCTGCTGCCATCCTTTTCGTCGCCTCGGGACTGTTGAACGGGACAGCCCAGATGTGGTCTATCTGGTATGCCCCCAAGGCAACTACCTCGGAAAGTCGGAAAGCATACCACACTTGGCCAGCGTGTCCCTGAAATCTTCCACTCGAAAAGGTCGAGCTCGCACGTCACCATGTAGAAAAACTGTGTTCGAAACGATCCGTCCGGCTGGCAGAGAGGACAAAATAATCTGGTACTCTTGCTTATCGCTAACTTCCACACTGTTTCCGCGGCTTGAGAGCGCCGCAATTGCCGCCCCTTGGGAGCTTATGACCCTACGTCCTACAATAGTCCCCGTGGAGACGGGGGAGACAGACGGCGCACAAACCGAGCACATCTGAGGGTTTACCCTTAGCGTTCTCCCTGAATGCCACGTGATAGTGTCACGCGACCTCTCGCACTGCTGTGTGCTCGACCACGGCGCGTGTAGCGGCCGTGTGCGCGCCTTGCGCATGCACTAGGAGTTATTAAAAATTGACGGAAGCTCACACCAACGCACGGCATCTCATTTTCCATCTCTCCCGCCGACCTCGTCGCCTCCGTCGGCGGCAGCGGCAGCGACGGGTGAGAAGTAAGATTGCCTAACAACGAGTTTGACCTTCCTTTCATTTTATAAAAATGTTCCACCCATGTGCTTCACCAATGCAACTCAACAAACCGCCATTCATGGATTATGCATTGATTTGACCTTAGCAGAGAATATCTCTTCGAAGTAATAAAATATGTGGCTTAGTGCATTTCACTTGGCTATGGTTCCACTGTTTGTAGAGCTATGTGTGTGAAGTCAAACGACGTCGCATGAATAATAGTTGTAGGTGTCGTTTACAGCTTCGCTTTCCAACCACCTTCAAAGGGTGGCTTGGCGCGCATTTTTTTTTATAATACGGTGGGAATTATGCGGCACTGGGATTCGGGAGATCTATGGGAGAGGCCTCTGCCCTGCAGTGAGCCTAGATAGGCTGATGATGATGATTAAAGTATTTCACTGTTTTTCTCCTTAAATTAGCGAAACCGATTAACAAATCAATTACCCGATTAAATCCTGCCGATTAATCTAATGAAAAATTTTAACCGACTCCCAGCCCTAGTTTAAATCCATCATGATTGGAAGACTTATATGCCACTTTATTGGTGAACTGTTCGGCGTAATAATAATAAAGCAGAGTGGAGCTAACGGGGACACTGAAGGGAATTGATTTAGGTCTCGTTTATGCCTGAATTATGCTGTTTCAACCAAGTAGTCTCTTGCAAGACGGTTTCGCGGAAGCACACTGCCTTAGTTTATCTTTGGCAGTAGTGCAGAAACACCCTTCTCGGATACATTGTGTTCCGGCCGATACGTGGATGCATCGTGAATACATGAATGTATCGTTATTTTTTTTCACCGATTTCATTTATACCACGTAGGTACGAAGGAGTCCATATCGACATGCAATAAATATAAGATATGCACCCGGTAAACGCAGTCTGAACACTAGTAAAAATGAATCTGAGCTCACTTTAACGTTATTTATTCTAGATCAAGTCTCTCAGGCGCAAAACCCCGAGGGCGTAAGAAACATTGTCACAAACTCGAGCGTACGACGTCTAAAAGTATCGTATAAATTTTTCATTTTATTGTACAGCGCCTAACTCTTCTTCAGTCGTCCGATTCATTCAGTTCGATTCTATTCGCCCGAGACAAGGCTGGAACTTTCGCGAACGAAGGTGCAGTAACACGACCACTAGCCGGCTCGCCGGCAAGAAAATACCAGAATACGAAGCTTCGCCGCTCAACTTACACCGAAGCTTCGAGCACTCTCGAGGAGGCACGGGTGGCCTTGCCAGTGTTAAAGAGCGTCGATGATTCTAGAAGGGAGAAGAGGGAAGTTATTCGCTGACGGCGGCGGGCGCGTTGCGTGTTGTGCTCTCTCTCTCCGCGCCGGCACGGTTATAAAAGGGGGAGCCGCACCTAAGCAAACCAGCTACGTTTGGACGTCGTGATTGACAACGGCACCTGCCAGTTTGTACATCACACCATCGGCGACCCGCGCCCTGGAGGACTCCAACGTACTCCCGGGCCTCGAATCACCGTGATCGTCTCGGACGGCCTGGCCTACGGCGAAGCCACGCTTCCCAGGTAGCCGAATCGCCTCCGACAGCGGTGCATCGTCCGGCCCGGTCGGTGAATGTGCTGGGACTCTGTCTCTCATAAGCATCGAACTGTTCATTTTCTTGTAGTTAACTGCTCCGATTCGTAATATTCATTTGTTAACGCTCCTGTTAGTGTCATTTTTGTCTAATTGGACTGTTTCTTGTATTTGATTTCCATCTAAGTTGTCTGTCATTATCGATCCGTTACCTCGTGCTTGTGTTTGTAACTTGCTTGTCTAAATATAAGTCTTTGTGATGTTTTTTTGTTCAAGGCTCTTGCTCATTCTTGCCGCTCTGGTCGGCGAAAGCCGCACATCAGACGGCCACCCCCTTTGTCACCTGTGCCCTGTGGATTCGGTGGGGTTTGTTGGCTCTCATGAGTCGACTCCCCATATCTTCTGGCAGAGCACCCGAATAAGGAAACGGGTGACAAACATCAATATAAATGCTTTATTTTTTGCGTATGGGAAATATCGTTCATCATTTGGGTTTTCGGTGAGAACGGACATGGCGAACAATCAAAATATCACACAAAAAGGAAAGGGCAAGAGAATGAAACCCAAATTAATCGCCGAATTTATAAAGTGCTCTATAGGACGGCCACACTGCTACTGCCGGGGCGCTGTTATCCTGGCTAATGCCTTCTCGGCGCTTCCGGTGATTTTCTCGCGGGCGCGTGAGGGTTGAGCGTACAGAGAGTCAGCCTCGTCGATTGCCTAGGAGCTAAAGCATAAACGTTTGGGCGGCGGGAACGCGTCCATGAAGCGCATAATCTTCGCACCGTTCGTATCAAAGCGGCTAATCCTCCTGCCTCCCAACTTTTAGAAACTCGCACATCACAGACTAATCCTGAAACAGCTTCGTTTTTCCCTACTCGATAAAAGAAAAAAATAACGAAAAGCAAAATGACTAATTCAGTGAACGGCCGCTTGATGTGTTAATAGCGCCGAGGTGACATAGAGGAAATGCCTCATGGGAACAGATTCTGGCTTTCATCATACGTTTCCGTGTTCCTTTTTGTCTAATGTTTTTGGAAGCGACGCAGACATTGCCGCAGCTTTGACCAGGCGGGCTGCAGAACACCCACTTGACGCACTGCCAGCGACTTTCGCGGGGCATACGTTATTGCGCGAGAACCGTAGGCAGCTCGCGTGGCACGCGCGGCGATGACGGCAATTATTCATGCCACTCGGGAAAAGGACGGTCCAGCCCGCGCGCACAACCTTGGGAATGAAGACGTCAAAGAAATGGCGCGTCGCACGCGCTCTCGGACGTCCTGCAGCGGGAGGCGTCCTGGACGCGTGTGTACGCGCGAGCTGCGTGTCGCGGATTAGCTCGGATCGGGGCCCTGCCCTTCTAGGCGTGCGGACACGACGGCGTGCGAACGGCGCCAGCGTAAAAGCGGCACGATGATGCATGCACGGAGCACGGGCCACCGAATGTGGGCTTAACCGGTGGACGACGCGTGCGGGCTTTCTGTTCCGCGGAGACAGGCTGCGCGCGGCGGCGGAGCGGGGAGCTAGCCACGCACAAACGCGAACTGTTGCGCTCGCTGCGAGGAGCCGAAGCAGGCCCGTCGTCCGCCCGTACGTACACGTCCGTCCATACGTGTGTACGGGCGCGCAGGTCGTAACAAAACGCTCTCGTCGCCACCATCGGGAGTGATGGGGCCGGGGAGCCTAATGCGGCAGCTAATCCGCTGTGGGAACCCGAGTCCTCGAGACGGCGTCAGAGCGGATCGAATTTCGCCGCCGCCGCGTGCTCCCTTCGGCCCCCTTTTTTCTATGCCCCCGCTGTCATTGGCGTTGTTCTGGACGCGCTGTACGCATCCCGGCTCCTGCTGCGTCGGGTTGTTCCTGCTGATACAAGTTCGCGGGAACACTAGCGGCCCTCAAAACTCTCGGCCACGCGCAGTTCGTCCTTCCTTGACGCACTACCGCGGCGTTTCTACGTGGTAGCAAGTTTTCATTTTTTCGCCTGGGTTTAAACTATTTCAGCCTCCCTCATCCTTTATCATCTTTCATCTTTTATCATTCCTCCCTGCAACTACAAATTAACTACAATGTAGGAACTTCCTATTCCAGAATCGATTGTTATGTGCATGGGCCTCTATCGATATTGCCAGTGGGCGAGGCTTACTGGGTTCAGTTTTAGTGCCATAACGAAGCTTTCAAAATATGATAGGGACATAGCGCTAAATTAAGCTGCTATATATTCCCTGTGCTTTCAGTTCTCACAATTCGCTATCACAAATGTTACACGAAAGTTCGGAATGCCAAAATGACTGGCAGTCTAGAAGGAAAATTCCAGCACCCGATTGTGCAAACCAGAGTGCTGCAATTGCTGTTTCCAATGTTCAGTTGTGCATGTATGGACCTACTTCCCACCGCGACACACCAGCGCGACATGCGTAGGCACTGGCGTCGACACCGGGGTATACCGACAGAACAGCACGCGACGAAACGGCACGCGACAGAATAGCACCGACATAACAGCGCGGCGTCAAAAGGGCACGCGTCAAAACAGCACGCGTCAAAACAGCACAGCGACAAGAGCGCACAGCGACAAAACCGCACACGACAGAACAGCACGGCGCCAAAACAGTACGGCGTCAAAACAGCACGCGACAGAAGAGCACGGTGACAAAACAGCACGGCGACGAAACAGCACGCGACAAAACAGCAAACTGCAAGAGATGAGCACTGTAAAAGCTGGGTGCGGTGGCGTTGCTAGGTAGTCTGGCATAGTGCACTCGCCGGAACGGAATCCAAACATTGCGGCAAGTAAGGAATGGAATAGCACATTCATTTCAACTTATTTTTACAAGACTTATCTGTGCAGGAACATATCAGTACATAGACATTTAGGCACCCGCATATTCCAGTGGAGGGCGATTTCGGTGCAGAAAGAGATTTAGGTGTGCCTTTGATAGGGTGAAACAACACAACATAGTGAGCCGTCGATATCAATTACAGATTTTACTTGTTTGTATTACTTGCTTTTTCACGCATGATTATATGTGCAAATATTTCTATGAAACGACTACTCCAGTAATTGCCTATTAAAGGTGGTTCCTCGATCCCGTTGTATTGATTGGTTTTTGGTCATGATCTCATTGATCTATTTTTATGAAGACGGCATAAAACCATGAATCTGCATATTTCGTAAACACTTCTTTCTGTATTAATTTACTGTGAATTGTTCCTCGAGCCTCTATTATTTAATTACGTTTGTTATAAATGTTGTTTGAATTATTTATTTGCTCATGGACGCCATTCTTTTGAAGATTTCGATGTGTAGTGACGGTCTTTTTCACTAAAGTGAAGAATGTAAGCTGCAGGGTCACCAATGAGCCACGACCCACAGTAGCTCATATTCGCGGACGCTGCTTTGACGCGCAAGATTGTTGCGGAAATATTTATTACCCACTGAGAGCTCCTCTGTGCTGTTAAACAAATTGAACCCCCATATATAAATGAGAATTAAGTGGTGTACGACTTCAGTAAGAACCAAATTATCCGTCAGAATAGTAGCCCTTAAGGGTTACACTTCGGCTTTTTCGCTTCCATCATATTCCAGGTGATTTAGGTTGCAGCCGCTCATGATAACCTGAGGCATGCCTTTTGCAACTGGCGCTTTTTCTTTTTTTACACTTTCGATAAAACAGCAGAAAAATAAAACAGCAGCAAGAGAAGATCTTGTGGGAGCCGAAAGATCACGGCCGCTGCAAAGCATGCCTCGGTACCCGGTTTAGGTCTTTTCTTGCCTTAATGCTGTTTTTTTTGTATTCGCAGTGCGGACTCAATAAAACTTTTTTTGGCTTAACACCCAGAACGCTAAATTTGGAATATGGGATGCTCCGCAGTGAAGGACTTCACGCTTCGCGTGAAGGACTTCGCGTGCATTTAAACGGCGACACTCCGGAGTTTTCGCTCTTCTCCTTCATTTGAAATGCAACCACCATGTCGGGCATCTATCTCGCTTTCTTTGGCTCGGCGGCTCAACGCTATCCGCTTTTTCCAGCCCCTACAGATGGCGCTGCGGAAAACGGCAATAGGAGAAGCGATGGGAGTTTAAAACCGGTAGGCGGAGGGCTAACCCGTTAGGGTAATTCAGGGTAGGTTTAATTAGTAGAATAAGACAGGCAAGTTGGTTGGTGGCAACGGACGTCCCGATACAGAGGGAGGGCTTCTAATCATCATCATCATCATCATAATAATAACCATCTTAATCATCATGTAGTACCAGACTGTGATCCGGCCTTCATACCAACATGCGCGCCAGCGCCCGTAGCTCGACTAGAAACAATTACTTTATTAAAGATAAACGCAGGCATATGTTGCTAAATGCGAGAGAACGTTAAATTTGTTTCAGGGTGCCTGGTGCGGTGTAAAAGGAGCCGCGTTATACGCAATCCGCTGTGCATGGCTCCGGCCGCACGGAAGTGGTTCGCGAACAATCCCGCCTTATTGCGCAAAAAAGTGCTATAGGATGTGCAACGCTAATCTCGTGGGGTGTTTGCAGTGTACAGTGGGGTCCACTGTTAAAGGGAAACGGCGAGCGCGTGGCCACTGCGCTCCGCGAAGCGCCGGCGCCGAGAAGTGGCGAGAATCGGAGACAGCCGGCACATGCGCACTGGCCGCATGAGGCGGGAGAAGCCGCTGTGTCGTCTGCTACGGCGCTTCGCCCGGCCGTTCACATCCTTCGAGTGCGAAATACCTCAGCTTGAGATAGCTTGAGCGACGCAGCGGAGCGCCGTAGCAGACGACAGAGCGGCTTCTGCCGCCTCGTGCGGTCAGTGCGCATGTGCCGGCTGTCTCCGATTCTCGCCACTTCTCGGCGCCGGCGCTTCGCGGAGCGCAGTGGCCACGCGCTCGCCGTTTCCCTTTAACAGTGGACCCCACTGTACGTCGTCGCAGTGTACGTTACACTTGAGGCGTGTTTGTTTTTTTCCTGTGTAAATGCTAAGCAGAAGACCATGCGCACGATGTGCGGGCGATATGGTCCCGGAACAAATGGTCCCGGAGCAAATGGCCCCGGAACTAATGGTGTCGGAACAAATGGTGCCGGAAAAATTGTCCCAACTTCAAAGTAGGAAAAAAATTGTCCCACCACTACTGCACCTATGCATGAGCGCCTCGTACATAATATATTTGCTAAGGCTGAAATTATTTGAAATAAATGCTGCATGCGAATTTGTCGTCGTACGAGTATGTTCTCCCGTGCTTCCTTTGCTTGCATCCTTTCGTAAATTCGGAAATAAATTATTATTATTATTATTATTCACTACTTCAACTTGTGTGTGTCTTGTCGCTTGTTTGTTTCTTGCTATATGTTTCTTGTATTTTGTTTTTCATGTAACTACCCGTGCGCCAGCACTCAGGCCTCTGGCTGTTCCTGGGCACGTAAATAAACATGATTGATTGATTGATTGATTGATTGATTGATTGATTGATTGATTGATTGATTGATTGATTGATTGATTGATTGTTTGATTGATTGATTATTATATCATAAAAATTGTAGGGCTACTTAAAAAGGAACAAAAGTTTTACCAATGTCGTCCCTGGCTTTTGCCGCTTTCATTTCAAATATCCCACATGCTGTAATAATTAAAGCCTTAGTATTTTTCCCGAGAAAGAGTAACGAAACGTGAAGAGAAACTCAGAGAGAGCAGTTTGCGCCCACTAAAGTGTTTTTATACATGTTAAAATCAAAATATTTGCCCATTTAAAATTCGTGCCCTTGTGTCGCTGTGCTGTTTTGACGCTGTGCTGTTTTGACGCTGTGCTGTTTTGACGCTGTTCTGTTCTGTCGCGTGCGCTTTTGACGCCGTGCTATTCTGTCGCGTGCTGTTTCGTCGCATGCCCTTTTGACGCCGTGCTGTTATGTCGGTGCTGTTCTGTCGCGTGCTCTTTCGTTGTGTGCTGTTTTGACGGCGCCCCGACACCGGCTGCAGTAGAAATAACAGAACCAGACATAAAAATGAAACCCATAAGCCACGCCAAAATAAACAATAGCAAAACACACGTAACGTCAGAACAGAAATCGTGGTGTGCTCCTGAGGTGCAGCCGGCAGATTTAATTAGGGCGTCTCAACAACTGCAGTGATTACGGGGAGGAACGTCTGCAGGTTGCCCCTTTTTGTTTACAAACATCGAGTAGGTCTGCAGATAAACGCACGCATACATCATCGCTGCTACATAAATAGCGCTGGTCACTTGTGTGCGCATACTTGAGAGCTGACGTTGGCGGTAATAATGTTCAGACAAGTGCGATGTTTCTATCCCCGTGATCTCTCCGTAGGGGCCGCCCCGGTTCAGTGGCGAAGGGGACTGAGCACTAGGCCGCTAGTGATGCGTGTGACAAGCCGCCATTGCCCCCCGGAGGAGCGGGATAGTGACTCACTCAACGCTTCGCATGTTGACGTGAGTAAGGATCGCTCACGATGGATGTGTTGTGATGTGCGTGGGAATAGTTTTGAGAAGGACCAGGCATGCATACATCATCATCACCATATCTGCGTCCACTGCAGTGCGAAGTCCTCCCGAACAAACCTCCAACTGATCCTATCTTGCCCCCGCCGAATCCATTCGTGGTTCCTGAATTTCCGCCTCCCTCCAAGCCGCTTTGTTAGGCGACTGGTCCCCTTGTCGTCAGTCCTAGCCTTACATGGCCGGCAGAACTCCGATTTCTCGATTAAGTGCTTAATGGCATGGACCGCATGCATTGTTAGGTAACCCTGCTTTAACCAGCCCGTTCACGTGATTGCTTAAAGTCTGCAGTTCGTAGGGGATGCGTGCAAGGTGTTCTCTTTGTTAAACAACTTGTGTACAACAGGGGTAGGTGAGCTTTTCCTCTTGCAAGTAAATGTCGCCCAAAAAGCCTATGTGTTGCCCTTTGTGTGTTTGGGGCTTTTGCATAGCTGGTGCGTTGGGCAAGACGGCGACATAGAAGGATGTGCTACGTGGAGAAATCAAACGCGTGTACATGTAGTCCAGTGAAGTCGCCTTCTTGCGCTGTTTATTGTTTCAGTTTATGGAAACAAATAACGAGGTACACTGCTGTTGATTGATATTTCGGAATTGCCAGCAAAGTTTGAAGAAAAGACTTCCATGGCAGGCTTCGAGGCGCCCTAAAACCCCTTCGCGCACCTGATGGGGCTCCCACGTGAGAACCACTGCTGCTTTAGTGCACACCGTCTTCTGCTGCATTCCCTTTCTTTTCCTGCCTCTGCTCAGTGCAGATTCAGCCTGTCGTTACACCCTGTCGTTGCTTAGCGTGCATCTTATTATTTGATAGCACAAAAACATGTGCTGCTCACCTGAACACGCTAATGAATCCCACGCCATCTAAGCTTACCCGCGGCCCTCCACGGCGCATATCGTAGCAAAGGCACAGGCATATTGTGTGGCGCCTTTCAGTACCGAAAATTCGCCATTTGTGGCTCATTTCAAATGCCCCTTCCGCGGAATATCGCCAATTCAAGTTTGCTGAGCAGAAAAAAAAACCAATCGCAATAAATAGGATTTCACGTTGTGCATGAATGAACGGTGTTGGGGCGATATCAATTGAGAAACCGGAAAAAGAACAATCGATTTAGCGGCAGCCGGATTAAACGACATCAACTTTTCTCCAATATCCCACGTGTCTGCGTATGCGGAATTGAGTAAACAAAGTTAATGAAATCCACTGCGCGATGATGTGATCGATGATTCATTTGACGAATAGAGGGGTAGGAGTAGGGAGGGGAAGGACACATTTAATGATAAGGAGAAGAATGAGTTGTAACATAAAAATAAAAATTCTAGTCGCTAGTCGGCCCGAGAGAAGTCGGGGACATTCTCGTACGAGGCGTCGATGACTCAGCCCACTCGCCGGCTCTCCGGCAAGCAAATAACCAAATAACAACCCTGACCAAATAACCAAATAACAAAATAACAACCAAATAACAAATAACAACCTATGGCAGAGGCTTCCTGGGGTTTCGCGAGGCTGGCATAGCGTTACAAGTGTTAAGGCGCACCGATTTTTTTAGATAGACGAACAGGGAAGTTTGGCGCCGGACGGCGGCGGGCGCTTTGTTCGTTGTTTTTAAAGACGATAGTCCTTTTTGGGCTACTTAAACGCAGAAGTTTTGGTCTGTCTGTATGTCTGTCTGGAGATCAGGGGAGTCTCCCCGGGCCCGCTCTCCTGGCTGTGGTGTCGCTGTGTAGCATTTTTCCCTTTTATTTTCCACTTCGGTGGGTTTTTCCTTCTCTTCAAAACTCTAGTTGACTTTGGTCCAGTTTGTTTATTTTTAATTGGCGTCACCCGTGATACGTATGTGGTACGGGTTGGGCTTTTATTTTATATTATAGCCCTTTAGCTTCATGTCACGACCTGCTGAATGAGAAATTTGGGGTTGGTTTCCCTATAAAAGCATTTGCCGATGATATCACGGTAGTAGTTAAAGGGAAATCAAGGATTAAAATTGAGACGGCAGCAAATGCAGCCTTTGAGAAAGTTCCGAAATGGGTGAGCACGAAAAATCTGCACTTTAGTACTTTAGTATGGACAAATGTAAAGCAATGGTCCTTGGGAACAAATACCAGAACAGAGCACCAGTTTTTAAGATGCAGGGTAGCAATATTACGGTAGAGTAAGAGATAAAGATATTAGGAGTCATCATAGATAGTCGCCTAAGCTTTATGAGCCATTTAAATTGTATCAAAGACAAAGTTACTCTGCTGGCGGTAAATTTATCGAAATCCGCATCTAAAAAAACCGAATGACAAGTCAACATTTAAGAATAATACACTTAAGAGCTATGGAAAGGATAATTGTAAATGCAGCACCCTTCTGGTATTTAGCTAAAAGTCACATTAAGCGGCAATAGAGGTCGATACAGAGAATAGCTCTACTAAAAGTAGCCAAAGCCTATAGAACAGCGCCTAATATAGCTTTGAATATAGTAAGTAATATCTTGCCAACCCATCTTACGATTAAGAAGGAGGTAGACACGTACAAGATTATGAAACAAGACAAACCTTTTACATGGAAAGGTGTGGCATTACATAGAAATAATATAATAAATGAGATAGACAAGTGGGAAAGGCACCTAGTAAAGTTATTAGCTTTCCCCTACAAAAGGGAACTTTCAGGGAAAGAGGACTATTAATTTCACATTTTCACTGATGGGTCGATACCAAATGACAAAGTAAGTGCGGCTTTTGTGGTTATGAATGAAAATTTGAGAATGGTAGATTTTTGTCAGTATAGATTATCGACATTTTGCGACAACTTTCAGGCTGAAGTGGTAGCACTAACCAAGGCAATAGAGTACATCAGTTCCAAGGAATGTAAAAAGGTACAAATAATAACAGACAGTCTTTCAGCATTACAGGCCATTACCAATCCTTATAATGAAAATCGCATGATTTTGGAAGTTGAAAAGTAATAAAAAGCAATAAGGGTAAGGGAATAATCCAACTGGCGCACATAAAGGGTCATTGAGGCAACCCGGGAAACGAATTAGCAGATGATTTCGCAAAAACGGCAGCAGAGCAAGGAGCAAAACTTACGATCCCGATGACAAAGCATTTCATTAAAAGGCAACTATTTGCAGAGGCTTTAGACAGGTGGCAAAAAGAATGGGTTAAGGAGGGTTCAAGCACTCAGGTGTACCAATGGGTCCCCAACGTTAAAAATATTGCGAGTCACTTGCCAACAAATCATTTTGTATCACAAGCAATGATGGGCCATGGCAGGTTCCCCCACTATATGTATAGGTTTGGGCTTAAAGATGATAAAATATGCAGTTGTAAAAAAGAAGCTAACAGTTTTGACCATTACTTAGACGACTCTCCAAGGACGAAATCCCTTAGAGGTAAATTCAAGAAGAAACTAAGGCATCATTTATCAGAACAAAAACAAGAAATAATAAAAGACGAAAAGCTAACGGAGTTCTTAGCACAATTGGTAGAAGAGATTAGTAAAATAATATAACTAAAGAGGAATAGGTTAATGGGTATTCCGCCGTACTCACTATTGATTTCACCTACTGAGGGGGAGGTACGGTTCACTGCCGCACAAGACCATCAGACCACCCAGGGGCTCAACATGGCAAACTTATATCCATCAACCAAGGTCGGTATAAAAATGGAAGGATCACCGAAAGAAGGCCAATCCACACTTAAAAAAAATGACATCAAAATATTGAAACCACAGACCCCCGTGGCGGCTTGCAAACATTTTGCCAGTGGCGGTCTCATAGGTGGTCAAGAAGTGGGAGAAAAAAGACAAGGAGCAAATAGGTATAAGCCTCTATCGCATGGTCATCACCCTCAGGACTTCGACCAAGTACGTGGCCACCAACACGATAGAGGTGAGGCGGTGGATTTTTGATTATTTCTTCTCGAGGTGGACGTGGACTTTCGCAGTAGCACAGCTTTAGGCTGTCAATGCTGCACAGGGTGCAACAAATGCTTCAATTCGAGTGTGCGCAACAATGCCCGGTGACCCTGGGGATAACTCGGAAAAAAAAAGAATAAAGTAACTGAAAAAGCACAGAGTCGTTCTGAGTTGGTGACCCCCTAGGCGGGAAGGTGCATTTCGTGGCAAAAGGTGGACAAATACCCTACCCCGTGGAGGTATTTCAGAAAGAGCACGGAATTCTATTAGAGTAGTGGGAAATATTATAAACAGGGTGGGCAGGGATTAAAACGGGAATATCAACCAGGGCTGGTCACTCAGGAGGGCACAATAACAATTGTGGACCTATCGGTGTGTTATAGCGCTCTTATAACAAAAAGAGAAGACCAAGTAAACAGGTGTACCCAGGAAATTAGGAAGGGTTAAAAAGGGGATGGGAAAAAACTATTGTAAAAGGGTAGAACTATATATGTACAGTAAGGTTTCAGGAAGAGAGGAAGAGGTTAGAGTGGCCGCACCCGCTTGAAAACATCTGAGGTTAGTTATATAATCGCGTAGATATAATCACGTAAGGGGGTGCATGAGATCATATATTACTGATAATGAGCGACAAACACGACGTAAGAGCAATAGTGTAAAAGTACGTTAAAGTAGAAAGTACAAATTATAAAGGGAGTATGAGTTGGAGGAGTTGGAAGTAGCGAAAGTCCAACAAATTTCCGTAAAAAACCAGTTGCAACCGCAATCAAGATAGCTCAGGTAGGGATATCAGTAACAGAAACAAGGCGAAACCACAATCAAGATAGTTCAGGTTGGAACATTAGTAACAGCATTAACTAATATAAAGTAAAGGAGAGGAAAAACATGGGGAAGGGGGGTTCGGGGAAGTAATCAGTTTCTGAGTTTTACAGAAGGTCTACCAGGGCACGAGTGACAGCAGGACAGGGGAAGATGCAGATCGCGATCACGGCAGAGAACGAAGACGGAAAAAGGATTAACTGATCAAGAGGAGTCAACACTGAGCACGAGATTTCACCATCGAGGAAGCACTTAAACTGCATATATGTTTGCATATATGCAGTTTGAACAGATCACATGTATGAAGAACGACATGTTGATTCATAACTGAGCTTTCACATATTCGTTTATAAAAATACCGCTAATTGCCTCCCCTCCCTTGGCTTGGTTTGCCGTGATAGATCTCTCTTCTTTCTTCTTTCTTTCTTCTTTTCCTGTCTCTTAAAAACCCTTTTAGACCTCAGTCCAGTTTGTTTATTTTTAATTGGCGTCACTCGTCATACGTATGTGGTACGGGTTGGGCTGTTATTTTACTTTATAGCCCTTTATTTTGTATGCCTGTCTCTCGAAAAGAGAATTAATTAAAACTAGTTAAAGCTAGGACCCGCTGTAGTTAGCTACTACACGGGTCAACAGGGCACAGGATACACGCAATGTGCTACAGAGGACTGAGCATCACACAAGTTCACAAAAAAAAGGTCCACAGCACTGAAGGCTCTTTACAGTACTGGCCACGGCACAAAGTCCAGACACCAGAGTTCACGCATGGGAGTCAACACACACATCAGTTCTACTCTGTACGTATGTCTATGTCCGCACAGAGAGGCATGCTCAGCCAGGCTGCCTGAAGTGTGCCTCGGCCTCTGAACGTGCAACTCCCTTCCCTAGACAACACGCAAGTGTTACACCTTATTAACAAGGCACTACACATTACTGCACGGTGTTATTGGCGACCATGAAGCGAGTCGACAAACGCAGGAGGATAGATTCTTCCCCCAAGGCCACCAGCAGGTAATCTACGGTCATTCTACGAACGCGCCACAACAGGGGGAACATAGCACGCTGAGGTCGTGCCTCCAAGGCGGCACACCTCACTGGCGCCAAACAACAAAAGTACCCACACAAAGCAGAAATCTGACGAACGGATCTCTCGATTTCGTGTGGGCTCCCAGCCTAAGGTCAAACATCCTGCTGAGTAGAACCCAGAATGTGGCGGCCACACGACACTCAAATAGAGCATTCTCTAGAGTCTCAGTGCGCCCGCATTGCGGGAACCGGGCAGAGCGCACCACACCAAATGCTCCCATGCGGTCACACGTCGGCAGTGCTTTCCAGCCACGCAGCCAACCGAAATCACGAACGTCTGCAGGAAGCACCGCTAACGTTAACAGTTGCAAGCGCGCCCCGCGAGACTTCTCTTTTTGCCGGTCATCCAACTGCCCAATAGCCCATTTCTCGCTAATCTCATTTGCGGATGCAGCTCTGCCTTTGACTCGATTCAGCTACCCGACCAAAGTGAAACAGGAGCTGCGCAGTTGCCTTATATGCCCAGAGCCAAATCTAAACGTCTTAAGTCCAGTGTCAATGTTCATACTTTTCCACATTGTTGAACAAGAACAAAACATTACACAAGTGGGAGGCAGCAAATCAATACATAAGTGATATTTGCAGTGTTCCTTTATTTAAAAAAATATGGTTGCTTGGTTTTTACGAGAGCAAATGAAATACTACATCAACTGCAGAAAACCGTCGCCCGATGTTGCTCGCGCTTCTATAGCTCGTGGCGGCATTTAAGAAACCAAACGGCAACAGTAACGAAAGGTTTCACTAGATAGGTTCCACGTTCCACTTGAAACGCTCGTCGGGTAGGGCAACGTGGTTCTATAAATGTTGGAGTAGGGTGCCTCAATTCACGCGCGTCTCCGCCGTACTGCAGCGCTGGCATCGAGACAACCGCCTTGGAACAATGGAACGCGGTAAATTTAAATTGACTTCAGCAAGCTCTAGAGTGTTATCTTGGGAGAAACGAGACGGGAGCGGAACAGCATGATAGGTTAGCGGGAAAGAAGCATTTACTTGGCAGGGGCGCCAGTCGACTGTCGTCTTTCGGCGGCATTTGCAACGAAAGGAGCAGATACGCGACCGTTTTTTCCTTTCTCCGCGTTACCGCGGGTATAAAAAGGGCGCCCTTGCTGAGGTTTAACCATTTGCCTTGGAATGTCGTGATGTAACAAGGACATCTGTCCCGGAGAGCATCATCATTGGCGAACAGCGTCTCCGAAGAGCCCAACGAGCTCCCGGGTCTTGAATCACTGTGTTTGTCATCGGTAGTCCTGGATACACCGAAGCGACGCTTCATAGGTAGCCGAATCGCTTCCGTAAGGAGGTGCATCATTCAGCCCGGTGGGTGAATATCGTGGGTCTTTCATGGCTTACATGTGCATCTATGTTTAGTTAACTCCTCTATTTTTGAACTTTCATTGTTAACGCTCCTTGTTCGCCTCATTCTGGTTCGCTCCTTGTTCGCATCCTTTAACTCGCTCGCGTTTGTTCTGTTCTTTAGTTACCTCATATCCGTGTTCATACTCTTGGACCGTTACCATACTCCGCCGGTTGAAATACGATTTCCTATTTGTTGTTGTTCCAAATTCAAGACTCTGTCTCAACCTTTCCGCTCTTGTCGGAGAAAGCCAGGCATAACATGGCCACCCCCTCGTTTCAGGTGCCCTGTAGATTCGGTGCGGTTCTTCCAACACCCGAGTTGACTCCCCACATCGTGACAGCGCACGCTCCCAGGGAAACGGGGACAAATACCAAGAAAATAAGGCACCTACTAACGGTGTCAAACCGCATAACCTATGTTTGGTATGTTGTGCCTGATATTTTCAGCGGTGTCATGTAACCATCCGAATTAAAAACCTATGTCCTCATCCAACTGCACCATTAAGTTATTTTCTGGTTAAGTACGTCGCCTTCATTGGACTAAAAAAGGCGATTGAAAGTCAATGCCATGGAAGCATCAATAACGTGAAGGTCAGCTCCACGCGTACTGGCGAGCAGACCGAGGCTTTCTGCATTTTCCCCTACGCGCAGTTCAATTTTCTTGAGTGCCGACCTATTTCAATCCGTCATCTAACACCCCACTTGCGCGTCCTCTCGCACGTAGGTGTGAGGGGTGAAAACGGGGGCCACGCAAATACACGATACACGGTTTGGCAGGAGACAGCGGTTGGTGGCGCCGGACACAGACCAAAATGGGCCATAAAATGTGCACATAAAATAACTGGCTCCCCCGGAGCGTCTATTTTCCTCCCTTCCACAATCGCCAAGTGCGACGAGCCGGAAACACGGGCGCCCGTTGCTTCGAGCTGGGGGCACGCGTCCGAGCGGTGTGGGAGCTTCCGAGAGGCGAGCGCACGCCCCAACACTAACGTTTTCGCGGGAGCACCGACGAACGCGTGCCGTCGACGGCACGTGCGCGCTACGCGGCGGCGCCTCCCCCGCCGGTGTCTCGAGTCGGCGCCTCCTCGACAGGGCGATGAGCGATTGCGCCAAGCCTGCCGATCGGGGACGCCTAGCTACGGGCCGGTGATCAGATGAGGGAAGAGCGCCGTCACGCCCGGCGGGGCCGCCAAAGATAATCCTGCAGATGCGACGCGTGTAGGCCTCTCCCTCTGTCTCCTTATTCGGTAAGCGCGATGGCCATTTTAAGGAACTGCCTCGCTCACGTAGAGGTGTAACTGAAAGAAACGGACCAATCCCACGCGTGAGTGCGAAGCTTCGATTGCATGCCGTTTCGGATTCGTTCCTAACGAAGGGCTTTTTCCAAGCATTTCTTGGGACCGCACAACTAGACCCGTTACTGTCACGAGTCGTTTCAATTTTGACTGCCGGCGACTGAACCGCGCGCGGCCGGTGGCGCTTCGGTCGGCGACGCGCGATGGTTCGGTCGGGGGACAAAGCGCGGTTGGTGGCGCCTCCGTCGCCGCCCCAAAACCTCACGAGATGAACGCTACCAGGCGTTCTTCGCTTAAGAGCTACATAGCAGTCTGTGCTCTGCCCTGCTGCTTCTGCGATTGCTAGATGCGCTGCGGAAATCCTTCGAGGGGCGTAGTATTTTCGGAAGAAGTCGTTTTGCATCTAGAAAAAACTGAAGTGCGAATGCGAAGAAACCATCAACTGTCAGTGCTGCAACACGATATGCTTGGCCTGCTCTTTCGTCAAAGAGACAAAGGCCATTCAGGGAGCTCTTTGCGGAAATATGTGTAGGCTACTCAACTGAAACCAGGGGGAAAATATAAAATTGGCCGCGTGAAAATTCTGAGGGATACGTGACACGCACGAAATAGGGCAACCACGATAGCACATATGGCTTGAACCACCGGTGTCTTCCAGTTTCTCTCTCACGTCATGCCCCTTTCTACTCTAATCCAATGCAAAACAGCCAAGCAATTTACGCGCCTATAATCTTCAGCATCCTCTTCCATTAGGCCTTCCACGGTCTGGTGCAACCGTTCTTCGTCGTCTCTGGCAGGTAGTTTTGCTCACAAGGGCATCCTTACTCTTATTTGGTCGGAATGGCAGACAATCAGGCGTGTGAAGCCTGTGACACACCAGAGACCATACGCCATGTTCCATGCGAGTGTCCACGTTTTCCATCGGAAGGAAGGGAGCTCACCCCAACATTACGGAAGCTAGACTCTCGACAGCCGTTCTCTGAGCCTGAGGAGAAAATCCTCGGCCACTGGCCTCTACGCACAACGCGACAAAGGCGCGCCTGTGCTTCCTCAAAGCGACGGACTTGTTCAGAAGACTGTGGCACAAAAGACTCCTTTATGAACTTAGTGAGCTCATTTGTCTATAGTGACCTAACCCTGGGCACACCTCTTTACGCTGTGCCTTACCTTTCGCCTTCTTTTTCTATTTTGTTCTGTTTTTTGCCCGTGTATAGGATACAAAACTAGGCCATAGCTTGGTTAACATGCCTGCCTTTCCTTTAGCGTTCTTCCTTCCTTCGCCCCATTCAGTGCGTCTTCACAGTCTGGTAAGTTCGTTATGCTTGAGTAGTTTCGCCCTGACCCAGGGGGGCTCAGATCTTTCAGTTGCGAGCGGTTTTTTATGCTTTATTCATTTTCTACGCCTTTGCCACTTGCCCAGTAGACATGCCACAGGGCAGATAGACAATTACCTCGGTTCCACGGGAGGAGACTGGCCGCTTGCGAGGCACAGCGGGTAGCGCGCTCGTATGATGATCAATTCCGATCCAATCAAGTTCCATGCAAGCAAATTTTGTGCTCATCACACAGCATGCCGTGCGTCGTAGCAACCGCTGTGTCTACAGCAACGCGCGACACGCGCACATCACCCAGTCACAGCGGCGTCTACAGCAGCCCCACGCCTATGTAATCTGGGGCACTTCAAATTCACCCAATAGTGCCTTCTAAACAATGGGGGTCACGTTCCGCCACAACTGACTCGCAGCCGTCAACTCTATCTTTCCGCATAGAAAAAACATTATGTTTTTGTGACGCAGCGGATAACGGGATCACTTGATCATCAAAGGGTCCATGGTTCAAAACCGCCCAGTGGAAACGAATATTTCTTTCTCAGACTGTCATCAATCAAGACGAGCAGGATGGACGTGGTCACGAATCGCCTGACCAATAGCCTAGCATATTTAAAAGGAAAAACAAAACTCCGCCGGTTGGGTAGGCAACTAAGGGGCGAAGAGGCTGGATGGGCTGACTGCAATAAAACGGCCGTGCTGTTTATAAACGAACAAAAAGGGAAAAAAAGAGAAAAAGCGCCAGGTCACGGACCTTCATATGCAGCAGCGTACCCCCCAATCCCAATGTAGATTTCGCGCTAAAGTACAACATGAGAGTTTTTCTGTAGCAAGTAACATGTCATGCATGGCTATCAGGAGACGCGGGTCCATATCGTCCCCGCATTCCCGTCGTCATCCGGATC
Source organism: Haemaphysalis longicornis (assembly GCF_048455015.1). Lineage (NCBI taxonomy): Eukaryota > Metazoa > Arthropoda > Arachnida > Ixodida > Ixodidae > Haemaphysalis > Haemaphysalis longicornis. The sequence goes on along the minus strand of NW_027526203.1, from coordinate 119,772,916 downwards.
ATCGGGACCCCCTGTTCCCTGATGAGGCGGCCACCGACCCGTGGGCTGACGGCACGCTGCTCCCCGTACGAGGCAATCAACGCTGTCACGCAGTGATGGTAATTGGACAGTAGACCCCTGTCCCCACTGAGGATCAATATCCCCCTTATTCCATTCATGAAAGGCATGTCTTTTATTGACCCTTTCCGTGATTTGCCCTGATGGTTGCTCAGAACAATTTTAGGTGCACCCTGGCCCTAAAATCGACGTTCACCTCCTCAAAGCTGTACTTTTTTTTCTTTCGGACAATCGCATGAAGCTTTTTTAATGCTTGAAGGGAAGGTAAACAGGCTTCAGATTTAAAAGAAAAGTTGTTCTGGCGTACGAATTATTTTCGCTATACTCGCAAAAGAAGCGACACAATGCGCCAACAAAAGTGGTTCGAAGCTCCGCCCCATCTGGCCGCGTGAAGCAAGCAGAGCGAAGAGCAGAATAGAAAACTGGCCGGTATACGTCGCAGCTGGACTTCCGTCCAGAGCCACTAACTCTCGTCGCCGTGTATTTCCTAGAGGCTGGCCACAGGTAGAATGCTACTCGTTTTGTCGTTGTTGTTGCTGCTGTTGATAGCACTTTTGTAGGATTTTTACGTTCAGAAAGTATGTACAGGTGCCGTCATAAGTAACTGGAACAAGCATTCGTCAGCATCACAAAATATTTATCTTACTGGCTTTATGACAGCCATTACCGGTTTACAGTAGGCTCTTTCTATTCGGGAAGACTCCTTTAACGCACACCAATGCAGCCATGCAGTTTCCAAAAGAAGAAATTTCTGTAAATTTACGAGACCACGTCCCAATTACTTTTGGCGGTACCTGTGCGAACGCCAAACCGGACATCTTTTACCCAGCCGTGTTCGTCAGCCGTTATATATGACTCATGCCGGGACGTTTTATAGCATACGGAAGCGACATCCGAGGTGGCCGTGCTGGATGACAGTGAATATTCTGTCCTACGTGGGATGCTTTGTAAAACGATCGAACACGTTTGTTTAGTTCGCAGCATTTAAGCGCCCGCTACACTGGTTTGGCGCAATCGCCGGCCTCGTAACCGAGCGAACGACCGGAACACCGAAGACAGAAGGAAAACGGAGGGGGAAAGTGTGTGTGGGGGAACGGGGGGAGGGAGAGGGGAAAGGCGGCAAGCCGAGGCGGCGCGAGACGCTCTGCGGTGGCGACGCGTTACGAGATAACCGACAGAACGAAGACGGCACCGAATATGATCCCGCAGGTAAGCGGAGGATGAAAGTATGGCGGAAATGTGAGGTGTAAGGCAGTATGCCGCGGCCGCGTCACAGAAGCCCAGCACGCGCTGCGTGATGCACGTACAGGGTTGTCCACTCTTGGTGGGAACACGGCGCAGCGTCGCCGTGCTGCGCAGAACGCCACCGCACAAGCCACCGCCGCCCATCGAAGCTAAGCGAAGCAAGCGCACAGGGGCTTGGAAGCGGGGCTTTGTGTCGTCGGCTAACTTCCCAGGAGTCCCGATTCTGGTGTGTGGAGACTTTAATGCCCCGCATGGATCCTGGGGCTACCCGAGGAACAGCTCTAGAGGTCAGCTGGTTGAAGACACATTTAGGGGGGCGAATTTTCAACTCCTAAATGATGTTCTCAGCCCCACTCGTCGGCAAACACACCCTCGCACACCGTCTTACTCTCCGGATCTGACTTGGTGGCTTGGGCACGGTGCGCCCTCATGGCACTTGGAGCTCGACTGCTGGGCGAGTGATCACCATCCCATTTATATTAGGCTTGCTGCAGGACCGGTGCCGCGACTTCGTCGACGCTGCCGGGTCATCGATTGGGATGAGTTCAGAACACAGCTCTTCCCCCTCGAACAAGAGACTGATGACCTGATTTCTATCTTACAAAGCGCACTGCACGCATCAACGCACATCTCTTGGGTAGATGAAGCCCGACCTACGCCTGACCTTCATCTGCTTCGATTGTGGGCCGCCCGCCGACGCGCGGAACAGACTGCAGCCCGCCAACCGTCATCTGAGAGTGCCAAGATCCACCTTAATCACCTGACAGCCCAAGCGCGAAGACATGAACGACGTCTTTCCAGGGCTCGCTGGATGGATTGGTGTGCTTCACTCGGTCCCTCAACAAACACAGCCTCGATATGGCGCACGTTTCAGGCAATGGAACAAGGCCGCAAGCCGCAGAACCCCTTGGACAATGCTTACCTAGCATCGAGTCTCTCCTTGCAAGAATTTGCGGATGAGGCAATGAAGGCTTTTTCCCCCAATTATGACACGCCTCCTCCTTCCTTTGGGGGACCTTCACCCCTTCCCCCTGAGGCAGGCCGACCCCTTACCATGGAAGAGGCAGCTGGTCTTGTTTCCCCCTTCACCATGGCGGAATTATTGGCAGCTATCGACTCAGCAGGAACACATAAGGCACCGGGCCCCGATGGCATACAGTACGAAGTGTATAAGAACTGCACAGAGAAGTATCTCCAGGTCATACTGACACTATAAACGAAGCTTGGGCCTCTGGATGCGTACCCACTTTCTGGAAGCACGCAGAAATCATAGGCGTCCCGAAAGCAGGAAAACCACCGGATAGACTCAGCAATCTACGGCCGATTGCTTTGACATGTACCTTATGCAAGCTGGCTGAGCGTATGCTAGCATCAAGGCTCACGTGGTGGCTTGAGGGCATGGGTTGGTACCATCCCTCTCAGATCGGCTTTCGGCCCCACATCGGCGCAGAGGACGGCCTTGGAGCGTTCTCTACTTCCGTACTCATAGGAGGACGCTCTTGTCGTATTCGTTCTGTTCTTGCCCTAGATGTGAAGAAAGCGTACGACAATGTGAGCCATCAAGCAATCCTACAGATACTGCGTTGGCTTGGGTGCCCGGCGCCTGTGGTGTTCTTTATAGAGTCGTTTTTAACACACCGCACATTTTCAATTAGAGTCTCAGGACAGGCGGTTGGCTCCTTTTCAACATGCCGCGGGGTACCACAAGGATCGGTCCTGGCACCCATACTGTTCAACCTTGCCCTTCTCCCGCTCGCTTGGACAGTAGGGGCATTGAAAGATCTAAAATGCCTCATCTATGCGGATGATATCACGCTCTGGTCGACACTTCCAGACATTGCGGATCAAGAACACGCTCTTCAGAGTACTTTAAATATGGTTGACACGTGGTGCAAACGCGTGGGACTCATGCTATCCCGAGATAAGACAGTGTTACTTATCGTCGCCAATCGAAGGGCTCGACAAAAACTGCAAAACCGACCCATTTTACTAAATCTTGATGGCGAGCCAGTGACGAAAGTTACTTGTCACCGCATCCTTGGCCTGGACGTTGCGGCCTCCGGCTCAGCTACGCCATGGCTCCGGGAAGCTCGCCGGCGCGCCCTTCAACTGCTACATCTAGTTCGCCGGATTTCCATGAAATCGGGAGGAGCTCGCACAGAGATGGCTCGGCTTCTCGTACGTGCAATCCTGCAGCCACGTATCACGTACCAGGCTCAGTTTCAGTACATGACAAGGGCGGAATGGGATCGTCTAGAGGCCATCAATAAAGAAGCCATGAGGACTATTACCTGCCTTCCTCGCTTAACGCGCATCTCCACACTACAGGAAGAAGCTGGCCTTAACACGATAGATGAGTTGGTTCACCAGCGGCGACAGGCACGATCTCTTAAAGCGCAGGTGTACACATCTGTGGCTGCGTTAAGGTGGTATATGGGCCTCCAAACTAACACGCCACCAGATCCCTCTCCAGAACCCCTTCCTTGGACCCGAATATTAATTACTGACTGCAAGCCTCTGGGTCGGTCAAGCCGTGTTGCGCCGCAACTCTCATCCAGTGCTGGCCAAGATACGTTTTACGTCGACGCCAGTATTTCAGGAAGCCTTATTACCACAGCCGTCGTAAACCCAGCCATGCAGTTTTGTCAAACCTGCCATTACTACGCCCCTCAGAGGCCCCCGTCAACACTTGCTGAGCTCAAAGCGATTTTCGACGCCTTGACGACTATAGAGTTGCTGAGGCCAGACCAATCGCAGCCTGTCAACATCTTTACAGATTCAATGCAAGCAGTCCGAGACCTCCGGAAAGTACTTCATCAAGTGCCCATGCCCCAAACCATCCACGCGAAGGCTGCGGCCCTAAGTTTCAGAGTGAAGATTACTTGGGCCCAGAGGACATCGACCCCTGGACAGCAACAGGCGGATGCGGCGACCCGTATACCTCCAACGACGCATCCACTGCCCTTATTTCCAGTTGACGCAATGTCAAAGTTGGCCACCGACAAAGAAGACCTTCGGCGCTCCACACGCGCACTTATTCCACCGTGTGGATCAAACCTCCCTGGTGGGCTCACCCGCCGTGAGGAGGTGGCGCTACGAAGGATTCGCGTCGGGGCTGCTCTTACACCAGCTGTCACCCACACCTGGCCCCCGGATCGACGGGCTCCGTTTGGCCGGACATGCCCATTTTGCACCGCGTCGGCATCGACCGCAGACATTCACCATCTTCTGTGGACTTGCCGTGGCCTCCAACGTTCTCGACAGCAAGTACTACATAGTGTGGGACTCAACCCAGGCCGACCTCCCGACTACAGACGCTGGCTCTTTGGGCCGTATCACCGGAGCCTTTTAGACTTTCTTAGTGAAAACTTCCTGTTTATGTACATTTAAACACACTCGCCTCCACCGTTTTATGCTGCAGAGCAAACTTTCGCAATTAAAAAAAAAAAGTGAGGGAGCGCGCAAGTATAGGCACGCTTCTAGCGTCTTAGCGTGTTGGGAGAAAGCGCTTTTCATTCAGTGCTGCGCGTTGTGTAGTTTCGGCGTACAACTGAGCGCTTCCTCTTTTCAGTGCCTTACATACAGAATGATCAAAATTAAGTCGACAGATTTTTCAAAAATTAGGCGCTTAGATGTACGTGAACACCACCTCTACAGTGAGGTTATACGCCCAGGAGGACACATAATTAGGTGGTAATTATTGATGTCGGTGGCTTAATTTACTAACATTGAATAATGAACTTTTTAGCGGCTGCAGTAAGCAGGCATGTTTGTATTGAAAAATTAGACGCAATCGTGTTTCTACGCAGTTTCATTTGACAGAATTCTTTTAGCGCATCTGTACTCCATGATATAGAACTGCGAAGTTTAATTACCATTTGTATGATTACGCATACAAGCCAGCGAAGACCGGCGCAAAGCTTCTCCCTTTTGTTCTGCGCTTCAATAGCGGTTCCGTGTACATCAGATTGCTATAACGCCAGCCAAGACTGAAAGGATGCCAGTTCTCTCTTTTGCCTGCCTCCAGCCCGTTGTCAAATTAGACACCGTGCACAGCAGACGCGTCACAAAAAGGAGGTGCTTTTCACAGAACTTACAGAATTTCACAGAAATTCACAGAACTTAGGTATCACTCCCGCCTTTCGGCTCTTTTTGGTTGCAACGCGTTTCAAGAACCGAACTTTTACTGAAAAGCCGCCTTTTCGCGAACTTGATGGTCTTTTCCTCCCTCCGAATTGCTGAGGGCATGCTAGCTGGATTACTGGACCCGGCGGCCACGACAGTTAAAATTGCGAGCATGTCTTCAAAAAAGCAATCTTTTCGTTCCCTGGCAACAGAACTCATCACCTACGAACCGACACCTACGAACCAGTGGAGACGGGCGACTACAACCAGACAGGCAGGCCTAGCACCTCAAAACTTAAGTCCCGAACTGACACCGCGCTCACACGTTTTAGCGCGCGGTGAGGGCGAAAGAAACCGTGAACTGTGGCTACTCTTGCCTCCTGGTGTCAGCTTACACAAGCAAAAGCTGAAATGTGTGCCACGTTAGCCATGGGATGGCTTAGGCGCTCTATTTATCATCAACATTATGACAAATTTTGTTGGTGGCGATTCTAGACGTTTTCGTAGCTGTTGGCTCCTCAAAGTAGTGCTAGCATTCTGTCAATTAGTCCATTTTTCCGGCCGATTTTCTTCGCCTTCATTACATAGAGGTCGCAAGCACATGGGCTTCAGGCGATGGGGAACTGAAAATCTCCGTTAAATACAGGAATTCGTTACTTCGTTACATCCAGGTTTAACTGTACATGCATTTAACTGGGATCGTGACACTGAAAAGAGGAAGCGCTCAGTTGTCGTACGCCGAAACAACACAACGTGGCGCAGTGAGTGAAGTGCCCTTTCCCATAACGCGGCCGCCGGCAGCCGATCGCGGAGGCCACGGCTTGCGCCGCTTAGCTTCGATGCGCGGTCGCGGCTTGTGCGCTGCCGCTCCACCGAGCACGGCCATGCTTCGCCGTGTCCGCACCAAGAATGGACGACTGTGTAGATCAGTCCTTCGGCATCCTGTTCCTTGCGTGGCCCATCCGAACCACGTGAGACTTGCGCGGGAGGTTCATACACAATTGACAACAACATTCTCGGTGGCGGCGACGCGCTGCACGATAACGGCAGAGTAGCGCGCGCCGCCGTGCGTTCGCTGATCACGCGATCACTTCCTGAGAGGCAGCAGCTATGCGCCTTTACCGAGAAGACTGCAGTTCGCGCTGAGCACAAACTTCGCATTAGGGAGTATAGTAACCATCAGCCATCTTTTTTTTTGTTTTTTTGACAGTGGTGAACATGAATATTCATATCTGATGCTAGAAATCTGATACCCACCTGATACCTATTTTTTAAACGAGTCGGTTTTCCTTCACAGCATGGCTTAGAATTGTGTTCAAAAACCCAGCTCTTAGCTTACCTAAAAGGAGGTTCCAGCCCTGATAAAACTGCTCTCTCTGCTAATAGGTAAATCGTAGTCATGCAAAGAGCACCAAGACCGCAACATTACTTCTTTTGCAAGCATGCATGCTGCAAAGAGCTAATAAGGAGTTTTATAATTGGGGGGGGGGGGGGGGGGGGACGCTCTGGGTTCCCCAAGCGGCTTGGGGCGCCGTAGTGCGTATGCGCAGAACGCAAGCCATCTTTGGGGTCTTGGGTTTGCGTTGAGCACGCACACTATTTTACCGCATTAGCGGGCGCCCCAAAAGCTGTTCCCAAAAGGAGCTTGCGTTCCTTGCGTCCCTCTCGCAGTCAACGGCTGAAGCGAAAGCTGCGGCTCGGTTCTCTGATCAACTTTGTGGACTACGACGATCACTGAGCTAAATTGGTAGATTTCACGCTTCGTTTGGAAGAAATAGATAAAGCAGGAAATCATGAAACGTTTTCTGCCCTCGGAAATGGTGAGCACACATGCCGGCCGTGCCTGCCAACACGCCTCCGCGCCTGCCCGCACGGCTCACGAACCGGCTCGAACCGACGCAGAAGACGGCAGCAACAGCTTGTCACCGCTCTTCCAAATCAATCTGATCACGAAAAAGAAGTTCCACATGCGAGAAAGTAGATGTCAGGGTTATAAAAAATGGTGCTAGGAATTGATTAATTTTTAACGCGGCGATCAGATATCTGTCGGTATGCTAAGCCAACATTTCGCTATGTTCCCACCCCTGGAGGATCGACCCGGCATCACGGTGCGCCGTTCGGCGAGCGGGCGAAGGATGCCGCTACCGGCCCGGAATAATCAAAATAGACCACGGCAGGTGTCTTGATAACCTACTTCTGAAATGGCACTCACCACAAAAACAGTTCCACATGGTATTACTGGGATGGTAGTGTGGCGAAAAGTTGTATTGGGGATTGTCATTCGCAATTGTAGAAAATAGCGGTGATCAAAGCCCCCTCGATGCTAAGGCTAAAGTTCTCAACACCCTCAAGTCAAGGCAGTTGCGAGCTGTTGGGGTAGACCCTCTTCTAAAACTCGCTGCGCGCGAACTCATTGCGTCTGGGTTCTCCTAACTCATTCATCATCATCATCATCATCACCAGCCTATCTACGGCCACTGCAGGGCAAAGGCCTCTCCCATTATTCTCCAATTACCTCGGTCCTGTGCCAACTGTGACCAATTTATCCCCGCAAACTTCTTGATCTCATCTGCCCATCTAACTTTCTGCCGCCCCCTGCAACGCTTGCCTTCTCTAGGGATCCACTCTGTTACTCTTAATGACCAGCGGTTATCTTGCCTTCGCATTACATGCCCTGCCCACGTCCATTTCTTCTTCTTAATTTCTACTAATATGTCTTTAACACCAGTTTGCTCTCTGACCCACTCCGCTCTCTTCTTGTCCCTTAATGTTACACCTATCATTTTCCGCTCCATTGCCCGCTGAGTCGTTGTCAATTTAAGTTGAACCCTCTTACTGAGCCTCCAAGTTTCTGCCCCGTAGGTGAGTACCGGTAAGATGCAGCTGTCATACACTTTCTTCTTCAGCGACAATGGTAGGCTGCTATTCATTATCTGAGAATGTCTGCCGTATGCACCCCACCCCATTCTGATTCTTCTAATTATCTCTGCCTCATGGTTGGGATCCGGGGTCACAACTTGGCCTAAGTAGATATATTCGCTTACCACTTCCACTGCCTCGCCACCTATCTCAAACTGCTGTGCTGTCCCGATGTTATTGATCATTACTTTAGTTTTCTGCATATTAATTCTCAGGCCCACGGTTCTACTCTGTTCGCCCAGTGCGGAAAGCATGCTTTGCAATTCGTCCCCCGAGTTACTTAGCAAGGCGACGTCATCAGCAAATCTGAGGTTACTGAGGTATTCTCCATTAACCCTTACTCCCACCTGTTCCCAATCTAACAATCTGAATACTTCTTGTAAGCATGCTGTGAATAACATTGGAGAGATTGTGTCTCCTTGTCTGACACCCTTCCTTATAGGTATTTTACTGCTCTCCCTATGGAGGATGATGGTAGCTGTAGACCCACTGTAGATATCCTCTAGTATTCTTACATAATGCTCATCTACCCCCTGGTTCCGTAATGCCTGAATGACTGCTAGGGTTTCGACCTAGTCAAATGCTTTCTCATAATCTATGAAGGCTATATATAGGGGTTCAGTATACTCAGCGCACTTCTCTATCACCTGATTGATCGTGTGAATATGGTCCATTGTTGAATAACCTTTACGGAACCCTGCTTGTTCTTTAGGTTGACTGAAATTTAAGGTTGCAGAGATTCGGTTAGCGATTACCTTGGTAAATACCTTGTAGACGATTGACAGTAAGCTGATCGGCCTGTAATTTTTCAAGTCCTTCATGTCGCCTTTCTTATGGATTAGGATGATGTTCGCGTTCTTCCAAGATTCCGGTACCATTGCGGTCATTAGGCATTGCGTATACAGGTTTGCCAGTTTTTCAAGTACAATTTCTCCGCCATCCTTCAAGAGGTCTGCTGTTATCTGATCCTCACCAGGTGCTTTGCCCCCTTTCATTTCTTTAAAAGCCTTCCTTACTTCTTCGGTCGTTACTGGTGGGATGTCTATCTCCTCTGAACTGCTGTCTCGTTCGGCATTATCCTGTATGTCCCGGCTACTGTACAGATCCCTATAGAACTCCTCAGCCACTGTGACTATTTTATCCCTATTTGTGATGACATTGCCTTGCTTATCCTTAAGTGCATACATCTGATTTTTCCCCACGCCAAGACGTCTCTTCACTGCTTTCAGGCTACCTCCGTTCTTTACAGCGTATTCGATCCTCTCCATATTATACTTCCGTATGTCAGCTGTCTTACGCTTATTGATTAACTTCGAGAGCTCGGCTAGTTCTATTCTGTCAGCTGCGGTAGAGATTCTCATGGTTTGCCGTTTCCTGATTAGATCATTGGGGGCCCCCAATGTCGGGTTCCCCTATTCTAAACTTGCCTAATAATTGCCTGGAATGGTAAAACACCACTCCGAACCACCAAAGTACTGTAAGTTCGGGACTTGATGTCGGTGTTTTATTTCTTGGCCGAAGATACGCTGCGTCATCTTAGGGGCTATTTATGATGTGCGCCTGCGTATTATAACATGGGATGCTGTGGTGTCCGTTTAATATCACCTTTGCTCCAGAGATATTCGTTGGTAGAAAACAGCCCAAACAACAATGGCCCAGAAGTCACGATGAAACTGAAAAAAAAAGTAGGAGCGAAAAGTGCCTTTGTCCTACTAGGGGTAGATGCTTCAATCTAGGTATGGTGATTTATTATCACAAATCATTGGCAATCGTCACCAAAAGTTACGTAACTACAGTCCAACTGCGTTGTACGGCTGCTGTCTGCAATAATGAGGTGGCCGTATATTACGCTGTATTATTATTACAGCCGAATCCCAACGCACATGTGAAATCAAGCCCCACTAGAGCCTCCGTAGGCACCTGCAGTATGCTACAAGAAGAAATTCAAGTCAAACAAGAAGACGCCACTGATCGCACAACTGCAGGAACCGAAGAGGCACCACAGCGCCGCTTCTAAAATCACGCTCCCGCACGCGAGTGTGTGCGAGTCACCAAGGAGGTTAGCGCATCAAGATACAAGACACACGACATCAAGATACAAGACACACGACAGAAAACAGACAGGACGGGTGTGTGTGGGAACGGGGTGGGGAGGGCGGGCAACGAACAAGGGAAATTGGGCTGTAGAGTCCGTTTTTTGGCTTATGCATGTACCGGTAACACAAGTACTCTTCCGCATAGACGTCTGTAGCACACGAGGGCCATATTTTCGCGCATAGCACGTACTTGCATTTTGCTGGTACGTTGTTCATAAACGCCTCTCAATCTGAGGCAAAAACGATTACTTATATATTAACAAAAATCTGAGGCAGTACTTAATGTTAACTTAAGCAATAAAAGGCCCTATGCTGGTGGTCCAGTTTAGACGTGTTCCAATGAAGCACTCCAGCCGACGTCACAAAGTAACTCCTTTTCGGTTATTGCTCGTGTAATGAAAATTGAAGCTCCACGATACTTGAACCAACAGGTCGGGAAGTTCGAAAATGAAACTGCAAACGCTGAACTGCGAGCTAAATCGCGGAAAAGGCAAGCGCCGCTACAGCGCGATCGTTTCCAATGCTTGCGACAGCCAGCCCGATCGAAGGGTGTCCACCGCGTGAAGGGCGCGACCAATTAGAGGCGTCAAAGACGAAGTGCGGGCCTCTTTTAAAACGGGAGTGCGCGTTTTGCAAGATAAATGCGGTTTGACTCAGGTATGATAAATTTCGATGTGATATGCTGAGTCAGCGTGCTACAAGGTATAAACTAGATCACCACTAGCTCAATTTCTTTTGAAAAGCGCGTCACCTTCTCCTGAAGTTAGTGTAGCTACGTTCCGGCCACCTCAAACTTGTGTATCTTGTGTTTTAAAGGACGTTCGACGTAAGCACGTGCGCGTCGCTGGATATTCCCAAGGAAATTGTGGATTCAACGAGGCGAAATTAATTGTCGTTCCTTTCCCTTACCTCTAGAATATATTCGCTGGCAAGGCGAATAACGAGCCCCATCAAACCCGGGAAGTGGTCTCAAAAAAGTGGTGCAAGTAGCTACAGCACTTCTCTGGGAGCTCCACGGAGCCCCGCTGTAAGCTTCTCGCACATTTGCGACTATGCTTGGGCAGGCGTAATCGTCTTCGCGGCGACGGTCCTAGAGAGAACGAGAGAGAGAGAGAGAGAGAGAGAGAGAGAGAGAGAGAGAGAGAGAGAGAGAGAGAGAGAGAGAGAGAGAGAGAGAGAGAGAGAGAGAGAGAGAGAACGGAAAGTAGGAAACACCCTAAAAAACCCTTCTATGTTGTAACAATACATCCAATTCGGAGCTCGTGGGTGGCTCGTGGATGAAAACACCCAAAGCATGATGCATCGTAGAAACTTTCTACAGCCGCAGGACGGCATAAACAAACTTGCATCGCACGTGTTTTCATTTAGCACCCACAATTGTCTTTTTTACAGTTGCAATATGTTCTCCCATTCGTAATATCTATTCTGTCGCATTTCGAGGGTTTTGTTTGCTGCGATTGTTTCGATGATGTTTTATTTAGTTAAAACGAAAACAAGCATACGCTAACCAGAAGAGCCTCATCGAACCTTAATGACCTTGCAATTTTCTTGCAATGCCCTTGCTGCAGCATGCCGTACTTATTTTTTTCAAAATCTGAAATGATTTTAGTTTTTTAGATGCGGCGCACCTGTTGCTCTGAGGCATGTCCCTCCTGCGTCGTCGTCGTCGGCGGCGGCGGCGTCCGTCCGCAGCCCTCCTCCGTTCGCCTCTCCCACAGATGTGTACAACACTCTCACTCCGGCGCATTAGCATAACGACAGCTGGCGCGCTTGGTTGGCGCGCGCTTCGCTGCGTTAACGCAGCGTTAACAGCTGCTCCGGTGCGCATGTGCGCGCATGCGCGCGCATGCGCGACTTTCCTCCGCGGTCTCCTCTCCTTCAAGCGCTGTGAATATAAAGCGGGTATCGCGCTGGGTGGTGGCCGCTAAAACACGTGTACTCTCTCATTTCGCGTATGCATGTGCATGAAAATGTAAAATTGCCTCCTTCGTCCCGTGTATGAGAACATCCGTATGTGATGGAAGGCATCCTACACGTTGACAATACGTTTCACGCGATGTAGAGAATCAACCCAATGGAAACGCCAATTGAACCCCCAGATGCGCCGCATCACACCAGGGTTCCCTCGCGGGGAGATGGAGGCATTTTTTTCTCTCTTGCTTTGTCTGGGCACCGTAGGCATGCTCGAGTGATGCCCCCCAGTACCCCTGCCCCATGGCAAATATAGTGCCATTCCCATCGAATGCCATTCGTTCATAATGACATTTGTTTGCTGCCACACGAGAAAATGTAATGAAATTCCATAAAACTGATATTAGGGACCTAATAAGTCTGCGGAACCAATTCGACTGCGTTCATCCAGCAAATGTATGATCTCGACACCAGAGACTCCGTGGGAATGCCCACCCAAAACAGATTACTAAAGCGTCAGTAGCGTTATAATAGTTTTACATGCGTATAACTTTTAGTGATTCGTTTATTCATATGAAACAACCCGAATAGAGTTTACAAAAACTGCTACTCTCGCTAGCAGGCCAGCCTCAGCAGGTGTGGTGGGCGCCAGCGGCTGTTTGTTTGATGCGCCGTGCTGGTGCGACGGCAGTTGGCGACGCTGAAGTGCTGCAGCGCCACTTGTGCATAAAGTGCATTCAAAAGAGTAGTGAAGGTGTTTCAGCTCTTTCCGCTCAGTTTTTTCAAATATTGAAGTGCTTACTAAAACATTTTCTGTTCGCTAGTTTTTACCAATCGCCACTGCTATCATTTGCAAATGACATTAACTTGATCCGTGTAGCAGCGCGTCAGGACAATGACATTAAGTCAAACGACTGACACTCGATAGGTATATAAGTCATACCGTCATGGGGGTATAAGTCATACCGAGGCCACTGAGCAGCTTTCTTTAATTCGTAGAAATAAATACCATAGAAACGATAACAAAAGCAAAGCAGATACTCGAACAGGCATCCGCTACGACGGGCGAATCACGCAGTGCTGCTTTGTGCCGCCGATGACTTCCAGGCACGAAGAAAATAGTTAAAGGGACCCTGCAACACTTTCGATAAACGCTTTCACTCTTTCCGTCGCGTCTAGAACCACTGAGAAAGCTATAGTTATCGCTAGCACGGAGCAGCACTGCGTGATTTGCTCGTCGAAGCAGATACGCCTTCCATTTCTGCTTTGTTTTTGTGGCTTTATTTTTAAAGTTGCTATCGAAAAGCGTTGATTGCTGCGACTAAAGGAAAACCGGCCAACGGTCGCTACATGGGCTTAATGACGTGATTCGAGCGGCCGAAGAACGTCAAGACCGGGAAAGAGAGAAAAATCGTTTGAGCGAGTTTCCCAGTTATCTGATGGACCTAGAGCAGTAATTCTTGGCTGAGGTACTTTGCGACTTCCTAATCTAAGTACTGGGTGTGTTGGGTGACTGCGTTGTGCAAGCATTTAAAATTTCCAAGAAACTTGAAGAAACTGTCGCAGGGTCCCTTTAAAGCGTTTATCGACTGAGCTACAGCGTGAGCAAACTAAAAAAAAAATCGGGGTTCATGCACCAAACCGACATCTGGGGTGTAAGGCGCTCTCCGTATAGTTGTCCGCAGTGGATTGATTTTTACCCCTTTGCGGTTTTTTACTTGCGCCAGCGGGTACTTCCGTTTTTCGCCTCCAACCTAAGCAAATTAAGCTAGACCTGTTTGACCTGGCCGTAGTTACCCTAACCCAACTTACCTTGACACAATGAAACATTTTCTGGTCTTGATTGATTTATTGTCGGGTCTAACGCGCCGACGTAACTCAGGCGATGAGGCGCGCCGTAGTGGAGGGCTCCGCATTAATTTTTAACACCTGGGGATCTTTAACGTGTGCCGAAATCTCGAACACACCGGCGTTTTCGCTTTTCGCCTCCCTCAGAAAAGCGGCCACCACGGCGGGGAATCGAACCCGCGTCCTCGCGCTCAGCAGCACAACGCCTTAGTCACGGAGCCACCGCGGCGGGTACTTTCTGGTCTAAGATATTGGAACCTAGCGTAGCCCGACCTTGAAATTTTAGCCTTCACATAAGCAAACCCGCAGCCATTTTTGTGGCCACTTCCACTATAAAGTCTGTTGCGTACATGTTTTGCCGGAGACTTGCGGGGAAAAAAAAGGAAACTTTGAACATTCACACCGACGTGAATGATTGCTGCAGTTTTTATCCAGGCAGCATATGTGAGCTACGTACCACGTTCTTGCTCACACCATAAAAAATAACTTAATACACCTTAAAAACGCACCTTAACCACAAGCCCTGAGTTCAAGCTAGGAAATAATTCGAATGATAAAGTCGGACTTAGGAACTGTCCGAAAGATGTGACCTACCCTGTGACATTGCGCACTTCAGAACATCATTCTTTCGTTGCTGATATCACAGCGCAGTCCACATTGTTCGAGTGAAATGTGCTTTGTGTCGTTTATGGTATACGTTGTCCCTTTGATCCCGGTGGTTGGTCTTTAGGAGCACTGTGGGGAAGCAAACTCGCTACACATATTTTAGAGGGAGCTTGCATATTAGTTTGTTTGTTTTTGAAGGAAGGCAAAGCTGGACTTTACGCTTCCACAGTTCCTACCACACGCCACAAACTTATTCCGCACGTAAGTTTTCAAATATCATCTTTCTTTTATTGCTTTCATTCTCCAATATTTTACTTTTATTCCTTTGCTATATCGACTGCACCGTCTGTATGTTTCTGACATTGATAAATACTTAATAATGTGGCACAATTACTCACGCGTTGCCCGGCTCACTTGGCGAAAAAGGCAGCGTGCCCAGATCCCCGTAGCCAGGACTGCCATCGAAACTCCCATCGGCTGCACGCAGCCCGAAAAATCTCATGAAAATTTCTAGTCATAGTGAACACTGGTGTCCCCATTACCTATAAACGGAGGTATGTGGCATAAACAGCCGTATTCACTAATCCCCATCAGTGTACTACATCAGCATACCTCCCCACAGTTCTCACATACCTACTGACTTGAATCGGCCAGTTACGAAGGCAGCTGCCGTGAGAACCTCACGGCCAAATTCACTCCTTCCTATTTGGCTTGGGCACCATATACCAATCGCCAGTTCTATCATACCCTTTCAAGGGAATTTGCTAGGACAGCTACAGAAACTGTCAGAGGCCTATGTGTGACCCCTAGATTCTCATTAGCAACGACGTCACCGAATACACACCAAGACGCGTATGATTTCACAACACAACGAGCAGCGATGCTCCCGCATTCTTACATCATAAGAGAAAGTTCAGGTGCCTTTTTTGTTTTGTAGTGAATACAATACCCGTATTCTTTGCAAGTTCCGTTCATGTTATCTGCGGAAGAGCTTTTAAGATCGATTTGATAGTACACCAACTGCTCGTGCTTAGGCCAGGGCTGAGTGTGTCCCGAAACGCATTTTTACTTACATCTCTCAGTTCATGTAATTTAAGAACTGCCAATAAATTCTTAAAAGATAAAAATCAGATCCCTCCCGGACAAGATAATTGCAGTACTTCCTCTCGTGAACGAAATCAAAACAGCTCTTCGGTATACCACAGCACGGAGCCGTTCCAACGTCGATGCAAGTTATGGCGTCTCTAATGAACGTCAACAAAGTCTGCTGGGAAAATAAGAAGCTTGCAAAACGTTGCGGCCTCGGCGAGGGCATAACTTGCTGAATGCCTTGACGGCAAACACATGAACGGCGGTCTTCATGTTGCGATGACCAGGCCACTCCGGTCCTCTCTGCCACTGATAGCCATGCCGTTATTCTCTAAGGGGCTATTTTCCGCCATAGAATCAACAGGCACAAGCCAAGACAGGAATACAATAAAATGAAACTGCGCGTAGAAGAAACGCTCCAAGCATTTTATGCTTCTTTTACTAGCCAGGGTCTTCGCAATCTCCTTTAAACCAGGAAAGTACATATCTTTTAGTACGTAATAACTTCAACTGGAACTGGGCAACGTTACTTCAAAAAGAAAAGAGAAAACGACACCGAAAACTATTTGTTGCCTAAGGCAGTAGCCACGAATTTGAAACACAATTGAGCCTAGCAGTCGGTAATGCTACAGTGGGCTGGGTTCGTATTAAACTTGGATGGTTTCCATAGTTTTTATTACTTTTCTTTTGGGCTTTTTATGAAGAAAGCACTCGGTTCGTCGAATGACGTCTGTGGCTTCTCTTTTTCGTCTTAAACGCATATGGACGGGCGCGTTCAAAGAGACCTCGGTCCATAAAGCGCCTCAAACCGTTTTCGTTGGTTACAAACCGAGCGCATCGTCGAAAAGAGAGCGGGCCGAACGGAGGGAAGAATTATATCACCCTGTGGTTTTGTGTTTTTGTGGGATTGATTGTTTGACCGCCGGGCGCCATAAAACACGTTTGAAGATCGGAAAGGGCTTTCTGAAGGCGCCGGCGACGCTTTGTCAAACCTAGACAGCAAGTTGCCGCGAAACGAGGTGTCAGTTATCGACCTCTGCCTTTCGAACCGCGCCGCCAGCGAACAAGTTCAACATCCCCGGTTCCTCCGCTGCTGGAGAGCGCAGGCCGCTGCGCAAGGGTATCGCGTTCTGTTCCGAGAAGCCGCTTCCGCCGCCGCCCCCCGCCCCCCAACCGCCTTTGCGGTGTGCCGCAGCGATTGAGCCGCTCTAGGCTGTAAACATGTATTCTCATCTCTCAAGAGCTTTGAGCTAAAAAGCGTGCGTGAACTTGCGGCAATGGTGGTGATTACGGGGGTCACGTGTTAATCACGTGCGAGTAACTCACCATAGTGTAGGAGAACAAAACCGGCAGTTTCAATCACCCTTTTCCCCCATTGGGCGATACAGACTCGGGAAACTCGCAGACGCCTTCCCAATCCAAACGCAGAATTTATTCCAGAAAGCGAGAGGGGCCGCTCTGCTTTACCTTCAAGACACACTGATACGCACCAGATTGCACCCAGCCTGATAGTGTTCATGTTATTCAAGGCTTAATTTAAGACCTCTATGTGTACAGTAACAACGGCTGCGTTCAAAATTTCGCAGTTGCGTTGTGAGTTACCTCATGGACAGTAGGCGCTCGAATGACGGCAGTTTAATCGGCCTTATGACAAAGAACAGTTTCCAAAAATTGCATGAATTCCCGCCAGAATGTTTCTTTTTACGTCGCATTTCTTACCTTTACATTGAAAATAGTGCGGGCGACATGTAGGGAAGTATGCGTAACGAATGGCTCTCCACATTTTCCCCTGAAATTCATCGATGGCATGAGTAATGGAAATGAAACTTTCCACTGCGGCAACCGGCAAGCAGTGAAGCGAGCATATAGAAGCCAGCAAGCGAGCGTAAGCCAATGAATAAGCTAGTGGGCGTTGGAAAAAAAGAAATTCGGCGATCCAATTATTTGCCAATCGTATAGTGCATAAGTACCTAGTGGGAGCATGTGGGTGTGCACGTAGAGTGCATGTCTTCTGCCTACCATGTTACCGTCAGCATTTATCTGGTAGGTGATTGACCTAGTCATTGTTGGCTCATACGCGCCTTGGTATGGGTCATAAGTTAGTGCCTGGGTGAGTCTGTGGGTATGTGGGCTGTCACGTGCCCAGTGACGCACGCCCTAGGCACACGTTTAGTCAGCCACACTGGGGAGCCGCCTTTGCGTCGGGGTAGCGCGCTCGTCTCGCACCTCGGAGACCCATTTCCGTTGCAGGAAACTCAGATCTAAATGTACCACATCTTTTCCATCCCAATAATTTACTTTTTTTTTACAGGACTACACCTTAAAAATAGTCTATTCACAAAATACCCCCTTTTTTTCCGCTTTGCGTCACTCCGAGAGTCCGAGTTTTTTTTCCCCCGTGTTTACTTTTTGCGACGCCGGCGCTGTCGAAAGTCGACAAAGAGACCGGTTTTTTTAAACTCATGATGCCTATGATGGGTTCTCTGTTAAAATATTCAAGAAAGTGGCATCTACCCAAGCACTGGCAGTAAGAGTAGGAAGACCAGCATAATTCCCGAAAGAAGGAAGTTCAGTTCAAGAAATCGCTCACCTTCAGGGTTGGTGGGCGTTGTGACATAGCCGAGAGACGTAAGGAATGAAACGAATAACCAACGTCATATTAGAACGCCCTTCTAAGCTTCATGCACGCATTGAAATGGCACATCTGGTCGAACTGATGACCTGCATGGTTAGCCCCAGTTTTAAATGTCTTGTCCCATGTTTCGATAACCCGCTAAATGCTGTCAAATACACATGCGTCTCATGACGAGGCAGAGAGGGATTATTTGAAACCTCAAGTTGAACATTTGACATTAGTTTTATCGAGCCTTTTCATGCGTAGCATTCTTTGTCGAGTACCACCACAGCCACCATTTGTACAAACGTGCGTAACTGGCGCAAGTAACCGATTGAATTGTTATTATAGCGTAAATGGAGATAACTGGTCGAACAAAATTTCGAAAATCCAAAAACTGCGAAAAAATAAAGAGTTTGCAAAAATGAATGGAAGAAGTCAAGAATATGCATCTTATAATGTCCTCAAAAAACTAAGGCAAAGCTAAAAAAGCGTGGAAAAGAACGCTGGAAAAGGGGAGAAAAGTATAGCAAAAAAAGTCCGACCCTGCACAACGCTTAGCATCTGCGATAAAGTAGATAATTGTCATAGTAAAGGCACTTAATCGCCAATTTACACCATTGAAGAAACGAACAAATAAACGAAAACTTAAAAACAATAAAATAACCCAAAGTGTTTGGTTACTCATAGCCAAATCTGGCGCCAAAGAAGGATAAGACAGTACATAAATAGCGAGTTAACCAGAGAAGAGACCGGTTGGCTACCCTACTAGCCACAAAGAACTCACAATGTACACAAGCGCCACAAGAAGTATGCATTAGTGGACAACTTGATATTTTTTTCTTTCATGAGGTAAGATTCAAGTTGCATTTAATAACTCTTTCGCCAAAGGTGTTGCAAATGTGGTGAGAATTTGAGACCAAGAAACCCGCAGCAAGAGTTTCGCGTACAACAGGTCTAAGTGGTTCCTGAAAAGTGACATGAAGTTTGGTTTATTAAAAATACTGCTTTATGCCGATACCAATGTTACCAACCTTATGGCAAAGTTCAAACAAATAATTCATCGAGATATTAAAGAAAATGAATCAAGTAGTGGCTGCTCTCCAGCCACTTTCCGCCCATTTTTCTATGAAGCCAGAGAATCTTGTTTGTGCGATTCCCCCGACGTAAGCCACGCCAAGAAACACGCTTGGGCGATTATACTGAGACCTCTAGCTCCGTTTGATTGTATCGCTTGAAGGCTAACGTGCACTTAACATGCTGATAAAAATGTTTCAATGCTGCCCTATTTTATGTCATTCTTGCCAGTATTACGTAACTGTAGCGGAAAGTTTGAACCTCCTGAAATATTTGCTCCGTTTGTTTTTTGTTAAGAAATGTTTTTTTATGGCTGGAATGGACGTCAGTGAGTAACAAAAGATTAGTTCCTTAAAACTGAACAAAGCTGCATTATGTCTCCATTGCACCTCGAAGTAACACTGCCTGCTGAAGTAGTACAGTACTGACGATGGTCTGGCATAAGAAACGAAGACTGAAGATGGTCAGCCATTCACTCGATATTCGTCAGTGACAGTCTGAGTTCGAACGGTCTGATAAAAGACTGTCACTAGATCCATAGTTGCAACTATAGCCTTAAATAAACAAAAAGTTAATACTCAATTCACCAGCTCGCTGCTACAAATGACCTTGAACCATCACAGAGCTCCTTCCCTTCCTTCACGACCTCCTCGCATCACCCATGCTGAAAGTAAATTTTTTGAGGTGTCCTGCATATGTAAACATTTTTATTGGCTATTCTGTAACACCAACAAGTTGCGCAGTAAAAATTACGAAAGGCACTGTAACTGCCAACCTTGCTCAAGTAACTTTTGAATACTGGTAAGGTAAAATCCAAAATCAAATAGCTTAGGGATAACACGGAGGGCCGGGCAATCTGGTTGGGATTTACGACGGAGGAGGTTTGTATACGGCGACACGGACACGTGGAGCAGGCCCGTTGCAATGGCAACTGTGTTACTGCGTCCACGTACCTGTTTGTGTTTTATGTACAGCATTTTGTGAAAAGGCACAACTTCCGCGAGTATTTTTTCTTGGGTTATAGATCGGTGTTCATAGTTTCTATACGGTTGTGCGGAAAGTGAAAACTTGTTTTGTTTTCGTTATAACGTTCAGACTTATGTTCGACAGTTCCAGAGGGATGAAAGCCATTGAGCGTATACCTCTCTATCAACGAATAGTTACAGAAACGCTGTGTAAATTTATTTGAAGGTATCTCGCTAAGTTAAAAGGCTAAAAAGCTTTCACTGAAGGTAAAAGCTTTCTACGTGAGAAATATCGCTGTTATATAAAAGTCCAACTAGGTATTTTAGAGGCACAGCTAGATGTGCAACGTAGCTGAGTATGCAGTCAATTCTGAAGTAAGAGATGTGAAACTATATTCCGAAAAAACAGTATCAATGTAACAGCATGGCAACGCACTTCTGTAGCATTTGGAGGCCGCCGCTATAGGCGCGACAGCGAAGCCATGCCTACCACAAATTGTTTTTTTCTTGTGTGTTTGTATTCAGAAGGCCCATCCGGAATGTGCAGGTGCTCTCTCGATTTGGAATCAAAACGGTGGCAAGAAACAAGCATTCAAAACATACAAAAACAAAGACAAAATGAGAAAAGCAATAAAAGGGAAAACCCAAAGGGAAGGAATTGAGGAAAAGAAAGACACAAAGGCGGGTAAGAAAACAATAAAGCACAGAAGCAGAAAAGAAGGATAACAAAGAAAAGAAAGAGGGACAAGAGGAAAGCGTACGCACACCCAACACACGCACACACACCCATACACGCACGCACACACGCGCACACACAAACGCACACGCACACGCACACACGGCACACGCACTAACACGCACACACGCACACACGCACACACACACACATCCACGCACACGCACACACAAGCGCGCACGCGCACCAAACAGGCTAATCCGCTCCAGTGTCTGTCGAACGAAGTATAGTGACCCGTGACTCGGCCGAATCACTCAAAAAACTTAACCAACTCAGAGGCCGATAAAAGAAGTGAGATAAACACTAGCAAAACAAATTGCTCATGCGCGGGATATACGGAGCTACACCAACATTATCAATGGCGTCATGCGCAAGAAAATATAGAAAACATTATGCGCACAGACATACACATGTATACACGCACAGCCCATGAAGTATGCAATGCCTATACATAATCACAATTAGCAGATTTAGTCACATCACCACCACCAACTCGCTCTTATAAGGTTTATGTATCGCGAAAAAGGCAGCAGTTTTGTACTTTACGGAACAAAAACGAAAACTTGCCGTCTTGTTCATTTATGCCACCGGCGGCAGTGTTGAAATTATAGATTAGAAATGATTCAAACATATTTCGTGGTACGTTCTAAACTTCGATTTGAGCACAGTCACGGGGAATTTGTCAAAGGTGTGGCCAAGATATATGAGGTGCTTCGATAGGGTCTGTGGGTATTAACTCTTAATGTCAGCCGTTTTTCCGTTTGACCTATGGACTGTGCGGTGCATATATAGTGCGCTGAAGAAGGGACACACTGGCACAGCCACAATCAAAGTTTCTGCTTATTTGTAAGGAGAAACTAGAAGCACTGCTTTCAGCAACAGTCGTTTTTAGTAACATGGGGCATAGCCTACAGCGGGCTTTGTTACACGGCCCAGAGCCCAGAAATTGGAAAGTTTGGGTTTTTGAAGAAGGTACGATGTCTGTCAGGTTTCTTGCTCGCCTGTATATAACGCGGGGCGGTTCGAGGAGGACACGTCGCATTCGATCGCTTTCCAAAGGAATGTTGGTATGTCTCCCCAGTATTGTGTTCACGTTCGGGGAGGAGGCCGAATATGTTAAAATCAAGTTAGTTCGACGTTTATCTGCCAAACCTTTGGTGTTTATTAAACTGTGTTAAAAGTTTTCTTTTCGTGGGTTCTCCGCTATTGTCAAAGCTTTATTGCTTTCTCTCTCTCTCTCTCTCTCTCTCTCTCTCTCTCTCTCTCTCTCTCTCTCTCTCTCTCTCTCTCTCTCTCTCTCTCACACACACACACACACACACACACACACACACACACACACACACACACGCACACACGCGCACACGCGCACGCACGCACGCACGCACGCACGCGCACGCACACGCACACACACACACACACACACACACACACACACAGACAGACAGACAGACAGACAGACAGACAGACGCAGCCGCCTCGCGAACGCTTCGCTCGGGTCTTGATACCAGCTGTTCTTCCAACTGCGACCCACACAACGTGTGGTGCACGAAAGCCCACGATTTCAAAATTCCGGCCTTAGTTGCCCCGCGCCCGAAGCCCGGGCCCGCTCTTATTGCCCCGTCCACTCCATCCGTTCCTTTCCTGAGCTGTGGGAGACACTGTTGACCAGCTGTCATCTGAAGGACCGAACTCTTTTGGTGGCACCGACCAAGACGGCTAGGGCAGCGCATAGATTGTCGGACTAAAGTTCCACTCGCACGTTTGAGCTCATCAAAATATTTTCTATCTTTCGGAAGCCCAATGCTCATAAGCCCTGACACATTTCCCCGTGCCGATTGCCCCGCGTCAAAAGTCCCGCTCTTTAAGCGCCGTTCTCAAAATGTAAGCCCGCGTCAGTCTGTTTGTCCCCTTTTTTCTTTGTAACTTTTTCTGTTCGGCTTCTGAAAAAGGCGCAAAGACTGGAGAAGGAAACTAAAGAAACGAGAACTATACATGACCGAAGTTGCTGACTCGTCTAGTGGCGGATGTTTTCGTCCTCTTCGTGTCTTGCAATGGTCTATTTAACTAATAACGTTGTCATACATGTTATCATTGCACGCTTGTAGCCATCTATAAAGAGCGCATTCTGCCCCTTTGGAGTTCGAATAACCTACATGGCAAGGTAGTGGTGCCGAATGGTGCTTACTCGGCCAGGCCACAGTCTGCCGAAATGGTACTCCTAGAGACCTGAGAGTGTCACTGGGCTTCGCCACGGACGCGGGCATAACTGAGTTCACTGCGTGATTATCACTTTCACAGCAGTGGGCTTTAAGTCCGCCCTACTTTGCGCTGCTGAGCACGAGGTCGCGGGTTCGATTCCCGGCCGCGGCGGCCGCTTTTCTGATGGAGGCGAAAAGCAAAAACGCCCGTGTGTACGAGATTTCGGCGCACGATAAAGATCCCCAGGTGGTCAAAATTAATCCGGAGCCCTCCACTACGGCGCGCCTCATCGCCTGCGTTGCGTCGGCGCGTTAAACCCCACAATCAATCAATCAAGTCCGCCCTACTTAGACAAGTCATCCAAATTTAGCACAGCATTAGCACAAAGTTAGCATAGCAAAATTTAGCACAGCAGTAGCTAAAGCCACTGCGCGTGCCCAGGATGCTCGGCGGCCGTCGCGGGGCACGCGCTCACGAGCGCTCGGAATTTTCTTGGTATTTTTTTTTCTTGCAACGGCGAACTTACTGCCAGCAACAACAGCTGGCCTGTTAATGTCATTCAACGAAGCTTGTGATTGCACGGCGCTGGATCGCGGTGGTTACTCACTAAATACGGGGTCATAGCAGATGCGCCGGCTGATTACAAACTGCTCAGTGACACATGGCCTGCGAAAAAATTTGTGACTCTAGGCCGAAGCTTGGTATTAAAAGGGTTCCCAGTTTAAATAGTTCTCAAAGAAAATTTAAGTGCTATAATGTTGTCCGGACGTGACCTCAAAGAAAAAAAATAGGAACAAAAGTAAGCCAAACGTGAACGCTATCCTGAAAGCGCAATTCACCGGCCGCAAAACCTACGTTTTGTAATGAAAGGCACTGAATCATTCCAGTAGAAAACAAAAAAGCTGTATGTTAAGTATCGCCTTCTATTTGAAAACACCGCGGCACTCAGGCATATTAGACTAACTGGCGCAAGTGTTAAGGGAGTAATTGAGGGTGTCGCCAGTGGCTGCTTGGCGCAAAGTGTTTTTAGCGTATTGGCTGTGAAGTAAATTGGTATTCGTAATGTGCAAAGCAGATATTTGTTAATTCCCTGATTAGTCCTTCGTCAAGCCTGGTGCACCACGAATGACAGCAACGTCGTGTACTTACAGAAAGGATCTGTTGCCAAATATCAATTCGTTGAAAAAAGTATTGCCAATCCATATAATAAAAAATAATAAATAGGCCTGCTGATAAAAGTTAAAGTTCGATTGTGCAGGTACTAGGACTAGCACTATGAAGCTGGGACGGTGTTTCATTGTAACGGAAGATCTCGCTTAGTACTACGGGCTAACAGAGCAGCAAAAAGCATTCGTGTGCAGCCTTCCATCCACCACAGAGCCCGGCCACCCGCCCTGTATCCCACGCCGCCTAT
The DNA here is from genome assembly GCF_048455015.1 of Haemaphysalis longicornis. Lineage (NCBI taxonomy): Eukaryota > Metazoa > Arthropoda > Arachnida > Ixodida > Ixodidae > Haemaphysalis > Haemaphysalis longicornis. The sequence goes on along the minus strand of NW_027526203.1, from coordinate 119,748,012 downwards.
TGGCGTCCAGAAAGCCAGCCAAGTCGCGAGAGAGCGATCAAGGCTGCCTGCGAGAACAAGCACGCTCTGCGCTTCACGCTCCGTGGATAAAGGCCGCCCGGAGCGGAGGCAATTTGACGCTGGCGAATGTTTCACTCTCGAACCTTCCGGGACCGCCGTCATTGGCGCGTCGAATCCCGGCGTCATGGGAATGCCGGGGAGAGAAGGGGCCCGCGTCTACGCTTCCCTACCACCGGAGCACGTGCCATAGCACGAAGGCAACTTCCACGTGATTGCTTTTCCCCCGACAGCGGAACGAATACCGCTAGTGCGTGCGCTTTGCAAGGTCCGCACCCTGGAGAGCGTGACTCCCTCCGTGTGCACAGGCGCTGTGATGACTAGTGCCGATGTGGGTGCGCCATATTCACGCGGTATTGATACACGGACGAGTGCGGTACCTTTTGGCAGAGAATGACACGTACGCATGGCCTTTGCATTTTCTAACGCGGTTCTCCAGCTCTTCCGTACGACTAGTTCTTTTCTGCGCAACAGTGACGAGAGGGAACAGCCTTGGGTGGGGCAGGAGGGTGGTAAACGGAAGGTGGAAGAGTGTCAGTTCGTGGAGAACTGCCGCCATATGCTATTCGCTTCTTGTGTTTTCGTTTAACTCCAATTGGAGCCTAACTGTGCACGCTAACTTCCGCTGGGCTGGTGACGTCTTTGATGTCCTTTTTTGTGTGTGTGTTCATCCAGTGGGAAACTCTGAAGCCTGTTTTTGACACTAGACTGAATGTAAAGTCTCTTGGGAAATGTGGCAACACGCGCTCCTAGGTGCGGTCGAGCGTACGCCAACGTGTGACTTATCCTACAAGGCTGACGTCCGACTAGTAGCGGCACTTTCCGGATCAGTTGCGTGGGAAGAAAACGCGCCCACGAGAGGGCGCAGCGGAGGGCTTTTTCGTCTTTCAGGCAGAATAGTGTGTGCTAAATTAGGGAAGGTGACTGGGACAACAGGTGTCTATATTTCTCTTCGTGTTTAATGTCATGCTTGTCGTAGAAATAAGTGGCTTTGCGTATATGCATACTTTTTTTTTCGTCGAAGCTACGCGTTCGTTGTGAGGCCGCGCACCATGCGCTCTGGACCCTGCAGCCATAACCCTCCAGATGGTGAGCATTTAAAAGTTTTGAGGCTTCTCTGAAAGAATATCGTCTGTGGAAAGAAATAATGCTTATGCTGCATCCTGCAAATATGTTCGCGTTTTAAGGGTCACTTAGCTGGGAAAAAATAGCGTCCTTCCATTACATTGAGCGAAAAAAAAAATCGCCCATTTGCGCTCGTCACCTTGTATGCTGTCGTTGTTTGCATTGGCAGGCGCTTGGAAACATCCCCGATTTTTCCATATCACTGCTTCATTTTGCTGTGCTTGTTCCTGTGTGCGAGAAAATAAACATGCCACACAAATGCTATAACTCCATTTCGAAAAAAACTTTATTTCATTCCTCAAATAACACAGGACTATAAACAAACAAATTGTTTCGTGTTTCGGACGGGAATTGAATGCGATGCAGAAGGGTGGACAGTCGGGCGAGTTCGTGATGTAACACTTTGGCGAAACAGCGCGGCTTAACGAATACACAAGGACACAAACAGACCAGGTGCCGCCTATCAAATGAGTTTTATGTGCCTTTGTTCAGCCGCGCTGTTTCGCCACAATGACAAAATTGAATGAGAAACCATGGTACTGGTAGCCAGAGTAAGGAACTGGCACTTCTGAGGTTGATTTGTCAGAGAACCTACATATGGCAGGGATAACTATTACAGGACGGAATAATAGCATTGTAATAATTACATTGGAATAATAGCGGGAGTCGAACAAATATTGCGGAGACGCGTTGTCCTCCTGAACGCAAGTGGTTGTGCTGACGACGCCTGAGATGTGCTTCTTCTCAGGATTCCGCGTATAACAGCTCAAGTTTCATTTGATGACTCCCCACAGTTCTAAAAACCGCCCGACAATATGTTCACCCCGTGGAAAAGAGCCGTATTGTAATAAATTTATCTAATCCATTTCCGTTTCGGTGCTTGAGGCATTGCAATGGCACGGAAAGGAGCTCTGACACGGCGTTGTAACGCTTTTCCTCTTTCCTTCAATCCTCGAAGCGCGCTGCAAGCTATCGTTATTGCCAGAACAAACCTGAGCTCAGTAAGTTGCGAGCCGCAGGAGATACCGTTTTCCGTTCTCGCATTCCTTTTGTTGATATGTTTGCATACGCGCACGAGAAAGTGTCCCGCCGGAGAAGTCGGGGAGAATAAGTCCGAATAAGTCCGAAGCCTGCGAGTTGGCAGAGGGAAGTGAGTGCCGGAGGACGAGGGCGCCTGAGTGCCGGACAGGAGCAGCGCATTCTCGAGCAGGTGAGTAGAAAAACCCGCTCCCACCCCCACTGAAAGACAGAGCAGATGCGCCTCAGAAATAATATTGACCTCCAACAGCGTAATCAGAATGTGCCCTTGCAATCTGTAGCCGTTTGAAAGAGCAGTTTGGCTAGACGTGTACATAACCTGTCGGGCCTTTTTGGTTCATCAGCCGTGTCATTTGTAAAAACAATTTGACCCTTTTAGCGGCGTCGCAGAGCGAAATCCTTAAAAACGGTTCTGTACATTTGTATGAGTAACATATTCTAGCAAAAATCAGTTGGATTACTGAATCGGTGAAAGATTTATTTGAGAATCTTTAGGAACACCGTTTTAGTTCCGGAATGCGGAATCACCTCGCTGTTGTAGGTTAGGGCGAAATCCAAAAACTACTTTTTAGGTATTCTTAAGGGCTACTTATATCAGGAAAAAATCATAGGTGCTTGATTTTTGCGAAATGAGATGCTACATTTACTGCAGGAAATGTTTCAAATCGCGCGCCATCAGCCGCAAAGGGTTCGCACAACATCCGACAGATGGCGACGAGTGTACTGGCCAGTAGGAAGACGCAGTGAAACATCCCCCTCGCGAGGGGCACGATCAAATGCAGAGCATTTCCGGGGGCGCACGACGTTAAGTAGTTTGCGTTACGTTAATGTTGTTGCACTTGTGGCAACTGCTGACGAGAGAGCGCTCGTCAGCAGTAATTCGAATGAGTCAACGATATAAGGCGCGTTCATAGCGTCCCGTTCTGTGTCGGCTTTGTGGCACAGTGGGTAGAGCACCATATACATTGCGTTCCGCCCGCAGGGTCGAGGGATCGAAACCGGGCGCCGGATAGTATTTTTTTTTATATAGTAGGGAGGGGTGCGGTGCGGACTACGGACGTCAACGCGGGTGACATCGTGAGTTACTGAAATGCTCTGCATTTAAAATGCAAAGGAAAGGACCGCATCACGGCTTCACCCTGTCCTCCGGCGAAGAAGCCCACGTGACTCACTGAAGAGTGTAGCTCCCAGGTCACGTTGTGGACACGTGTGGTGCCGATCACCCACACAATACGAAAGCGGTGGGTTCAAGTCGGGCAAGGCTGGCAGAAACAGCGTGCTAGGCGCGCCCAGGGAAGTTGCGCGCAACTCACGTTCACGAAGTGAAACGCCACTGTAATTTTTCTGCGTAAGCACTTTGGCGGCCGCTGCGGGGGTTTCGTGGCGGCGTCGTAACCGAGCGAACGATGGCAAGAAAGAAACAAGTGTTTATACAACCCCCTTTGAAAGAATTACGCTGAAAAAAAAAAAAAAACGGGAGGGGAGAGTGTCGCGAAATTGTGAAGGGGACAGCCGTTTGCCGAGGCGGCGCGGGACGCTCCTCCTAAAGTGGTAGAGGGAGGGCCCCGTTGCTAATTCCATCAAGGTTCGTTCCTGGCAAGGTTGATGGTCGTATCGGAAAGCTTGATGTGCGTAATAAACTGCGATGGAGGTGACGGCGGAAGGTGCTGGCAGGCACGCTGCGTCCTGAAGGCAGACGTTGGCAAGCTTGACTGCGGAATTGATAATCCAGTGAATTATGGCAGCAAGTTAAAATTCATTTGATATAGAAACGGTTGTAATAACAGAAACATAGCGGTGGCATTGAACGTTTCGGGAAAATTACAATAACTGCCTTGTTGAAAAGGTGTTGCTGAAAACTTGGCTTATTCAAAATAAACTACTTTGTTTAACGCTTCTTGTATTTAAGACAGAAATTTCAAGGATTGTATCAAACTGAATGCCCATCATTCGCCGATTTTTTCTGTGAGGGGAGCAGTGCCGACCCTTACGTTGAAAACATCGGCAGCTTTTATTAACTGCTACAGCGTCAAACCGTGTTCATTTTCGCTGTGCTTTCATTTAACGCGGGCTGAGCCCGTGGCGTCGCTTATTTATTTATTTATTTTATTTTATTTATTTGTACAATACTGCGGACCTTGAGAGGTCCAAGCAGGAGAGGGATGTACACATCCAGAAGACATGCGTACGGAAACAAGATCAATACATGAACGTGGGGATACATAATCAGCAGGTAAGTATGCAATCCTTATACATTGGATGACAGCAAGGGTGAACACTCTGGCAAAACATTCCAATCGGAAACAGTTCTGGAAAAAAAAAATTGAATTTTTGTATTGGTCTGTACGGGCAAAGAACGGTTTAATACTTTGGCTATGTTTGTGACGGGACGCTCGACTAGGGTTGTTAGCTATGTAATCTTGTGACTGGATTCCCAGTTTATAAAATACAGCTGGTGTAGAAAGTTTAGACGGAAAATTTTACGTCGGTTGGCCAATGGGTCTAGGTGCGCGAGCTCCAACATAGCTGAAGGGGAGTCGCGACGTCTAAAACGTTTATAAATAAAACGAGCTGCCAATCTCTGAATTTTTTCAAGCTTTTCTTTATTAGTGATAGTGTGGGGGTCCCAGACAATGCTCCCGTATTCCAGGGTGGGTCTTACAATGGATTTGTATGCAATGAGTCTAAGCGACGAGGCGGCATCACCTAATTTATGCTTTAGAAATCCTAACTTCTTTCTCGCGGAGGAACATATGTTATTTATATGTGTTGATCAGTTAAGTCTGGACGTCAAGGTTAACCCCAGGTACTTATGTTCCTCCACTTGTTTAATCTGGTAATTGCCAAGACTATACATGAAGTGAGATTTATTCTTCTTATTTGAGATGCACATGTGAACCGTCTTGTCGAGATTTATAAGCATATCCCATTTATTGCACCATTCCGTTATTGCATGCAAAGCATGGTTAAGAACTTGCTGGTCAGCGGCAGACACTATGTGGCTAAATATGATGCAATCGTCTGCAAACAGCTTGAGGCGTAGAGGGGGCTTTACAATTTGGCCAAGATCATTAATATAAATGTTAAACAGAACCGGTGCCACGACCGAGCCCTGTGGGACCCCCGAGAAAACATCTAGAAAACGAGAACAGGCACCGTCAATTTCAACATATTGCTTGCGGCCAGTTAGGTATGAAATGACCCAATTGACGACTTGTGATGGGATGCCTAAGTTTTTCATTTTTGTTATTAGTTTCGAATGTGGAACTCTGTCGAACGCTTTCGAGAAGTCTACTAGAACTGCGTCAATCTGTCCGCCCTCGTCAAGCACCTGTGCCATCTCATGAACGGTAACTTCTAATTGAGTTGCAGTTGAAAACCCTCTTCGAAAACCGTGCTGTACGTTAGTAAGAAGATTATTATTGTCAAGAAAATCATTTAGGTGTTTAGCAATTACGTGTTCAAGAACTTTACAAACAGTGCAAGTGAGAGATATGGGTCGGTAATTACAATAATCGGTGACAGAGCCTTTTTTAAAAATTGGTTTCACTCGGGCAACCAACCATTCAAGTGGTAGGCAAGAAGTTTCAAAGACTTAGAATACAATTGTACCAAGAATCTAGCCAGTAGCTCTGCATATCTTTTAAGAAATGCGGTGGGAATGTTATCAGGTCCTGCGGATTTTTTAGGATCTAATCGTACGAGCAGCTCAGTAACACCTTCGACAGTAATATGGATATATTTGTTGCTATCGTTGACGGAAGGCATATTACCCAGCGTGGCTGGCCTTGAGAATACGCTCTGGAAATAGGAATTAAACGTTTCAGCAATTTCTTTTTTATCTGTAACAATGCGAGCACCAACAGCTATTTGATCTACGCTTCTTGAGTCCTTGTTTGATAAAAATTGCCAGAATTTATGAGGGGATTCGGTAGCAAAGCGTCCAAGGGTGGTTGAATAGAAGCGCTCTTTAGCTTCTCGTAGTTTAGATTTCCACTTAGAACTTAGCTTAAGAAGAAGGGCGGCATCCCTGTTCTTCCTTTTTCGGTACCGTTTTAGTTTACGTTTTAAATGTATAATTTCTCTGGTTATCCAAGGATTAGCTTTGTTGATTTTTTTTCATTTTATCTGGAATAAACTTATTGATGCAATAATTGCAGCATGACTTAAACTTTGCCCACAAGACGTTAACATCGTCATCGTGAAATGTCAGTAATGCTTCTTCTAAATGGTGGGCAATGTTTGGGTTACCTGCTGCGTTGTAGTCTTTTACTTTTACAAATTTAGCGTTGTTTAACTTGAGTCGGTCTGGAAGCTTGCAGGAAAAATATGCGAGCTTGTGGTCCGAGACTCCTTCGTGAATTTCTGTGGTATGATCAGTAAAGCTGGCTGAACACAAAATTAAATCTAGAATGGAGGAAGCAGTCTTAGTCACCCGTGTTGGATATAGTTCTGTCTGTGTAAGGTTGTAAGCTAATAACGTATCTAGGAGGATTTCGGAGTTCTTTGTATCAGTGGCCCCTGATGACATCGAGCACCAATCTATGTGCGGTAAGTTGAAGTCTCCCGCAGCAATAATATTCTGATCTTTATACATGGCCAAATGATCATACAGTTCAAGTAAAAATTCACAGGGAGCTCCCGGCGGCCTATAAATTCCCGCAATAACAATATGGTTTCCTGAAATATTTATTTTACAAAAGACACTTTCGTGGCCAGGGTTAACAGCAGGCAGCGAAACGGATGAAAGGCCCGCCTCCACAAGGATTGCCACACCACCACCTCGTGTAAGTCTATCTTTGCGATAGCACGTATACGAAGACGGAATCACGTAATTATCAGGCAAACCTGGGCGAAGCCAGGTTTCCGAAATGACAGCTATGTGCGGGTCATATGTTAACAACACGTGTTCGAGTTCCCCTTGTTTGTTGCATAAGCTTCGCACATTAAGGGAAATAAGCCTCAATGTTTTCGGTTGTTGTTTTGAAGATTCCGGAAGTCATTCGCTCGCCTTTTTCGTGTTTTTCGGTTTAGTGCTCAGTTCTCTTTTTTTACCTTTGCGCACGAGTACCCGGCAATCTTTTGCTTCGTCCCACGCATAAATGTCGTTGTTAACATGTAGTTTATTATGAACCAGTTTTATCTTATTGTCGGCCTTGTTATCAGAGCTTACAGATTGCCAAAGTTTTTTTCTTAAAATTATATGCTGAGAGACTACGGGCCTAGTGTTCCGCTGATCCTCCTTAGTTGTAATCAGCTGCATTGAGACAGATTAAACCACAGTGTCATCACACAAGACAATTTTCATTCAAGGGGCGCAAGTCGTTTCATTCGTAGCTACGTTAGCTTTCGTCGGGGAGAACAGGGATGTGCGATAGCAGTTCGAGGTTGAACCCCTGGCTAGCTACACGGCTTAAGGTGGGACTCGTTTTGGAGATTGGTGCGTGAAAAACAAGCGGTATGACTGCCAGAATGGGTGACATGCCATAAAGAGTAAACATAACTGGCAATATTTGTTTACTCCTTGACCATACGATTTGATATACCGGATAAATGTCGCCTGTTGGCTGCGCGGCTGTTCGCAAAAAAAAAAAAAAAGCGACGGCGGTGTAGTGGAACCGCAATCGCTTTTTGTTGCAAAGGTTGTTGGCTCGATACGCAATCGGCCGTTAGTTTTTTCGCGCCGACAGTATGTTATCATTTTCCTTTAACCGGAAAATGTGCCTGTTCTTGTTTTTTTAAACCACAAGTGATTTCCCCAAGCGATGTCGCAGGTTTATTTCCACTACTTGCTCATGCACAGGATAGCACAATAAATTCTACAATTTGCTGGGTAGGGCACCTGACCTTCCTATTTACAGTGCTTTGTGTGTCTGGGTTCAGCCAGCCTTTGTTTCGGCACATTTTGTTCAGTTCGTGTCTAGTTGTATAAACTACGCTACAAAAAAACAGAGACAGAGCCGACAACGAAATTCCAGCACCATGGAGACTCCACTGATTCTTCCAGCGCGATCGTCAGTGCCGCCACTACCCGCCGGCCACCGAGGATCAGGAGTCGCGCACGCTTGTCGACTGGCTTTGTTTTAGTTACTTTGAAGACTACGGATTATCGTTTCGACGACGAGATACCGCCGGTGATTTAAGGTAAGTGACGAGTCAAGTTTGTGTACAGTCGCGTGCGATTTGAAGGTAATCGCGCGAGCTTCGAGCGATAAAGACAAAGACGCCCTCGCGCGGCCTTGTTCGGCGTGCCTGGGATCTAGTTTATGCATTCTTCTCTCCCTCGGTCGCTGTTCCTTCAAGCAGTTATCACTCCCGCGGCTAGTAAACCACCCTTTCCGCTTTGTCTGGATTTTGTCTGGTTGTAATCACGTGTGCGCTTTCTTCTTGGTTATCGTGAACAGCGCTAGTAAGCCATTGTTAAGTATTTCCAGACAGTGTGTTTGTGCGCACTTTTTCGACAAGTGCTGTAAGATACAAGTGGGACGTCGTCACTGCGTGCGCGGAGAAAGGGGTTACTGGTTTTGCCGCGGCAGTGATGGCTGCTTGAATAAACAGCTACTAAGGGAGAGAAGAATGCGTAAAATAGGAACCAGGCACAGTAAAACAAGCCGCGCGGGGGCGTTATCGTGGTGGTGAGTCGACGCTCGCGCGATTACCTTCAAATCGCACGCGACTGTACTTGACTTGCGTATTTATCAGGGCAGTAGTGTTATGTCCTGTGGTAGAGGTTTGCGTCGCCGGTTAGCCCTAATATTTTGTGGCAGCATTTGATTGTTAGCGTTACGTAGATCTTTGAGAGCGCCATTAGACCCCAGGCATTGCGTGTGGGAGCAGCATTAGTCTTTGTGCGATTTCTAGGCCTTTTATTTACCAATGGGATCATACTGATACGTTGGCTAAACGGTTTCTTGCTCGCAACTGATTGCAAATACCAGCGCTCGACCAATGGGACACCGATATGCCGTTCCAGGTCGAGTTCGCAAGAGCTCGATTTCCTTTTTTTTGTAGGCAGTTCTTCTAAGCAATTGCAAAATTGTAGTGCGCGGTCGAGCAATAGGACACCCATACGCCCCTCCAGGTTGCGTTCGCAATAGTTCTGTATTTCTTTTTTTCTGTAGGAAGTTCTAAAGAAATGGAGAAAATTGTACTTCTCATTATTGTTCTGACCTGGAGTGGGGTGGTACGGTTTAGGTAGCTTTTAGCGAAGGCACATAGCAGTCGACTTTACACTGCTGGAACTCGCATTTTTCAAAGCGATCACCCAGTTAACTGCACTGGCACAAACAAGGCTGTCTGCGTTCCGATTAAAAGTTCGTTGGCTGGAAATGACGGCACACTCGCACGCTTTTCACCCGCAGTGAATGTTTGAGCATTCCGGTCGTTCGATATTGAACATAAATGGTTGTGCATGTTTATCAATAGCACCAAAACATTGCATTCCACCCGAATTTGCGACGTCGAAACTACATGCGTATCGTGCGTCTGATGCAGAGGCATAAGCCCGGGTTCAGACTGTTGCCGCAACTGTCTTTATAACTTAAATTAATGACGTCCTTTCACGTATCAGCCAACTGAACTTAGTGACACGCCGTTTTTTTAAGTCCATAGGTCACGATATGGCTTTTGCGTCGGTAGTGCGAACATAGCGTAAGCAACGCTTGCTTAGCATTGTGAGCGTTCAAGCACTGCAAACGTCTCCGAATAAACCGGGGCCAGGCGTGTAGCTCAGTTATAGTTTGCGTTGGGCTCTCTTTCTGTGGATGAGTGCACCCCGCACAAGAGCAGCAAATGCCTCAAAAACGTGGGTCTCCTGTGCATTCGTTTTTGGGTAAACTCATCTGTGGCCATGCACAATTTAAGGTCGAAGGTTTTTTTTTTTTTCTAGTAGCTTGTGGACACCATTTCACTGCAAAGAAAACACCGTTTGTCAAATAACGCCACTTGATTTAAACAAATCGAGAGAAAGACCGTTAATAATAGATTGGAGAACCGCCTTTTCCAGAGGTGCAATGGCTATGCCACCCTGGAATTTTTTTTAGAACATGGTAGCCTCATGGTAGTCGCAATAATTTTTTAAGCACTGGCCATGTCCTTCGGCATTCTTATCATGTTTCAGTCTTTGCGGACAATACCAATGTGTCTCTAATTTTTGGTTTGAAACAAGCAAATGTCAGGGTGTCGAACCGGAACCTAACCGAACCGAAAACCAGAATCCAACCGGTATTGTTCTGGAACTGAACCCAAACCGTTATTTTTTAGCACGCTGAAACCGAACCGGAACTGAACAAAAAAAAAACAAATAATGGTTACCGGTTCACGACGAAACAGTTCGACCATTCGTTGTTGATAAGCGCGGTGAGTGTCATTCGTGAATTTTTCTTTTTTACCTACCATCAGCTTCGTGATCGCCCACGGACTTTTACCCATAAGATCAATTACAACACTCTCGACGCTCTCCCTATGCGTGGTCGTCACTTGAGGAAAGAAACGCACACCGATATTGAAATTTTGAAGTTCCTTCTGGCCTCGCGTAGAATATACCATTCTTGGCATCGTATGCATGCGTCATCAAACATATGCCTTGCGCTTCCAGATACACGTCTCGGTGCGACTATAAAAGCATTGTATATCAACACAAAATGAACACTAAAATTACGGAAGAATAGATTTTTGATCTTCCGTAGTATTTTGCTTTCACACATAACGCAAAAAACGATGTTTTAAGATTCAAATTTTCTTAACTTGTTATATTTCGTTGGCAGGGCAATGGTGCCTTGGGTATTGGACCGCTTCATGAATGAAAGAATAAAACTAATTTCATCAAAAAATGGGCAAGGCATGGGGGGTATTGGTAATGGGGGATGGCGACAACACCATGCCTTCCAGGAATATTCAGCGCTCGTGTCACGGCCCAAACTTGCATCGACGGTTCGGAGCTGAGAATCATGCCCTCCCACTGTTCTGAACTAAGTAATTGTAGACGGCTTGGAGAGGGATCCCCGGAACAGCCATACTATATATTGTTAGGCGGTCGCACGACAGATGGCACGAACGATGGTTGCTGGTGAGTGCGGTATTTACAAGCTGTCGGCGATGGACCTACTTATAAGTGGTCATGACAGCTTTAGCCAGGTTGCGTGCTGCTCACATCTTCGTCGCCGTCGTTGGCAAATGAGCATATACGTAGGGCTACCAGACAGGTTGCTTTTATTTTTCTTCTCGTGACAATATGAAGTAAATCTGCTCTTTCTGCTTTACATAGGGATCATCTTACATAGGGATCTACATAGGGGTAATCTCCTCGATAAATGAACGATCATTTGGGGCTAGTATAGATTTTATTTGTTTCAAGCTGCCTACAGTGGGCTTGCTGAATATTGTTGAGGGATTTTTGAGGTGGAGGATATTTATGTATGTCTAGGCCGTAGTGCATAACTACATTATGGTACGTTTTCATGCTCTGCGTAGCCCATCTGAGGGAGAAGTCACCCATTGGTCGGTTCACAAAAAAAAAACAGCGTAATAAAAAAATGTGCAGGGGCCGCCAGGTCACCAGACTGCTGCACCGCTATACTGCGACCCACACCCTAAAAGTGCCTACTTGTCGAATTTTGAAATTTATGGGGTGCATGTTGCTTTGATACTGTTATATAAAACTGCTTACATTAGTCTTGGTAAAATGTCGCCCCATAAATTCACTTCTGTAGATGCAGAGGTGAAACAGACTGTGATGTAAAACTGCTTGAAGAAATTTCACCTAACCAATCCACTTTTTTCAAGAGGTGAAGCGGACTTTGTTATAGAAGTGCTTATATTACTCTTTGTGAAATGTCGCCCGACCCCTTTACTTCTGTATAAAGGTGAATTCGGTTCTATAGAGGCTCGTTGCATGAAAGAGCGACTGGAAGGAATGTTCACGCATTTGTTGAGAACTGTCAGAATTTGTGCCTTTTTCGTAGATGGTTAAGAATATAAAAATGCAGGTAAAACTTTTCTTTCTTGGGCATGAAAGGCAGCTCCAAACCAAAGTTGCGTAAGTTCGTGGTCGGCGCAGATCCTCTGCTGCGTCTACTTACTCGCTTTGCTCGGGACTTCGATGCAACCGCCAGCGCGAATTAAACCTTGACCTTGTTTTTATTTGAAAGCAATAGCCTTTGGCAACTCGCTCTACGCTATTCCGGCCCTGCAGGACGTTGTATTTTCCAAAGCACCATAACTAGTACCGAAAAACCTTCAAGATTCGGTCTACCCAACGTCAGCGGCGATGTAGTGTGAGAAAACAGATTTAACATGCGTTTGACTTAAGGTTAGCAATCAAGAGGTACAGTAAAACGACACTGGAGGCACCACTAAATCTCACAAACCTGACTTTTGGCTGTGACGTCATTACGTCCGGGCAACAAAGTGCGTGGTGAAGAATTTATTTTCGCTATTATCTAGCCTCATGTTTTAAAGTTGTCATTAAGATCGGCATCACTGCCATTGACACAAAACCATCTTTTGAATGAACCAAAATTGTATTTTTTTGGTTCACGGTCGCTTTGAACTATAAACAGATTATTTTCGCACTTTTCCCACCAGTTCGCAAACTGGTTCAGGCTTGCGAACCAGTTCACGAATCGGTTCGGTGCAAAGTTTAGTTGAACCAGAACTGAACCGGAACGAAATTATTTTATCCTAAGCAAAACCGTAACCGAACCGTAACCGAACCGCTATTTTTTCCGGCAGATATGTGCCCAATCTGCGGACTAATAAACGCCACAGAAAATCATCCATGTACTCCGAAATGCATTGTTTGTGAAGGCACTCATGCTACTGGGACGGCAGTGAGTCCCAAGCGCTACCAACCACGCCAACCTTGATACCTAAACCTGGAAAACCATTGAAACTGGAACGTCTCGGGCCCATATCTCTCACTTCCAGCGTAGGGAAAGTTCCTGAACACATAATCCATAGTCGCCTAGTTCAACATCTCACCTACACTAATGCATTTCCCCACACAATGCTAGGCTTCAGGCATGGTCTCTCGACCCAGAATCTCTTCCTTCAACATAACATCATCATTTCTCCATTTAAGGCAGATACGGCTGCTATTCTAGCCCTAGACCTCACCGAAGCCTTCGATAGACTCTCACACAAAGCTATTCTCCGAAATCTGGCAATGCCTCACCCCGGGCAACGAGTTGACACTTACACTGAAGACTTTCTCCCTTTTCGTATTGCTGTAATCAAAGTCGACTACCTAGTATCCGACACTATTATCCTAGTATCCGACACAATTCACGTGCCTTCAGTTGGCACCTTTAAGGCAGCAGTCCTCTCTCCCCTCCTTTTTAATCGGGCTTTTAACGACCAAGGCAATAAAAAATGAAATGAAAAATCAGAGAAAACGTCATGGAAAAAGAGAATGGACACAAAGAAGTCCTTAGAATCGGGAAGCGGGAGATCACCAGGGAAAAGTTCTTTGATAATACCAAATGGAGTGCATTGCTTTTTGAAGCACAGGCGGGTTGCTTGCGGACAAAAACTGTAATCCGCGAGCGGGTACAGGAATAACTGTGCGTAGGTTGCGGCAGGGAGCCAGAAACTATGCGACATATTGTAATAGAGTGCAAAGGTATCCGTCCAGTCCTCAGTGAGGAAGACATCCAGCTTCCGGAAGGTGTTGGTTTTAAATTAACGGAAAAGTGAATTGCACAGTAGTAGAGGTTAGTAAAAGAAGGTTAGAATGTTGGGAAAAGAGCAGAGAACAATCTTGGAAGACATGCGAACGAAGAAGTCAGACTAGCACAAAAACTTCATAAAGGTTTTTTTTTTTGGGGGGGGAGGTGGTTATACAGTGGCGTTACGACTATAGGTCGCTGTGCAACGCCACCCCGTTACAAAAGGGAAGCCGCTAAGCATCATCATCATCATAGGTGGGAAATTTGAAATGCGTTGGAAAAACCTCCGTTCAATTCATCAGGAGAGGAGTGAGACCGGGCGGTGAAGAGCGTCAAGGGTGGCAGCAGTGAGCGGATAACGGCGCCACAGCCGATTATGGCGAATCACTGCTCTGCACTTCCGACAGCTTTCCCGTTGAGTGGAACGGCTGTAATTTTTTGTCCTTTTCGCACGTTACCCAATAGTTCGCCCATCTCGTATTTGTTCTTTATATCTCCGCAGTTTTGGTTGGCAGTGAGGCCACTTTTTTGTAGTTATTCGCCCCTGACCAGAAAGTTCACCCATCCCGTATTTTTCACTTGATTCTCTGTACTTTGGGTGGGCGTCCTTTGGGAATATTTTACGCATTGTTTTTATTTATGTGTGTACGGAACGTAACGCATTAGATCTTCAAACATGCAATACGAGTTAATCGATATTGTCACGGGAAAATGAAATAGGAGAGTTTAATGGCGTGGATACACCGGGAGAAAACACACTAGGCCGTGATGCAGTAGCACTGGCAAACAGGCAGAACGCGTCTCCATCCTCCTCCTTGTCTTCCTTTCAGTCCTTTTCTTACAGGCGCTATGGCGCATACCCATATGGCGGGATTGTAACAGGTAAGCCGCGGCATTGCCCCCTCCCCTGAAAGGCATCGTCCCGATGCTTTGCCAACAGGTCCTCTAGGCTACGAACCAAGACACCTGGAACGTAAAGCGGCCTTGTAACGCACTTCGGACAACCGACCCCTGTAATACCATTGTGGAGAAGACGGCCACGTAATCCGCCACTGCCCTTATCACCGAATGGGACTCTGTGGGTTTTCGCCGGATGCGCCGCGACCGTGCTATGGGGAACGACCACGGGAAATTCAGGAGTGCCTGGCCGCCAACGAGCTACCCTCAACACCCCGAGTAGTGCACCAATCCAGGTCTCCCTCACCCCGACGCTACTCCTCGCCATAGGTCGGCGTACTCACTCGTGAGTACACTCATTTGTACTCATTTGTACTCAAACTCACGAGTGAGTACGATGATGAGTGATCACACGCCCAGAAAAAAACAGTGAGTACGATGACGAGTGAGTACAGGGGTAAGTCCACTACTCGTGAGTACAGTACTCATGAGTACACTACTCATGAGTATGAGTACTCATGAGTATGAGTACTCACGAGTTTGAGTACTCATGAGTATGAGTACTCATGATTACACAGTACTCATGAGTACACAGTACTCATGAGTACACAGTACTCATGAGTATACAGTACTCACGAGTAAACAGCACTCATGAGTACAATACTCATGAATACTATTTTTGCGAGTGCTTGCACTCTTGAGTATATGCACTCCTGAGTACAGTAGTGCAAACAAGAAAACGGGCGACAAAAGCTGCCACCCGAAGACACGCAGAAAAACGCAGTTTACGGCCACGGCCGCACCGACAAGCCCCGAGCTCCCCTGAGCCCGACCCGGCCTGAGAACAAGAGGAGACGCCAGACGCAACGCGAGTGCTTATGTTCCGTTTCGCTTTCTCACATGTACTTGCCTTCGCGCAGTAAGTCGCCCAACCACAGTGCACCGCGTCAGACGTTTTCTTCCTCTGTCCTGAGTTATATGTAACCTGTGTTTTTCTAATCAATTAAACAATTTATTTTTTCTACTTAGAATTTCATTCGAGCTATGACCTAGCTAATAGTGCAGATAAGTTGATTATTCGTGAGTAATACAAATTGAGTACTCATGAGTACAGATTGAGTATTCATGAGTGCAGAATGAGTAGTACTCATGAGTGCAGAATGAGTAGTACTCATGAGTAGTACTCATGAGCAGTAGTAGTCATCGAGTACTCATGAGTACAGATTCAGTACTCATGAGTACAGATTGAGTACGAATACTCGAGAGGACAAATGAGTTTGAGTACAAGTGAGTACGATTACAAATGAGGATTTGATGAGTGAGTACGAGTGATTTTGTGAACAGACGAACTTTTTGAGTCTGAGTTTGATTGAGTACAGCGTGAATGAAAAAAATTGTGATTGAGTATGAGTGAGTTCTTTCTGTTTTGCCGACCTATGCTCCTTGCCTGGCCGTACCCTCAGTTCTGACCAGACTGGGAACAGGTCCCCGAGCCCACGTCGGGGAAACTGAAGCCTGCGACCACCGGGGGCAAGGCCGCTGCGTATCAAGGTCCAGAGCCTCCATCGACGCGATGAACTCCTCCAGCTCATTCGACCCAGATTACGAACTCTGATGAAAACAAAATAATTTACGCCGAGATTCCAGTATTCGTCGATAATCACCCAGTAACCGCTCTAGTCGATACTGGTGCCGATTATTCTGTCATAAATGGCTCACTCACAGCAAAGCTTCGGAAGGTTACAACACCCTGGAATGGCTCGCCAATCCGTACACCGGGCGGTCACCTCGAGGTGCACATTGGCATGTGTACCGCGACGATCTAAATTCACGGTGTGACCTTTACCGGTTGCTGCATGACTGCTCAAAGCAGCTTATACTCGGCCTGCAATTCCTTCGCGAGTGCGGCGCAATAATAAACCTACGGGAGCTGGTCGTCACATTTTCCGCCCCACAAACACTGTACGACGAGAAGGCTCAGCCAAGACCGGCACCCGCATCTGCGAAGACAACGTGACGCTGCCACCTCAAGCCAGCATGTTTGTCACCGTTGAATGCCAGCGAGCCCCGGCAAAGTGTGGCATCGTGGAGCAAAACGTTTCGCTTCTCCTCGCTCAGCAAGTTTGCGCCACCCGTGGCCTGGTTGACCTTATTAACGGAATGACCGAAATTCTCTTGACGAATTTCAGCGCAGAACACCACGATCTGCCATTCCATACAACCGTCGCCTACTTCGAAGGAGTCACCGACGGTCCCAAGTGACACAGTTTAGCGGAGTCATCCACCTCAACTCATGTCGCAAGAACTACAAAGGTTGACGTGAACCACAACCTGACAGCACAACAACAGCGGTAGCGTCTCGAGATTATAAACTCCTTTAGCGATTGCTTTACTACGTCATCAAAGATACGGCAGACCACCATAACGAAACATCGTATCATAACCGGCGAAAACGAGCGACCCATACACCAGCGCTCTTACCGAGTTTCGGCAAAGGAACATGATGCTATTCGCCGGCAGGTGAAAGAAATGCTCGCCGACGACGTCATACAACCGTCAACGAGTTCGTGGGCATCACCTGTGGTTCTCGTAGAAAAGAAAGACGGTACTCTCCGTTTCTATGTGGATTACAGGAAACCGAACAAGGTGACAAAAAAAGATGTGTATCCTCTCCCGCGTATCGACGACTCTTCAGATCACCTCCGCCATGCTACGTTCTTCTCATCGATTGACTTACGCAGTGGATATTGGCAAATCGAGGTCGACGAACGAGACCGCGAGAAAACCGCATTTATTACTCCAGAGGGCTCTACGAATTTGAAGTGCTCCCATTCGGATTGTGTACCGCTCCTGCCACGTTCTAGCGAATGATGGACGCAGTTTTATCCGGCCTTAAATGGCAGACATGTCTTGTCTATTTAGACGACGTGGTGGTATTTTCTGAAAGTTTCGGAGAGCACTTAGCGCAACTCCGTTCAGTTCTGCAAGCCATTCGTTCAGCGCAAATTTCAAACCAGAGAAGTGTCACTTCGGGTACAAGGAACTGCAATTTTTAGGCCATGTTGTCAGTGGTGAAGGCAGCCGTCCCGATCCAGAGAAAACAGCTGCCGTAGCCACATTTGCAGTTCCAAATGACAAAGGAGCTGTCCGCCGCTTTTTTGGCCGCTGTGCATACTATCGACGCTTTTTGCCAAATTTTTCTAAAATAGCGGAGCCTTTAACCCGTTTGACGAGAAACGACGTTCCCTTCAGTTGGGGCCCGGAGGAGTCCGGAGCATTTGGCGAACTCAAAAATCGGTTACAGAACACGCCTGTCCTTGGCCACTTTGATGAAGACGCAGAAACGGAAATACACACAGATGCAAACAATATCGGCCGACGAGCGGTACTTGTACAGTGGCAAGATGGTGTCGAGCGTGTAATGCCATACGCCAACCGAACTCTTTCACGTGCCGAAGCCAACTACTCCACAACAGAAAAAGAATGCTTGGCAATATTCATGGCCAGGTTGCTTAATTTCACGCATACACCTGCCCCGATGTTTGCAAGCATATTATTCATTTAATTTTAATTTCTGTACACTGCAAGCCAAGATGGCGGCCCAATGCAGGAGAGCCAATACATCATGCCGTGTGAAGTACCACGAGCGCATGAACAGGATGCTACCTTTAGCATGTTGCAAATGTGTTTAAATGCTATCATTAGTGCAACATTTACAAAAATAACAAACTCGGAGCATTCAAACGAAATTTTTGTGGTTTATTTGTTGTCCTTGGAGAGTTGAGGTTTTATAGGTCTGTATTTTCAGTGAGATACGGCCGTGTGCTCGTGACCTTTAATTAGACACCCACCTGAACCTTGCAGCGGTCACGCTCTCTGCGGCATATGAATTGCCAGTGAGAACTACATGACTGTGCGTTGCTGGTCTCTTAAGAGCCAACAGCCAGCCAGGTGGCAAGGTCCCGAACATAGCAATGCTGTCTTTAAACGTTCGAGCACGCTTAATTACAGCATGTATTAAAGCGGAAGCGTAACTGAACTCTTTTCCGTGATTCCGGCGCGCTCTACAGCCAAGCCCGGGACTGGCGCCATAACACTTAAGTGAAGAAAGACCGTTTCAAGGTCAGGAACTGACCCAACAACTCTGGGGGATAGGCACGTTACTTAGCCACTACTTTATTGTTACGCGCGCCGCCGAACATTGCGTCTGAGGTACTTGAAATATAAACACAAAAAAGGTGCCAAGAGGCGAGATAAAATACAACGAAAAAGAGTGCGCGCCCTTAGTGGCCCTAGTTTCAACCTAGCAGAGGTATAAAAAGAGGGGGCTCCGCACGTGATTCGACACGACCTCGCGGGCTGTTGCCTAGATTGCACAAGCTAACCTCAGCTGCATAGTCTGAACCTGACCACGTATAGAAACGTGTCGACGCTGTAGTAAGTCTTGATCGTTCTAATTTCGACCGCTCGTATGCTTTCCTTTTATTATATCGTAAGAATGGGCTTTGGGATCTTACGGTATGTTTTAGCAATTTGGCTAGCTAAAAATTGGTTAGGCGAAGACACAATCCATTTTGTCAATTCCGCATCAAGGGACATTGCTGCAATAACACTGAAAGGCGGGCTAGTTGGTGACAATTCCTAGCTGTAACTTTTGCTGCCTTGTCATTGTGACATTGCTGCCTTGTCACGGCAACGTAGGCAGCAGCCGTGCCAATGCGGCCGCCATCGCAGTTGCTTCTGGTTACGCACTCAGCATGCGGGTGACCATGGTGGCCGAGCTAAGGTCACGGTCGCGGTTGTAGCCCGGCGCATGGAGCTAAACCACCCTAATACCTCCTGCCCCGACTACCGGACCTCTTTTGCCCATAAGGACGCTGACTTCGTTTGGATTTTCTCTTGTCAATGCTGTAATATTCCCAAGCTCGAATGACACTACAGAAACCGGATGATGCGAGAACCTGCGAGCTCATCAATGCGCATCGTGTGAGAAACTCAATAAGCGCCCCTATCCTCGCATTAGGGGGAGGCGGTAGAACAGACTCCCGGAACACTCCGATGGTGCCTCGCGGGAAAGATCTCGTTACCTTCTATTCCATTATCACGTGTTTGGTGGAACATTGTCACGTGGTGTCGCTGGCGTAAAAATCGATAGCCAACGTCAGCGCGCGTGTACCATTAGCGTCAGGTGCCACAGTGAGCTCCATAAGGTGTGCAACCATTTAGAGCTTTCGTTTTGATTCTCGATAATTGAATCCTCCCCTTTCGTGAAACCATCGATTTTTGGCCCCGCAGGCGACACATACAGGATAGCACTCACGTGTGTGCACTGGGAAATTTGATAGCGTCGTGCAACGCGTTTAGCGCCCCCCCCCCCTTACTAATGGGATATACTAATGGGATATACTAACGCGCCAATGGGGTATACTAGAACAAGCTTTACACGAGTCCGCATATGTGAATGTGTTATGCTCGTGTGAACTTCCTTTTGCTTACGCCGTATTATTTTGACCACTTTTTCTTAGTTGTTTCAGTTCTTTTTTCGGGCGGATGTAGTTCTTAACCACATTTCAGCAGCACTGACATTGAAGAGTAGGGTCGAGTAGAAAGGCAAAGGACGAGGGCGGATCAGTGGCATAGAAGTGGGCGCGTGCGGTGCATTAGAGCCGTTATTAGGGCGTTAAGGCTCAGCAGGCTTTCCATCGTTCTTCACTAGATCAACTAACACAAACTAAAACCGAAGGTTCACGTACACGGGCAGCGCTTGCACTACACTCTAAACTTTTTTTCCACCCATATACTCCCTAGAGGTTCTTTTTCGCCTGTCCTCTAGTGATCCTCCTTGTAGGAGTTTTTTTTACTACATGGAACAGGGAGGTTTTGTTTACCTCCTCAAAACAGGGTGTTTTTAGGTGATAGAAAGGAGGTAGTTAGGGAGTGTTAAGAAATGTTAGGGAGAATTTAAGGAGATCAAAATGGAGTATTCTTTACTTCCTCAAGGCGTTTTTAAGTGATGTTTATGGACTTTTTAGGCGGTTGAATAGGAGCCTATTATGGCTCCCTTGGGAAGTACTTATGTTATTTTAGGGGCGTTTTGAGGAGGTTCAAGGGAAGCATTTACTTCTTTTGCATGGAGTTTTACGTTTTGTAGGCCTCGCGAGGGGAGTTTTTAGGAGGTTCAAGGGAAGCATATATTTCTTTTGAATGGAGTTTTGCAAAGTTGGGGCGGTTTTGTAGGCCTTCCGAAAGGAGTTTTTTCAAGGCCACAAGGTAGAGTTTCTAGTTCCCGGCGGGAGTTCTGATTTCACACGGTTTTTCTCGGTTTCAGGTTTATTTCAAACGAACTTTCGCATACAAGTTTACATGGTACATGGTGTACACAAGGAGGCTCCGAAATAAAAACTTAGGGCGACCTCCTATAAGAAAGCAAAAATGGTAAATTGCTAAAAACACGCCAGTTAGGAATGGAAGACAGCAATAGAATGCTAGTTGAACAAACTGTAGAAACAATATTACTACAAGAACTGGAAATACGCGAAAAACATATAGGCACAAACACAACGGCATGGTAAGTGACATCATTATATAATACTAGAGGATTGAGAACGCGTGAGTACTTATCAGTACGCATCAGTACTCAGTACACAAAGTGAAAAAAATGGTTGCAGTGGTTTAAAACAACAAAAACATTTTTCAATTGGTGGTGAAATGAGCGAGAGCTGTGTAACGATTTGATATTGAAAGGTAACGAGCATTTTGTAGATGGTAAAGGCACAAGAGATAAATGATGTAGGAGACAGACAGCAATGAGATGGCTATGGATAAATGAGTAATATAAAGAACGAGAAATATGCTGCGGAAAATACCAGTGCGTTTTGATAAAGACACAAATGCGCCAAGAAAAGTGACCCAGTCTGAGGGGTTAATTGCAAGGATATAGAACAGAATGGGTGGTATCGCGACAGCTTCTTCAGAGTGAGAAGAAAAAGCCATGTAATTCGTGTTTTTCCGATAATTTTGAGTTGATTCATTTGGCACCAGTTGCCAACATTATTTAGATAATTGTTTCAAGTTATATTAGTTGGTTAATATTATTGCTTCACTAAAAGATAGCTGTATTATCAGCATACAGAAGGGCCCATCAAATATCCCCTGTTCAGTAAAAAAAAAAGAAGACGTCAGAAACATAATACATAATACGAAATTTTTTAAACTACTATCCAATGATTACAGGAATTGAAAACAAGTATTAGTGAGCGATATTGATGCGATAAAAGTTCATTAGTTCTAAATCCTTCACACGTGGTTTGGTGCTGGCAAGGTCCAAAAAGGCATGTTCCACAAACGTTAGAGCTCTGTGTGCCTTCTTGGGATATTGAATGTTGAAAACCCAGAACGATGCAAACAGACTACACAGTCCTCCCAGTAAAGATGATGCAGTCAAGACACTCTGGCCATCGATGCGGAGGCTAATTTCCCCGTTCGCGGAATGCAGGCAGGGAGTCAAAGGAACATCTACCTGAAAAAGCAAAAAAGAAAAAAAAAATGCCCCACACGTAAAATTCAAAACAGACACTATGGTTAAATGAACTTAATAATTCGGTACAGTAATAAAATTGTTATGCCAGGTTCCCTGCGAAGATTCAGTACTTAAATTAGGAATGCAAAGGCTTCACAAAACCAAGTGCCAGTACATTAACCATCGTGGCTTTTGCAGCAATAAAAAAGATATTATTTCCGCACAATATACTCGAGCACAACTTTAAATGACAGTGAAGTTAAAATGCACGTCTCTCTAGGTTGATAGATTAGCTCACGGAGAACACTATTATACCCCTCTTACACCTGGCATTTTTTTTTTAAATAAGGTTGAAACTAGCAAAAACACGTTTTCACCGGAAGGGCTTAAGTGGCCTGACGCGCACACCTTCTTTCTTGGCTGCCGCTGGATGGTGCAACTCGTCCATACTTGGGGTGGCAGTACCGCTTTCCAAGGGAGCATGCGAGCTACGCATGAGAAAATCGTTCGACGCCAAAACTTGCGGGGCCTCAAAAGGCCAATGTTTTTCTTCAGTGAAGCGTAAATACTGATCACAGCTCCAATGGAGAAACATTTTGCTTAGTGGTCTCGAACGGCAAATGACAGGGGAGTTTGGGGAAGCATGAGCGATTTGACCGGAACTGACCAAACTGCTTGGTACGTGGTAATGTTGTATTCAGTTGCTTGTATACTGCTATTAATCACCGCTGCTTCACTTGCTTCCCGTTTATCCTGATGCAAACAGCGACTGCAGTCGTGTTTGCGTCAAGTTTGATGAGCAGTTGAACAGCGATTTCTCAGCACTTAGGGCATCTTGGCACTAAATCAATGCTGAAATGGCTATGCGGAGGTCCGACTTCCGTTTGAAATCAACTTGCTGGTTGTCTTCAATGACCCTTTAACAACAAGTTACCCTTATGCCTCATCACTGCAACCGATTGTTCCTCCGTGTGGTGCAAAGTGTGTTACTGTGATTATTTTCAACGTGAAACGAACCGTTTCTGTGATTTGTAGGACTGATTCTGCTATTAATTACTGCAGTGACAACAAGCAATGAAAGAAAATCCCGCCATCTCCACGAAGTGAATGATGATGAGAGGGGCGAATCTAAAATGCTTATCAGCAGACAATGTGACGCATTAAGTGCAAGCTGCTTTCATAGTGTGTGCATTGACGTTAGGATATGGCCCCCTGGCAGAATGATGCGCTGCGCGAGATTTTGCCGTACCTAAAAGGACAGGCAACTCATTTTTGCGGAGTATAGGATCTGTAAAAGGGTTGCGAGTTGGGCGAGTTTGTAATTATGCATTGCGAAAAATAAACTGCGCGCAAATTAACGAGGACAAGAACACATGAAGACGGCACAAGCGCACACTCGCAACTAGTTTATTATTGCACAATTCAAAGCTTTATATGCCCAAGCGCCCAATTGCCGCGCCCCCAATGCGTCACAGTTCTCGGCGCACTCAGCCGAAAATACTAAAAAACCGTAACAACAAAACCACAAAACGAACTTTGAGGCGCACGAAAGGCGAAAAATCAGCAAAGATAACCGCATCATACAGGGTGTTGCGGCGATAACTGGAACACTTTAAAAATTTTTCCTGAGCGATCCGCCGCTCTGTTCGCGCTCAAACTTCACACAAAGGTCGCATTTTGTGGTCTATTTTGTTTGACACCGGGAACAACAACGGTACTTACCTGTTTATTCTGAAAATAAATAAAAACGATTTTCGCCTATGGGAAAATGGCCGCTGATTTGAACGTGCGAGCCAGCGCAAGTTGATGTTGGGACGACGGAACCACCTGCAGAGTGAAACGCACGTTTGGGATTCACGTACGGAGCCAAATGGTGCAGCAGACGATCAGAAAATGCACCTAGAAATGAGCTAACAGACGATCAGAAAACCCGGTTTTCGGGCTCGCACGTCCAAATCGCCGCCATTTTCCCATAGGCGAAAATCGTTTTTATTTATTTTCAGAATAAACAGGTAAGTACCGTTGTTGTTCCCGGTGTCAAACAAAATAGACCACAAAATGCGACCTTTGTGTGAAGTTTGAGCGTGAACAGAGCGGTGGATCGCTCGGGAAAAATTTTTAAATTGTTCCAGTTATCGTTGCAACACACTGTACATGGATTAAGACCCCCCTCCCACCCCCAACACGCATTCCCAGAAGAAGCACCGAAATAGCGCTCAATGTGCGTCTAAATATGCGACTTCTCGATTAAGCAGGGCGATATAGAGGGATGACTGATACGTTCGGAACCAGCTTTTCTGATGTGGCTGGCTTCTACAATTTCTCGCGTTTGCTGGTTCTTATGTCGCAAAAGGATGGCTGTGCGCTCAAACACAGGGACACAATCAGGTCTGCATGCGCGGTAATGAGAAGATAAGTGGCTCAGGTCACGTTGAAAAATGAAAAAAAATATATACGGTACTTTTAGACGTCGTACGCTCGAGTTTGTGACAACGTACCCGTGTGCGGCTCTGTCCTGAAGTTCGGAGAAATGCAGGCGGGTTGTGTTATATTTCTCGTCTTGCATTACGCTTTCTTTTATATATTAGCGCCCTCTTTCCCGATCTCTCTACCTTCCTTCCCGCTTCCGTCTGACTGCGCTGATTTTCGCCACCACGAAGTAACCGTCACGTTGCTTTGAAACGACGCCGCGCGCGACAAACGATTTTATCTCGAATGCCCCGTTACAAACCGGCCTACAAAAGAATGCGAACGCATACCCCAAAACTCACAAACAAGTAAAATAATACGAGTGTGCGCTTTTTTCTTTGCCCGTGCGTGTACGAGCTGTGAGCGGCACGGGTATCCGGGTACTTCGCTGTTAACCCTATCCAAACGTTTGACAAACGCATCGACTGATGAAAGACCACTTACCAGCGAGCTGTCCACACCTGTCGCCGTATCCAAATGCTGTTTGCGGCCGTTCCTCGTGTGACAGGGGCACATGAAAATCTTTCCACCAAATGGCCCTACTAGTCCTTCACAAATACGAAAAAACGACGGACCAAGGCGAGGCTTGAAACTCCGGCCGCGCCGAGTCACCGGCCGCGCTGCGTTGAAAGCACAGAAGTTGTTCACATCCGGGCAGCCAGTCGTGCCGCCAGGGCAAGTTGAGTCGCTGCAGTCGGGTGCGTTGGCGCGCTGGCACGAGAATTTAAATCGTCTATGTATGCGCAAGCAAGCGAAGCAGATGAACATTGCAATTGTTTGCAACGGCGAGAACTGCCTCTTCGTTAGCAGCAGAGTTTGACAACACCTATCGCCAAAATAAACAGATTGAGACAACACGGCCGCGCTCTCTGCCTGTGATCGCGCTGGTTGAAGCATCTATACGGGTATACGTACGGTATTGGTTTTGTAGCGGCGTGCAACCGTCGCGTCCTGCTCACTCGTTCTAATTAGCATTAGGCCACGGTTGAAGTGCTGGTGCACGGAGACAACAGAAGACTAACATGGCGACCGCCCGCTTGAGATGATTACCTCAGATAGGGCGTTTATTGTGGACGTGGTAGTATACAAGGAACGGAACGCCATCTCACAAATGGTGTTAAGTAGTTCTAAATCCTCCCTTTTGCTACCCGGATGGGCAAAGGTACTACCATGGAGGTTCGTCCACTTCTTTAGATCATGCCTAGGGAGTACATTTTTTGCTATAGGTACTTTTCAGGGCACATTACTTGATTAAAACTCCATTTCCGGCTAGTTTGCGTTTACAGTGTATGTAGCGTGCCGGAGTGGAGTGCTACGGCTTAATTTTATACCGCCTGTTCATGTTTCACGTCCGCCGAAATCCCGCGCGCAAGGGTGTTTGTACTTTTCGTTTCAATCAGATAGGCACCCTCCGCTGCTTAGATCCGATGCTATTTTGGTCCAGTTAGTTGGCTTGCTTGTTCTGGCCATCATCACGCCTGCACCAGACATCGAGAAATGAAGTTTCCCTTGGTATTTTGTTTTGTCTAATCGGCCGGGCCACCTTTCATTTGTTTGAGTTCCCGTCAGGTGTCTCGTCACCACCCCTAACTTTCTGGCAGACAACACCTCAGCTTATTTGCCAAATTCTTCAGACAGCGCATTTCACATAGTCGAATTAGTGTAAATATAAGAGTAAGCAATATAGCGTGAGAAAGCAAACTTCAGCAATATGTTATCGGTACGTTAAGTATATGTCTGGTGTACTATCTTTTTATTTTGCTGCAATATTCTGCGGCGTTCGGTTTACATTATCTCACGGAGATCGCGAAAAATGTGAAGCCCTTACAGGAAGACGCATTAGTTCCGTATTTAGGTTAAAATATGTGAGCAGGACAAGCATTTACGCACAAGCCCACGTTTTGAAGGTGTGATCACAAGGTTTTCGTGTGAATGCTCGTCCTGCTCAAATTTAAACTTTGAATGGGGTATGGCTTGTGAAGCTAAGAAAGGTGTAGTTTTGATTAAGTGGTGAGTTGTAAAGTTGATTAAGTGGTGAGTTGGGAGGGAGGGGGGAGACGGAGGGAGACCAAACGGCAAGGCAAGCCGTAAACACAACCAACCTCACTGCAATAAATGGGGGCAAGATGTTTGGTTAGCAGAGAAGAAAGTAAAATGGGGAAATTACAGTGGGGACGCATGCGCGTTCAAAATATTTCTTGATGGCACTACAAACGCTCTCTTACCAAGTTCGTGTTCAGGAAACGAAGGAGAGTTCTGGTAGTCTTCTGTGAAAATGTGATCAGGAGAAATGTCATGGCAAGAATATTTTCCCCGGCGGGTTCCATGCGATCTGCCACAGAAAAATGTACTGGGGCCACTGGTGTTCAATTTATGCATATTGAAATTGTTCTGATCTATGGCACTGTACAGCGGTTCCCATTTAGGCATAATACAGCCATGTGCTCGTGTCCGGCATAGATACTAATTTTTGGATATTAAGAGATGCATCTGTGCTTGAAACTTGGCCGCCTGGTTCCAGTCAACCAGCCTCAGAAGTATTGGCTGTGAAACAAAGCTGTCTTGTTTCGATCTAGAAATAAAACATTTAACCTAGAGAACCAATAGCCCACATTACAATGGCATAAAGTTTGGAGCTGTTCAGGAACACAAGGTTCTCGAACTTTGGTCATGACTGTGCCGATTTCAAACTGCAAATATATGATGGTTTGTTCGCAAGAAAACTAATGAACCCAGCCTGGAGAACGGGTGAAGACAAGCATTCTTTTAAACTATTATTTCGGCAAAAAGTATTCTTACGGCTCATCGGAAAATTTTTCCAGATTATTTTTGAAAAAGTTTTTTTGAAAGACAAGAGAAATCGATTTCCCCACGACGATAGATGAATGTTGTGGCATTTTACTTACTTTTCTGGAAACGAAAACTGATTAATCTGAATGAGGATTGATTGTGGGGTCGCCGAAGCTGCGCCTCGGCTCGCGCCATATTCGGACGTCCTGACCTCGACCGCCGACAATCTCTCAGGTGCAAGGAAGCACGGTGGTGGGGAGGAAGAAGGAGGTGCGTGTTTCCTGGTCAGAAGAGCGGCCGGGATCGCACCCGCCTCGTCATCAGCAGCACATTGGGCCACCGCGGCGGCTGGAAAACATTCCT
The DNA here is from genome assembly GCF_048455015.1 of Haemaphysalis longicornis. NCBI lineage: Eukaryota > Metazoa > Arthropoda > Arachnida > Ixodida > Ixodidae > Haemaphysalis > Haemaphysalis longicornis. Next base: position 119,720,088 of record NW_027526203.1, on the reverse strand, counting down.
GCATATTTAAGCCACTCTTAAACCTGGAGACATTTCGCTGCTTACCTTGCATTGGGGATTCTGACTTGCAGAAAACTTTCCAAAACACTATACGTTACTGCCCCTGGAACAAACTTACCAATGATGTCAAATAATTTCACATATGTTACATTTCTCGGAAAGAATAACGCGGGCAATTTATAAACTCGCGTGTAAATATTAATTCGACATTGTGAAATGGCAATGTTAGGATAACGATAAAAATAGGGCTTTTTCCACAGAATTTCCAGCTTTTCCAAACCTAATTCACAACCAAAATAAAATGGGATGTTAGAGTAAGGAATCAAACCTGGTTTAATTTTAGCTTGTAGCGCTTGTTTTTAATCTTTTGCCGTGGTCGCACAATCCCCGTGAGGAATGTTTTCATGTAATTACCGGTAGTTCTAAACAAGATCATACCCCAGAAGCAATGAGGGTCGATCAAATACCCTGATTTCTAGTGCTAACCGCTCCGGCATGATACATCATCGCGGATGCTGGAGAGGCTACACTAGATGCGTGCAAAGATAGAGGAAGCTTCTTTGGCACACAGACAGCTCTCCTTCATCAGAACAGAACCTTGCCGCCTAGGATTAAGCCAAAGCCTCACAAGTGAACCAACAACCGAACGCACAGCCCTAAGTCCCCAGCAGCTGTAGAGGTCCTGGACCACAGCAATTGTAGTATTTGTTAGCGATACAGCAGCGGGTTCTGATAATCTTCGGGTCTGGACAGGCCACCACTGGAACTTGAACCTGGAAACGTATAACGCTAGGATTCTGTCAAGTGATGGGTGATCAGCTGTGCTACTAAGCGAGCTTCAAAGCGTGAAACGGGATATCATACACTGTTTAAAAAAGGGTCGTGCCATTCACTAAAGGAACACTAACAAGTTACCTGTCCCAGTACGCACTAGGTACTTAGTAACTGGAATTAATAAATGCATCGCTAATCAGGGTTACTAACTGAGGCAGGCAGTAAGCACCACTACCTTCACTAGCAAAGTCCTAGCGATAACACCCTTCTGAGCTACATGCGTAACGTATCTCAGGTGGCTTTGGTGGGATGCACCACAAGCTCTTACCTCGTCTATGGCACAACAAAGATTCCAACGTCAAAAAGACCTCGCCAGCAAGTGGCAGAAGAGTCGTAGTGATTCCTCGGTTTTTCTTAATAGTTAGATTATTTTTGAAGTTCGCGATAAAGCTGCTATCGTTGTTATCATTACAAAGCAGTTTTTTATTGAACCAAAGGTGTGTTCCGTCTTTACGGCCCTTCAAAGCTATACCTGGCCTTGAAAAATGCCAACGTACCTTTGATCCAAATAAGAGTGATGTCAAAGAGCTTAAGAATTAGAAACCTTCAAGCCTACCCTCTGTTGTAGTCGAGATCTTTACAAAGACAATAAATAACCGATGAAGCGACACTTTCAAATAGAACCTAGAGAACCGGCTACATGTATGGAAGGATACACAAAAATTTACACATTCATATCGTCAATCAGGTAATAAAAATAGGAAGTGTCTTATCACGGCAACTGTGAGAATCACCATCGTGAATTTCTCACGGCAGTCGCCCCTGATTGGCTAAGCAGGCATCCTGGAGATTTATGGGTCAAATATTTCCTAAAAAGGTCGTCACTCCATCTGCTCCTGGGGCGCTGGGTTATATTACTTGCTTTTAAACGAGAAGGCTCAGGTTCTAGTCCGGCATGGCCGAAGTTTTCTTTTTTGCTTGTTACTTTCAAAGTTATGCAAGTTTTAGCTCATGGTGATTTTGGTAATGCTAAGTTTTTATTCTGGTTATTATTATATCAGGAGATCGACGCACAGGACTCCTAGAATAGGTTCGATTAGGTTTAATATAGATTGTATTCTGTGGAACTGTGTTAGGTTAGGATGTTCCAGTTGGGCTGGATTTGGGTTGGTTATGATACGTGAGGTTAGGTTAGGTTAAGTTAGGTTTTGTAAGGTTACGTTAGGAGGTAATATTATTCAGCGAATTTTAGGCCACCATCTTTTATGGAAACTGCCGTGTGAATTTCCCGGAGGTAATTCTCACGGTTGCCGTGAGATTAGACGCGCCATAAAAATATCTGCGAGGTATACTAAACTTATTTACGCGGCATTTATACATTGGCAAAAATGCACTTCATTGATATGACACTATATCAATAATCGAAGCATCAAGAAAATGAGGGTGAAGAGACATAAGTCTGTTGGAGTACAATGCAAGGAATCGTTCCTATCCAGAATTGTTGAGAGCCTTTTTGCGGGGGTACCCTGAAAGATTGAGTGGGAGAAGTAACAGATAAGAGTGCATGCAACACTGGAGCCACTTAAGATTTGAACGTGGTAATATATGTTTCTGTCAATCATGAGAAAAACAGAACCAAAATTCGTCTGTGGACTTAATTCTGCTTACGTGCTGTGAAGGAGAAAGCCTGGCGGTACTCATTACAGCTTGTTTACTGCGAAGTCGTATTTGCACTGTTTCTTCGCTTTCGTTTCATTGTCTTTTGGCGTGAGTTTTCTTAGCGTGAGGCTTCTTTCTGCCACACCACGTTTGCGTCTCTTTCATCGCTTTCGTTTCTTCGTCTCACGGCGCGAATCACATCAGCAAGCAGACTGGCACGCGCCACAGCTTTCCTAGAATCAGGGTTGGGCGCGGCTGGTGTGCTCCTTATGCTCTACCCACTCATGTACCATCATATTCAGGTGTAGCGTGGCAAGAGCTATCCTACAACTTTTAGGTTTCAAATTCATAGTTTTGCGAATATTGTAAAGCAAGCACCTTATCCCTAAGAGTTTCCGGTTCCTGGCCAATTACCCACATTTGCATGTGCCACAACGAAAGGAACAGCAGCGACAACAGCTTTTGTTTTATGGTGCGTCCCCGTCCCCGCGCAGGTTAGTGAATCCAAGCAAACCCACTTAGGCAGATTGGCCAAGATTGCCCCCCACCCCCCCCCCCCCCCAAAAAAAGAAAAAAAAAATCTCTAGCCTTCGCCGTAATTTCGGCAAGACTTGCTCGGAAAAAGAGTTGGCACGTCATAGCGTACGCCCATCTAATGTGATGTCCAGCGATTATCACTTAAAAAAAAAAGCATAAAAGAAGCTCCCACTTATAGCAACAACGATGGAGTGACGGTCGTTGCGGCAGCGAAAAAGAACCAAATCGGCTGCAATCGTGGACTTAAACCGTCGTGATGGTCGTGAAGATGGCGTACAGCTTCGCTTCCTTCAAGTCTTACATGTTAGTGTGCGCGTCCATGCAGTTTTTTTGGTCTGCTACGACTGCGTAGCTTGTGAAAGCGCCGCATGATTGACCAGTATGCAGAACCCCCTAGGCCACCTAAGGGAATTTTTGGGAAAGAGGCCGCCTTGGTGCGGAGCGTTTATTCGCCGCAGAGTGATCCACCAGAGCGGCTACGTCTTTTGGGTGCGCGGCTGAGTTTAGAAAAGGTGCCGATTTTGGTTCACTGTCTGTTCGTTGACTTCGCTGTCTGTTAGTTTTATATTGTGTTATAATTCTCGGGAATAAGTTTGGGTAAATTTTGTATGCATTAAAGAAAAAAAACAGCAGTTGGTACAGCACTGGCCGGCTACTGTGGCTACTAGCGTTCAAATCCCAGCTGATCAAAGAGGTGCTTTTTTTTATTTACTCGTTACTGCGGCGGACATTTTCATTGACAGGAGAACTACAACAGCAACAACAAAAACGTAAATGAGGCTTTTCCGTAAATTTGGGCCCTTTCGCCTGGATCCTTAAAATGACGCGGAAATATGAAAAGAAAACGAGAAGTAATGTTAAATAGACATGCAGAAATCCTCACCATTCCCTTTCTAATAAAATGCTTGAGGAGGTGGGTCAATACCTTGGACCAGTTGTAAGCGCTTATCACAATAAAAAAATGAATATGTCGTAGAATTCATATGGGCAATAGTATTCGGCAAGGGCGCTCGAATATTTAACAATAGCCTGTTTCCGTCAGTCAAAAACATTTTATACAACTAATGCGTATTGCCAGTGGTAACTTGAGGGGCAGAAACTAGGCGGCTTACTAAGCTCCTTGATAGATAGGTCAGCCAACGAGAAATGGAAATAAAGATGATTGGAGACAGGAGCGGAGTAGCCTATATAAGGGAAAAAAATAAGGTGGAAGGCATTGTACTGCGTAAAATAAAACGAAGGACTAGGCATGTAATTCGGGCGACAGGCGACCGGTGGACAACCGGGGCGACACAATGTCCACTGAGAGCGGAGCCAGAAGTGTCAAAATGTAATACCATTTACTCAAGGGAGGACAAAAAAGTTCGGGGAAAACGAAAGGACTAGGGCGCCCGGCAGTAGACAAAAATAGCCTCTCCCGTTTTCTCTCGCTATCTCCGTCTCGCACACACACTCACGCACTTCCACACACTCACACGCATCCTGTGAAAAGCCTGCGGAATAGTAAAAATTTGGACAGCACAATCGATCGATTTCTTTGCATTCAAGTAAGCTGTCGAAGGCAGTTAGCAAATGCTTTGAAGCGATTTTCTTTGCATAACCGTAGGTATCAGTGTCACCTGGATGTTATCGCAGCCTTTTGCCACAGCTAAAATAGCTCCGCTTGTTTTTAGATGTATCATGACGCCGCTGCTGTTCCCTGCAGCATCGCTTCTACGCAAACTCTCAGTGATTACGGGCTGAACAGTTTCAAGCACTCATATTTACTCAATAAAGCTCCGCCGGACTCGTTTCCGGGAAACAAGCATCGTTTATGTCATTTCCCAGGTCCGAATGGAACAGCGCGGAGGGCCGCGCCGCGCGCGGAACGATGTCCGTGCTTAATGGGACGGAACTGGGCAGTCGCAGTGTTTACACAGCGGCGGCCGTTACCATTAGGTCTCACTTAACGGACTCACCCGCGCAGCCCGCGTGCCAAGACCGAAAGAGAAAGGCATTCTTTTTCCGTTCGGGGAATACAAAGGGCGTGTACGGGCAGTGCTCGTTAGGGCTCTTGCGGGTGCGGAGATGCGTGTAACCATTATCTCGATGCCATGACGAAATCCGACCATAGAGCTGTGCACGCGCTGGTTTTCTGTCCACTCGCCTCTCCTTTACGAGCCAGCGCCCGAGGCAGCCTTTGCAGGGGCGTCAGCAGCTTTGCGAACGTGCGTACACGGGCGTCTCTTTTCTCTGTAGCGTTGTTACGCACGTGTGGAAGTGTGCTTCGGATTCCCGGTTGTAACGGCACTTTACAACTCAGGAGGGAAGAACAACCACGAAAAAAGCCCCACTTTCGTACATAACATATCCGGGCTTGATAACTAACCGGAGTCCTCGAGACCACTGGTAAGCTCCGACCTGCATTTATGTATTAGCGCTGAGAGGGAGGGTTTAAGAACTAATTTCACGTGATGCGTAGTACGCGTCTCTGTGGGCACAAACGCGCGCTCACATAATGTATAAACCGATGAACAGTTTAACTCATTAATGAAGGTTGCTGCAGCAGGGGTGGTTACAAGCTAAAACGTAATGCTGAGTGAAACCATAGCTCATTTGCGCAACCGTAAAATCACCGAATAAATGAAGGTTGCTTGAGATGTTCTGCAAACAAGCATTTCTGTTTTTCGTTTCCATTTTGAACACTGCAGACGGGAACCAAATCCACGATTTCGGGTTTTGCAGCAAGAAAACGACAACGCCGCTAATACCCGCGCTATGTATTGGTCTATAATATCTCAGTGCATTCCGAACTTATCACTCATTGATACTGAGCTCCAGCAAACATATCTGGTGGCTGTTTTTTAGGTTGTTGCTAGTTATCCGCCTACAGTACGGATCGGACTTTTGCAGGCATCGTGTCTGCATCAATTTCTTCTTGAACAATGAACAATGAACAATGAACTTTATTGACATCATGTTCTAGTACAGAATGCCGGAGGCCGGCAGAAAAAGCCATCTCAAGGATAGCTTGACGGAGCTGCGGGCCCCCCTTTTGGCACCAGCGTACAACAGTACAAAAAAAAAAAAAAGGCGGCTAGAAATATGGCATCCTTTGCGCCATTGAATGAATGTAAAAATAAAAAAAAGACGACGCCAACAACAACAATAACAACAACAAGAGAAGGAAAAGAAAAAAAAGAAACAAAAAATGTGCACTGAACAGATAAATCACTCAATACAGGACCCGGAGGAAAATGTGAGCCCAATATAAATAGTCATGCCTTGCGTACAAACCATGTACAAAATAAAATGTACACCGACGGATGCACTAAATCACTCAATACATATAGATTACCTTCATAATACATGCATACAGATTTACATTACTCTATAATATATATAGAGTACACTATACATATAAAATTACACACATCATTCAATACACGACCGAAAGGAAATATGAGCTGGTTATACATCGCCATGCCTAGCGTACACCGACATGTTCACTATAGCTGACACACATAAGCATACGCGAGCTATCATATTGTGTCACTAATTATTTGCAAGAAAGGTACTATTATGAGCAATATGAAAGGGAACACAGGAACGCGTGGCAAACAGCCTCGAAACAGGCTCGGAGCGATACGCGGATGGCGCTGTAAAAAACAAAGGGGGAAAGGAGGGCGCTCTTCCACTAACTGTTGGCACTCCCACCACGATGGGATTTCTACAAAGCAGCAGCTTACGTCATTTCGCCGATAATATGGTATCATCCGGCAGCCGATAAGACGCACAGCGGGAATGGGAACAGTTGTTAGAACAGCGTCCCCCTTTCCACTTTGTTTCCGACGGCGGCCGCTGCGTATCACGCATATCTGGGTCTGAGGGTGTTTTCTATGCGTTCCCGTGTTCCCTTTCATATTGCTATAATAGTACGTATTGCATTGAAAGTGTTGCTTTTCAGCTGAAAGTTAAGTTCGTGTAAAGCATTGAGTAGCCTGGGAAGCCTGTTTCCTTGCATATGTCGCCCATATGTTGTTCTACCAGTTTTAACGTTCCAAATTTCGAAGTTTCGCGTTTTATAAGGCTGAGAATTTCTTTTAAGGTTGGCAAGTTCAGTCAAGAATACATGTTTCCTCTTTATTTCTTGTTTATAGGCTTTCATTAATCTTAAGTTGTACATCTTCTCAAAAGGCATTACATTGTACTTTTCAAACAACGGGTAGGCGTGATAATGGGAAGGCACGTCCTCTACAGCACGTACAAACCTTTTTTGTAGAGAATGCATTCTTTGTATGTTTTCTTGACTAGTGGATGCCCAAACTAGATGTGAATAGTTTATTCTTGAGGAAAATAAAGAGTCGTAAATTAATATTATATGTCTCGGAAAGATCAGGCGATTGCGGTAAACTAGCCCCACTATTTGAGATAACTTACTTGATATTGTGTCGATGTGCTCGTTCCAAGATAGGTTTTCCTGGAAGACCACTCTTAGTGTTTTAATGTCTGGTACAATATCAACCAGGGTCAAATTCAGCAGTATTTGTTGCGTTAATGTTACCTTCTTATTTTTACTTCTGAATATTGCAGATTTGGTTTTGCTCGTGTTTATTTTAAGGTGGTTTTTCTCAGTCCAGCTATTTAGATTTTCTAAAACAAAATTTGCTTCGCCAACTAATTCGTCCGCTGAATTTCCTCGTAAAAATATGCTGGTGTCATCAGCATAAATAATAGATTCAGCACTAGGGCTAATGCTGAAATATAGATATTAAAAAGGAATGGTCCCAAGATGCTCCCCTGTGGTACACCAGAAGATAAAGGAAGTAGATCGGAAAAACAGTCGTCGATATGAACTATTTGTTTGCGGTGTTCCAGATAAGACGTAATTAGGCGCGCGGCATTCCCTCGAAAACCATAACGGTGAAGATTTTTAATTAGAATTTAGTGATTTATGTGATCGAAAGCCTTAGAGCCTTAGAGTAATCAATGAACAGCCCAAAAACCTACTCTTCTGCTTCAAGCGCTGCCAAAAATGACTCTTTTTGTTTTAGCAATGCGAACTCCATACTAAGTCTTTTACGGAACCCAAACTGTGAGCAGTTTAAGAGACTGTGTTTCTCTTCAAAATCTGCAAGACGATGTAAAATAACTTTTTCTAGCACTTTTGACATGACCGGCAGTATAGACACGGAACGGCAATTTGACATGTCGTTTTTGTTTCCTTTTTTGTGTAAGGCTGTTACACGGGCTACTTGCATTTTACGAGGGAAAACAGCCTGACGCAAAAACAGGTTAAAAATGTGGGTAAGTATAGGTGGGAGCAAATCGGAGGTGTTCTTTGTGGGTTTAATTTGGAAGCCATCGATGTCTTTAGCCGTACTGGTTTTTAATTTATTGATTATATTGACTACTTCAGCCTCATTAACTGGTTTCAGGAAAATAGAGCTGCTGTTATGCGCAATATTTTCAATATGCACAGTAGCAGGGTGTGAAACACCTACAAAGTATTGATTAAACGCATCTGCCAGAGACTTCCCTGTCAGCCGTACGTCGTTCACAATTACATTGCTCACTTGATCAGGTGGGATGTTACGTTTTAAGACGGCGTTTAATCTTTTCCAGATAGGATTGGCGCGCCCGTCAGCAGATTGAAATTGGTTAGAGTAATACTCATACCTCGCTTTTTTTAAGTCCTTGTCGAGGCAGTCACGGATTTTTTTGAAATCTCGAAATAAGTCAGGGTCTTTGCTTTTAATGAATCACCTGCAGAGCTTGTTTTTTTCTTGTATTCATTTCATAAGCTCTAGGCTAACCCATGGTTTCCGTATGTTTTTCCGTCTTTTAATATGCACATAAGGAAAGCAAGGCTCATAGCTAGAGCTGAAAATGGCGAGAAATGTTTCGGAGGAACTGTTTGCATCATTGCATATTGGATTCCAAGGCAAGCGATTTCTCGCTAAAAATTTCCACTTCGAGTAGTAACTATAAAATCCTTTGCTTCCGCCAGAGTAGCAGTAGAAGTAGTAACTCTTATTGTGCCCGTGATGGGATTAAAAAGGAAAGGTACGAAGGAGAAGGCGATGTGTTATACTCGTATTCCTCCCCTATTCCTTGGTCGTCGGCCAGAAGTCCTTGCATTGTGGTGGCCGCCTCCGCCGTCCGGACGACCCGAAGTTGCACTTCTGGGTCGGGGCTGAGCAAAGCCGTCTCCCATTGTTTCATGTTCGTTACAGCAAACAAGTTTATGCTAGTATTTCCTGTGCCATTTTGATTTTGTCTTGCGGGGAACGACCATAACGTGCGGTAGAGGTCCGCCCAACCAGCCCATAGCTTACAGTCTGCCGAGTACATATCGGGCTTGCAGCGACTGAGCGACTGGGTTTCGAAACGCGTGCGTCTGTAAATGCCTCCACGATAACGATTCCCATTTAGTGAAGCTGGGGTGCGCGCGAGATACTTTCGTCTTGCCAATCTGTAATGATCTATGATTTATCTCTATGACAGCAAGCGATCTCTTACCGATTTGTGAGGTAGGGTGAGGTGAGGTTGACGCCTGCCCGGTCGATTAAACCTAGGGCGGGGTCCTGGGCGATCTCGGTTTCTGTCTCACGAGTGTACTGGTGTCCCCGTTAAGCAATTTGTTTTTAAATAGGGGAATTGACAGCGCTTCGGAAAAATTCTTTACGCCTACATTCCGGGCTAGTTGGTGCGGCCACTGCGCGGAGGAGAAAATTCCCTAGAATTTTTTTGAACGAGTGGATGAAAAAAAATGGTCGCTATCCCGCCCTGCGAAAGTGGATGCCCCGCGAAGCTGTTCTAAACCACTACAAATGCTGATGGGGGAGGGAATGAAATGTTTCTTGTCGTTTCGTCGCGCTTGTCTCTTGCGCTCGCCTTCTCTGGCGGCAAATGCTGGGTCCTGTCTAGCCTGACGCCTGCACTCGGCGTCTTGGGCAAGAACATCCATAATGCGGTTGCGATGCTTGTTTTAACAGCGAAGATGTTTAGCACAGAGCAATTTTTCCTGTCCGCAGTTAAAAATACCAAGAAAATGCCGAGCACGCACACGTGAGCGCGTGTCTCGCGGTGACCGCCCGGCAGTTAAAAATAAACAAGAAAATGCCGAGCGCTCGTGTGTGAATGCTTCGCGATGACTGCCCAGCGTCCCCTGCGCTCTTTGCAAAGAGGCGCAAACACACTTAATGAGATTGGGCAAGATTGGCCAAAAAAAGAACTCCAGCGTTCACTGTAATCGTGGCAACACTTGCTCGGAACAAGAAAGACGCGTCATAGGGCACGCCCCTCCAAGGTGATGCCCAAGGATTATCACTTCCAAAATAAATGAAGCAAGCTCACACTTATAGCAACGATGATGTAGTGACGGTCATTGCGGCAGAGAAGAAGAAGCAAATCGGCTGCAATCGTGGCTTAAACCGTCGTGATGGTCGTGAAGGCTGCGTACAGCTTCGCTAATTACCTCCTACGCGTACAGTATTACGCGTTTTTTTTTAGATTCCTTCATTTTTTGCGTTTTCAAACGAACACTGAGCTCTATGCTGTATTCCTGATTAGCCTGACGCATGCGGTCGGCGTCTTAGGCGAGCACTGCTGGGTCCTGCGCGGGTTTTTGTTTACCACACTAAATTTTCCGACCAACTAGAGGCTAACAGCTTCTCTGTTAAATTATTGGGCGGAAAAGGGAGTTGGGCAATGCAATTTCGACCTGTGATCCTGACGTACGTGTGAAGAAAGCCTATATAAAAGTAATAAAAAGTGTGAATTGATAACTAGTAACTCTAACGATCGAGTATAATGCAATGTCATTTTACTTGTCTTTTAGGCGATAAGGCGTCAGTAGACGGCAGATTTTTCCATTTGAAGCTGTCAGGTTCTCCAAAATGTGCTCAGTTTTAAAACTAAGGGTGACCACATGGACTTGTATTATCTTTTCTCAAAATAAAATTAGATGCTGCATTGTTCTACGAGACTTGCTTACCAATGCCCAATCATTACGTTCATCTTGGTGAGTATAAACACAATCGCCTCGTCAGGTGTCCACATGAAAAAATGTTACCTACCTTTTGTCGTAGATGACTTTCAGATTATGCTATGTCTACACTGCCGTCTGATGGAACTATACAGATTCATTTAATTGCCGTCGGTTGGCAATTTTTCTGCGCTTTCCTTAACATAACTTAGCCTGACCTAATCTAACGGTATCTGACTGGTCAAAACCCAACTAAACCAAATAAAATGAAACCAAACAGAAAGAATAATTTCAATGTCTGAAAACTAAGAACTGACCCAAAGAATCAAAATTATTCTGAACATAATAACGTAGGCCAGTGAGGATTACAACCATAACAAAGAAATCCGGCGGAGAATAGGCATGGACTAGGGTGTACTCGGCAAGCACTCTCAAAGAACAAAGAATAAGGAGCTGGATAACTAAAAACAACTGCATAGGGCTAGTGCGCTGCTACTTGAGCCGCACAGGCAGCGCCCGCTGGCAGCCACAGCGGCATTGTTTCGCTTGTTCAGAGCCGGCGAGGTCGGCCGCCGCAGGCGCCCCAGGTGTCGCAGAACGAAAAAAAAAAGCAGTTCTGCCCCCTGTTATGTTCGCGGATGCCTTACCAGCTGCGAAAACGCGGCCGTAATATTGCCGAAGAATAAATTATTTTTGGTTCCAGGCAAATGTAATCAAGGGGAGCGCCGGCTGCGCTCCGCGAACCCATCTGATCACTTAACCGCCTGGTTCGAGCACTTGTTCGTCAACAGCGACTGTCAGAGCATATCTTGGCTGTACACCTTTGTGGCTGCCATTGCAGGCAAGAACGTCAGCAAAACCGCATTTCACATCGCAAATATGTGCGCGTACCCTTCTCGGGCGCAGTTGTGCTGGCATGGGGCGACGTTCCCACTAATTTCAATGTTCGCCAATTTCAAACCTGCTCGTCATGCGAACATTTAAATAAGCGTTTTATCTGCCGCAATGAATCCAGCGTTGGAGGCACAGATCCCACGCGCGCGGCAACTCTGTAAACAATTTGTGCTCCACGCTCATCTGCTCATGTAAACAGCCCCCGTCGCAGTGTGTTAGCCCCATCCGCGCCAACAATCTTCAATCAGTTTCTGAAAAAAAAAAAAAAAATGCACGTGTGGTTCACCGACAACTATAGAAACAAAAAAAGCCTTGTTTACGTGAAATATAAAACAAATCTGAAAATGTAGAGAATTGTCTACTGAGTAACATCATTCCTAGGCTGCGTCTATTCATTTTTAGGCTTGAAATTGAAGCCACATTGGTGCTCTTGCATAATTTTTTTCGTGTTTCTGCTTGCTTTTTCTGTTTTTTTTAATCAATAACGTCAGGTAAGTGCGGTGAATGAGGTTTTGTTATTTCATTAGTTCATTTTTATTTGAAGCTTTGTTTTATTTTTATTTTTTCTTGTACATATAACAACTATTCACGCTAATAGACGAAAAATGTGTTAACTTCGTTAATTATGGCCTTTTAAGCGAATGCAACGCGTTTAACATGTGGTGCGTTTTACAATTTTTTCGTGTTCGGCTCGTATTTCCGGGTTTTTTATGTTTATTTTCACTAATCGTGTGATGTTGGGTAATAAAGTAGACTTTCTTGATACAGCAAGTTCATTTTTTTTTCCCTTATTTCATTTTTGATTTCCTTCCACAAATGGTCTACATTTACACTAATACAACGACTCAACGTGTTATCTGCGATCGCCTATTGTCCGTAATTGTGGAAATGCCAGGTATTACACAGTTTGTTCTCTGGGGTACTTGGCAAAAATGTTGGCGCATTAAAATTTATATTTCATAATTTCGCTTACCTTAACGCACACTTGTATTCCAAATTATTCATTTGAGTCCCACCATTTGCCAGGACTACAGACGGCCCTGTTTCGGTCTGAATTTCTTCGTTGACGCCAAAGACGCGGTTCCTGGCACCTATTTTTTCCCGTGAGTAAAGTAGCTTTTAACATTTTGCAGGCCATCTTATTTATTGTACATCGCAGAACCGTTCACTCATGGCCCGCTTAGCGCAGTCCACACAGAACACAAATAAGCCGGAATGGGAGTAAATTGCTTTTTGCATAACTCAGTACCAATTCGGAGTTTTCAAAACTTCTTCCATTGGGAGTTTCGTCTTACTCCCATTATTTCCGCAGTTTTTTCTGTAGCATATGGGAGTTTCATTTTACTGCCACTACAATGGGAGTTTCCAGGGGTACCATTGGGAGTGTATTGTTTCCTCCAACTGGGAGTTTTCACGGGGTGCGTTGGGAGCAGTGTTGACCTGCATTCCAGGTTTTTTTTTTTGTTTTTGTGCACTTGATATGAGCGCTGCAGAGGAATTTATTACTGTATTTGGGAGTTCCTAATGAGCGCACAGGCCGCATTTTCATCTTTCGTTTAGGATTACGTAATTTCTAGTCGTTTTCCGCTTCAAACGTTGAATGGAGAAACGTGAAAAGTTTGTTTTCTGCACAGTCAATTTATTGTATAAAAATTACATAAATACGATATACGTGTGAACACGTTAATACGACAATAAAAACACTGAATCAACAAAACACCTACATCGAGAACACAAGGTATCTTGGTAAGAACTTCATCTACTACAACACTCGTCAACAAAAAAAATGTAAGCCATTTGCAAACAATGAAGTCAACATGCCGTCGGTGCGCTGTTTGCTTGCACCTGCCTCCCAAACGCTTACGTTGACGCACCTCCTTGCACGTTCCCCAGGAAGCCACAGCAGCACATGCATTAGAGGGATAGCAAAACGCTTTAAATCTGCGGCAACAAATACAGAAGCATATTGGGCATCTGACCTAAAAAAAAAAAAAGAAACGGCACTGTAAAGACGCTGAACTTGTCACTCTTGTGTCCAACTTTCCGTAATGTCTGAATGTTTACTTAAAGCTACGCGAAATCGCACTTCCGTCCGAGACAACTGCGCTCACTAGTTCGTCAAAACGAAGTGCTCTGCTGTTCAAAAGGGTGCCCGACTCTTGTGGCGATCAACTTATCAAAATGCTTCCTTTCTCTCTTTTCCTTGCGTGTAGTGTTCTGGTAGCGAGCTTCAGGTTTTACCACCCGCACTGCTCCTCTCTCCCCTTACCCAAAGTTAAGGAAAAATTTCGATAGGTGTGACGCCTGCGCCTGCCCCCCCCCCTCCCCCCTTTAAAAAATAAAAATAAAAAATAAAAAAAGCAGTCCTCCGTCGACTCTACAGAATGCTCCCTCGAATGGCGTTTGCTGGTTATAGTTACACGCGCCAGCGTACGGAGAGCTCCCACGGGGCCCCGACCTTCTCCCTTTCCAGTGAAAGCAATTAATCGCCGGCGGCACGCGGCAGTCACCCTTTTCGTAGCAGGCGCGGCTGGCACCACACGTATTTCTCAAGAAAAGCGGCCGCCCTCGACGTTTGACCGGCCAAATTCACCTTGGCCTGCCAGTAAGCCACAGACACAGCCTAACAAAAACACCAAACAGCCGTTCAGAGTTCGGACAGTTATCATTCTGCTCGCGAGTGTGAATGAGTGAGTGTTCTGCTCGAGACTCGCGCAAATACGAGTTGCTTTCACGCCGTTCGGCCTCCCCAATGACGTTCCGGGCATGGCGCCGTCTTTCACGCACAACGCTCACCTCCAGTGGCGGAGAATCGCCCGTGCAGTGACGCGGGAAACACGCTGAGTTTATTTGACACAAGAAGGGGCACAAGTCTCCCAAAATGTTGGGTACCATAAAAAACGCGAAAGTCTTACCTTCAACCACCTCGCAGAGGCACAACCGCGTTGTTTTTAACGAGCCACTCTCAGCGATCACTGCATTTAGGCCTCGCGTCGGATCGCTGGCGTATTCCGTCGGATCGCTGGCGTATTCCGTCGGCTCGAAGGTCAGTGACACGGAGGCGACGTTGCAGTGTGTCGCTGGTCAGTGTAGGCTGGTTCCACAATGTTCGCAACGAGCTTCGATTGTCGGGTAGCACTTCACATCCGTTCGTGCGGCCGCAAGTTCACATTGACAATAAATTTTCGGGGACGCTGGAGCTCACACGACACCAACTGGCAGCCATTTTGTAAGGAGGCGTAGAGGAGAAAGGTTTGAAGGAGGAGGAGAAGGAGATGGAGGAGGCGTGGGAGTTTTTAATGCTCCCATTAGGACAAACGCAGTATTCACAGCTATAGATACTGCGTTTTGTGAAGAGGTACAATCGTGGTAAATGCGCCTATTTACGACGGCTTGTGGCCCCCGGTGTAAACTGGCAGTTTTTCCACCATCATACTACCGCACGTGCGAGCAGGCCGCCTGCCGTGAGGAGTTTAAAAGACGTATTCCAGCCACAAAACTCCCCAAAAAACTCTCATTCAGGCTAACTTGTGTTTTGTGTGTCATGCAGGCCCTGCGCATTGGATACGCGAGCCAGCGTAGCTCGGAACAAGCAAACGATGCGGCGCGGTGCTACAGGGGGCGCCACTGGTTCAAATTCAGTAGCGCCACCATACCAGCGCACGAGGCCTATACAGCCAATCCGTAATGTCGGGGATGACTTATGGGGCGGATATTTGATGCCTTACTACACACTAGAAAGAAAACTTATGTCGGTTCAACGAGCCATGGAACGAAGCATGATGGGTGTGACGCTTAGGGACAGGAAACGAGTTGCTGGATGAGGGAGTAAACTTGACGATATCATAGCTGAAATAAAGGAAAAGAAATGGACGTGGTCCGCCCAAGTAGTGAAACGAAATCCCTCTCTCCTGTTTCCTCCCCTGAGCCTCTCGCCAGACGCAGTCCGCGCCGCCGACACAGAGGCATACCATCGCTGCCATTTTCCCGGGAGGGACACGATTTGCATCATGTTTTCCGGCGTCTGCAACGCGCTGCGAGATAAGGGCTCGACCACATGCAGCGTACTTTCGGTGTTTTCACGTCGACGTCGTCCCGCTTCGACGCGCGTCGCTAAAATGCATGGCGACGCGAGCTGTCACGCGAGCAGCGCCGATGTCTATGCTCGCTTAATAAGCCCTCACCACGCGGACGCGAAATCACGCGTCGCGCGAGCGTCGGCGTCGTTCGGCGGCAACGCGCGAACATGTAGGAGAGGGCGAGTCACCGCATGAGACCGGCGAAGTCGCGCGCCAGCCGCTGCGTCGGCGTGCGTTGCTGGACTCGTTTCTAATCCTGTTGAAGTCGTTTATGAGCGCTTATTATCGATTGTTTAACTGCAGTTATCAAGACCCTAGCTTTAGCAAAAAAAAAATCACTAGGCCGTCTTTATTCATTGCTAAGTATGTTTGCGGGCGAATATTAAAATGCTGCGATGTGTTTTTGAAGTCATCACCGTCAAATCTGAAGAAAATAAGATAGGATGATAAATGAAGACGCACTTCGCGTTAGTTCTTTACTTATTACTTCATTTAACCTTCATGTTATGTACCGACTGCAGGGTCCTGAATTCAAAGTGTAAGCGAAACAAATTTCAGTGGTGCCTTGATACTGAGGTTACCGTCGAACGTCATTTGTAGGTTAAAAGTCAAGGTACTCTGGCACCCCTTGTTTACCCTGCAAAAAAAAAGCTGATCAAACCCTCACCGCAAAAAAAAAAAAAAAAACAGGGTTTGGCTAGGATTCGAATCATGGACTTTCAAAACAGAAGCCTGTACCATCACCTGCTTTAACTAGTTAAAGGAGGCGTTGCCAGTACCCAACCGCTCGACCACGCCAAGGAACCAGGCGAGTGCCAGGAAATGGGTGTACTAACCGAGACTGTACACGAATGTCGGGTGCGCTTTGTTTCGGTCGCACTTGAGATATTTGAGCAATGGCAACGCTTGTTTCTTACGCCCCGAGCTTGGAGCCGAGGACAATTATGCTAGTACTGCCAGCGATGTAACCATAGCTCCCTTATTTGAGTCAAGAAAAGCTATCGCACATCACCGGTTTCCCCGACGCAGGCCACGGTAGCCACGAGTCGAACGGAATGCGCCGCTAGAATTCTGGCGTTGATAACGCTTGCTCGTCACGCACCGGTCTTGCAGACGAGCCACATTTTGCTAATACTACAAGCGATGTATCCCGAGCTCCCTTATTTAACTCACAAAAAAATATCGCAAATCCCTGATCTCCCCGATGAAAGCCAAACAAGCCACAAATAAATGAGCGCTTTCAAAATGAAATACCTTGCAATTTGTCTAAAGGCGAGCGATTACCGCAAGTTAAAAATAAATTGATTGTTTTCTGCGGAAAGGCATGACCGCAAACCACGAGAAGGACAGGAAACCCGAACGCTGCCGCCCACTTTACAGAGCTTTCTCGCGCTGCGTCGACGCCGATATCTGGCGAGCATAGTCGTCTGCGCTGCTGGCGCGTCAGCTTTCGTCGCCATGCATTTTTGGCGACGCGCGTCGACGCGGGACGACGTCGACGCGAGAAAATGCCGAAAGTACGCTGCATGTGGTTGGGCCTATATCGGCGTCGACGTCCTATATCGGCCTCGACATCCTTAACCATCGTTCGTCGCAGTTGCTCTTCCGCCACGTAACAATACGTATGTGATAGTTGCAAATTGACCGTTTATATCTCCCTAAGCCAGCGCACAGAAATTGTAAATCAATCAATATGTACACACCATAAATTCACCTTGGCGTATTTAATGGGTATTGAAGCAGCCTAATCCAAATTCTTCCGTATTGCGTCTCTTTGGATCAGCAACAAAGCGACATGTTTTTACTGAATCCGGAAGTCAGCTCGCCTGACCCGTGGGAGAGAATGATCGCGACTTCCGCGCCGGTGAGCGCGAGAGTTCACATTTTATTCCCTTCGCGCGTGCGAGAAAAGAATACTCCCTGTGTTAAGAGTTTAAAAACTCGTTTCGTTCTTATTTAGCCGCCATGAGGATCCCCTGTAGCCGAGTTATAATAGAGCTGCAACAGGAAGCTAACTTTATATGCGTGGTCCACGCTGACTGATGCATTTCAATGGGGATGTTAAGGGGACTAAAATTGCTGGGCACGTGGGGCCTTTCGAATTCCCCAAGCGAATTGTTGTTTGTGAGCTCTTGAACAGTGGTCCCCAATGCATTCACTTTACATTACAAGTGCGCCAGTGCAGGAAGTTGGTTCTTTGTACATGTTTTTTTTTCGCCCAACGTGTTGCGAACGCGGGCGCTGTTTCCGGCGAACCCCAGCGACTTTTCTGTTCGTCAGAGTTGAGCGGTCATCTCGCCTTCAAAGAAAGTTCTGCTCAGCGCCAAGCGCAGTGTGTGCGACGTTCGCTCACCGCCGAAGAATAAATAACCGACATCTAGCACGGAGTGAAAGCTCTCCCCTGTCCTCGTGGCGGGTATGACTCGGGCGCAGTTCTCGGCTAAACTGAGAGAGAACTCGGCCGTCGTTATTTAGAAGCCATAAATACGAGACGGCTCAATCGGGGCAGGAGTCAATGTTTTCCTTTCTCCTGCTGTCTGATCCCATAAAGCACGCCGCTGTGAGTCCCACGTTAAACGCATTCAGTGCTCTGCGTGTGTACCAGTACTGACCAAAAAAGTGAGGGGGAGTGAGGGTCACTGGGGGAGCACGCCTTCTGGGGTTCCTTTATTTATGGTCAGGAAAAAAGACCTCCGCGGCCTTGACCGCACCTATAGAGGGCACTGTCATCGCAGGTCCGGCACGAAGGGGACACGCGTCCCACCGGAGCGACCGGTGAGGCGCAGGTAGAGGCCGCTTGGGCCGGGCAATGTACTACGCCAAATTAGACTCGTTAGAATCCAAGGCTGTGTGTCTTTTTTTTTTTTTTTTTTTGCTCCGGCCAAGTTATAGAAAACAAAAATATTGCAAATGTGACCTGTACTTCTAAAGCAATACTGACTGCAAACGGTACGGTCCACTTCGCCCACGAAACTTCGGATCAGTTACGAATGCTTACTTTTTTTTTTATTAATGCCGAAACGATTGGTCAAATATCGCTACAAAGCAAACTCGAGCCATACCAACAGCTGGACATTTTTCTACCTCGCTTTAGAATATGCGTTCATTGAGGGAATTCCCGAATGCGTGGCCTATGCTCCGAGTGCTCGTTTTCCGCAGTTTATATCCCTTGTGCCTGTTTTGCTTGAAGTGTCTCTTATCTTCACTGGTGCTTTAGTTGGCCTTTATTTAAAACGAATCTCTTCCTTGAAACCTCCCGCTTTTTGCTACGCGGTCTAACTTCATGCCAAATCAGGCGATCATATAAAAAGCAATGAGTACACGACAAAAAAGGGGAAAATAGCAAAAGATCCAGCATCCGTTGTCGAACATTGCTTATCAGGCTTCGCCCACGAAGCTTATTTCGCTCTTAAAATTAGCTCAGGTCTTTGGACGAAGCAAGAGTTTTCAGTTTAAAAGATCCGCTGAGCTGGTGACCGACTACATTTCCCCAAGAAACGCTGCAAGGAACATTCCACCCAGTATGCATGCCCAGGGTACGCCAGAAAGCGCTGGCGAAGCATTTCTTGCAGAATACCCAGTAAGAAATGGGGGGCTCTCATGTTCAAGGGAAAGAAAACCATCGGATGCAGAAACGGCCATCGGTGGGCGGTGGCTAGAATGCGGAGTACAGAATGACCGTTAGAGGTCGCTACTAGCACAGCTAAGC